>NW_011494942.1:801615-827444 GCF_000754665.1 Bison bison bison
ACAGTTCAAAAACATCAATTCTTTGGCACTCAGCTTTCTTCCCAGTCCAACTCTCACATCCATACATGACCACTGGAAAAACCATAGCCTTGACTAGACGGACCTTTGTTGGAAAAGTAATATCTCTGGTTTTTCTTCAGCTCTTGTTAATTCATTTGGGACCAACTTTTGAAATGTTTGCCATGGCCTAAGAGAAGGAAAGATTGGCTTTGACATGGAACAAGGATACTCTCAGAGTAGACTTGGAGCTTTGTGGGCTGGTTGTGGGGATTTGTGGTTATTTATTCTCCAAGCCAGGCTTCAGCAATATGTGAACCGTGAACTTCCAGATGTTCAAGCTGGCTTTAGAAAAGGCAGAGGAACCAGAGATCAAATTGCCAACATCTGCTGGATCATGGAAAAAGCAAGAGAGTTCCAGAGAAGCATCTATTTCTGCTTTATTGACTATGCCAAAGCCTTTGACTGTGTGGATCACAATAAACTGTGGAAAATTCTGAAAGAGATGGGAATACCAGACCACCTGATCTGCCTCTTGAGAAATTTGTATGTAGGTCAGGAAGCAACAGTTAGAACTGGACATGGAACAACAGACTGGTTCCAAATAGGAAAAGGAGTACATCAAGGCTGTATATTGTCACCCTGCTTATTTAACTTCTATGCAGAGTACATCATGAGAGGCACTGGACTGGAAGAAACACAGGCTGAAATCAAGATTGCCAGGAGAAATATCAATAACCTCAGATATGCAGATGACAGCACCCTTATGGCAGAAAGTGAAGAGGAACTGAAAAGCCTCTTGATGAAAGTGAAAGTGGAGAGTGAAAAAGTTGGCTTAAAGCTCAACATTCAGAAAATGAAGATCATGGCATCTGGTCCCATCACTTCATGGGAAATAGATGGGGAAACAGTGGAAACAGTGTCAGACTTTATTTTTCTGGGCTCCAAAATCACTGCAGATGGTGACTGCAGCCATGAAATTAAAAGACGCTTACTCCTTGGAAGGAAAGTTATGACCAACCTAGATAGCATATTCAAAAGCAGAGACATTACTTTGCCAACAAAGGTGCGTCTAGTCAAGGCTATGGTTTTTCCTGTTGTCATATATGGATGTGAGAGTTGGACTGTGAAGAAGGCTGAGCGCCGAAGAATTGATGCTTTTGAACTGTGGTGTTGGAGAAGACTCTTGAGAGTCCCTTGGCCTGCAAGGAGATCCAACCAGTCCATTCTGAAGGAGATCTGCCCTTGGATTTCTTTGGAAGGAATGATGCTAAAGCTGAAACTCCAGTACTTTGGCCACCTCATGTGAAGATTTAACTCATTGAAAAAGACTCTGATGCTGGGAGGGATTGGGGGCAGGAGGAGAAGGGGACGACAGAGGATGAGATGGCTGGATTGCATCACTGACTTGATGGACATGAGTCTGGGTGAACTCCGGGAGTTGGTGATAGACAGAGAGGCCTGGCATGCTGCGATTCATGGGGTTGCAAAGAGTCGGACACGACTGAGCGACTGAATTGAACTGAACTGATGAGATCCATCTAGTCAAATCTATGGTTTTTCCAGTAGTCATGCATGGATGTGACAGTTGGAGTATAAAAAAGCTGTGGTGTTGGAGAAGACTCCTGAGAGTCCCTTGGACTGTAAGGAGATCCAGCCAGTCAATCTTAAAGGAGATCAGTCCTGAATATTCATTGGAAGGACTGATGCTGAGGCTGAAACTCCAGTACTGTGACCACCTGCTACGAAGAACTGACTCATTGGAAAAGACCCTGATGGTGAGAAAGATTGAAGGCAGGAGGAGAAGGGGACAACAGAGGATGAGATGGTTGGATGGCATCATCGACTCGATGGACATGAATTTGAGTCGGCTCTGGGAGTTGGTGATGAACAGAGAGGCCTGGTGTGCTGCAGCCCGTGGGGTTGCAAAAATTTGGACACGACTGAGCAACTGAACTGAGCTGATGATCAGATCATCTAAATGGGGTCATTTGTGAAAGCAGGCAGGGGAAGTGTAGTCATTTATTAGGAATAATATGTGATGGAATGAGTTCTAGATCCCGGTCAGGAGAACTAGGTGCAACTTCAGGCATTGATCTGGGAGGAGAGAAGTGAACTTGTTCATCAAGCCTGTTATAACAATAGGTACCTTAAACCCACTTTCTTTTCTAATTGTTATAATCAGCCCAATAGTTAGATACTATTACCAACTCCCATTGCAGAGGAAGACACTGAGATAGGGAGAAGTCCTACCTTATTGTGGAGTAAGAATGAAATCTCAGCTCCAATTCCAAAGCTGCTGTGTTCTTAACAATATAATCCATAGGCACGCCATATGGGTTGTATACTTCAGTCAGGGTTTGACTGAAGAAGCAGAAGCAGTCATGTACATATATATGTATATATATACGTATATATATGGCAGGGATTTGTTACAGGGATTTGACTTACACAATTGTGGAGGTTGGTAAAGTGGGCTATGTAAGAATTGTCTCTACATCTGATGCTAGTCTATAGGGTAGGCAGTCATAAAGGGAAGATCACAAGCATGCTTGAAGCCATAAGTGCAAGACAGACTCCACAAGGTCAAACTAAAATCTATTTCTGTTCTTCTTGCTTCTGACCTTGGTGATAAAAGTGTTCTGCTGAAGATGGGGGTTCTTCAACATGGAGCTAAACACATACACTTGACTTAAGAGGCAGAGAACCCGAGGAAGGTTCCAGGGTATGGTGGACCCATTGCATACTCACAGCAGTGAGCTGAATCAACAGATGAGCAACAAAGCGTGAGTGACAAAATGGCTGCAGCTTCCCTTCCATCCTCCTGTTTTCAGGAAAATCTTTCATGTGGCCTACCTTCATGGGAAATATTTAAGAAAAGGGAATTCTGGGAAATGTAGTTCAGCCTACTCAGGTTGACATATTTCAAAGGATCACATAGATATTCAGTAAATATTCATCGAGGGAATGAGTGAGTGAATAAATATTGCACTGCCTCTCTTTCAAGTTCTCTGGGAGTCAGAACATTTAATTTTGGCTTTGCTTCTTATAAGTTGAGCAATTTTGAACAAGTCACTTAATCCTTCGAGTTTTGGGTTCCTCATCTATAAAACTCCAAGCATAATTCCTGTTCTGCCTGTTTAATAGGACTTTTATAGGGATCAGTTGAGATGATCTGAGCAAGAGCACTTTGAATGCTATAAAGGATAGAACAAATGTGATGTAGTACTACATTATTTTAATTATTAATGTTGTTATGAAGTCTTCAGTTTCCTAATGAATCACGTGAAGTTAACAGTTTCTGACCAATTTACCTTATGGATGTGCCAGGGAGATTAAATTAGATGAAGTAAGTGGAAGTGCTCTGTCAGCTCTTCCATGGCATATTCTTCAAAGGCAAGACTTATCTGTCATTCAACACTCAGAAACATTTGTACATTGTGTTTTAGTTCTTGGCTAAATGTCTTAGCGGGATAAGTGTGTAATTGGAACCATTAGTAACCCTGGGAGCTGGGGGGCAGTGGCCATTCCTTGGATGAAAGTTGTGGGCAGTGGATGAGGTTTCTGACCTATAGGTCTGGGCTTGCACTTCATAGCAGCCAAACTTGCTCAGCAGAATGAAGAAATCCCTGCGGAAGTTCTTGGTGAAGATGGCATAGAGGAAGGGGTTGGCACAGGAGTTGATGGGGTAGAACAGGACCAGGAGGATCTTTGACTTGGACACAGTGATGAGGGGCACCTTGAGGGAGGCAGAGATGGCAAAGAAGGAGATGGGTGCCATGCAGAGGAAGTCGGTGAAGATGAGCATGGCCATGCGCTTGGCTATCTTGGTGTCACTAGAAGAGGATGTGATGTTGGGGTTCCTCACCGTGAGGTAGATGTGAGTGTAGCAGCCACAGATGACCACAAAGGCCAGGACATTGAGCACAAGGAGGGACATAACATAGAGTTGTGACAAGGGGCTGTCAATGTCCATGGGCAGGCAGATGCTCACCTTCATGTAGCTGCTGATGCCAAAGATGGGAAAGAGGGCAACTGCAAAAGCAAAGATCCAGCCCACCAGCATGATGCTGGCAGCATGGCGGAGCTGCACTTTGCATTCGAGCTGCATGGCATGGGTGATGGTATGCCATCTTTCCAGCGTGATGGCGGTCAGAGTGTAGACTGAGAGCTCACTGGCAAAGACAGTGAAAAAGCCGGCAGCATCACAGCCTGCTCCAGTTTGCCAGTCGATGGCATAGTTGTGGTATTGGCTTTTGGTGTGGACATCAACTGAGGCTATGAGCAGCAGGTAGATTCCAATGCAGAGATCGGCAAAGGCCAGATTGCACATGAGGAACCGGGGGACTGTGAGTTTATACTGGCTGGTGATCAGGATCACCAGCACTAGGATGTTCCCAGTGATGGCCAGGATGCTAATAAACCATATCAAGACTCTGAGAATATCATCCCCCATGATATCTTCACATGGATTAAATGCGTCTGGCTCAGGGGAGCAAGTCACATCAACCACTTCATTGCATAAGTCATAGTCAAATTCACTGTACATCACGTCAAATCCTTTGGCATAGCTGGGCTCATCATCTTCTGCCAAAGAGACTCTCTGACCCCTAGCCTGAGTCATGTCATCAACTTCTTGCCTTAAAATAGATTTGTTGCAAATTGGATGAAGGTCAGAGCTAGAAAAATACAAAAAGGAACAGAGTCAACATGTTGGATCCAGAATGGCAAATATATCACTGTGTTTACACAGGGTAGAGAATGGGATTTCTTCTTGAGACTTTTTTCTTCTAACAGTCTGTCTGCCCTTGAGACTAAGCTCAAGGGTTAATGCTTCTTACTGTAAATGAACAGAACAACTTGTGTGTATATTCCTAGAGTTGGATGGCCCACTCGGGAAACCATCTGGCCACAGACTGAATGTGGGGAGGAAGGCGCCTGGGACTAGCTAAGTCTTACTGTTAAGTGCAGATAATTTACAGACTTGATATCAACTCCATCCTCTCCCTTCCCCATCTCTATTCAGCCCTCCCTTCATATGCCTGAGTAGTATACATTCCATTTTCTCTACACTAAACCCCAGTCCAAGAAGCTCTGGACTGTTTCTCTGACTCAAGTGGGAGATTGTCTGCATAGTTTGGAAGATCAGAGTAGTTTGTTCGCAGCCAACTCTGACCCAGCTGTTTGGTACTTGTGCTACTAGGAGGTCTGCTAACTTGCCTGAAATGTTACTGAGGGGTGTATTCTTTATTATTTCACTCCTCAAGGGCCACAGTAAGCCTCAGGCATTGTCTGCAAGGTAAGCCTGGCTCTCTCATTTTCAGCAGTTTGCTAGTGAGATCCCAAAAGGATCTCAGCCTGATAATGCAGGTTGTGAGGGATTGTAACTCATGCCCTAGGGAGCTGGATCTTTTCAGGGTCACTTTTTCTGTCTTAGTTTCTCCTCTTTGAACCCCAACATACAAGAGGCCTTGCCAACAAAATATAGGCACTTCCAGAAGGGACTTGAATGAAAACCAGATGACAAATATTCTTTCCAGACAAGTGGCTAGTACATGTAGAGATGGGGGTAGTAGTTCTGAATAGTTCTGAAGCTAAGTCTTAAGGAATGGGTATGTTTCACACTGGGTCTTCTTTTGAATGGAAACATAAACACACACCCTATTCATTTCCTCCCTCCCTGAGGGACAAGCTCACAGCAATGTTGAGTGACTGCATTTGTCTCAAGCCTTAACAAAACCTCAGAAGTGAGTGGGGAGGTGATTGTTAAAACTCTTCAAAGACTGCCCTCCCGTCCCCAACCATAAGAAGGAGAGAGTGGGTGGAGTGTGGAAGAGGTAAAGATTCCATTAGGTGCTGAACGATGGGGGCTGGTCAAGTCTGCAGTGGACACGGACTGGACTGAACTTTCCCCATGACCCTCTAGGAGAAGGGGCTGTTAGTGAGAACCCATTCCTCCCTTCTCTCCCTTCCAGAAAGTGAAATGAATTGCTAGGAAGTCATTTTTCCCTTGGGCCTACAGACTCTTTTTTTTTCCCCCTGGAGACTGTGTCATTTTGTTTTGTTTTGTTTTAGAGACTGATAGAGCCTCTTACTTACATCAGTCATAGTTGAAACCAAGGAGGTTAAACAGTTAATAACATATATGGAATTGAAAATGTGTACAAAATCTTTTGGTTTAGCCAGAGATCTTGCAAAAAAAAAAAAAAGTAAGGCAAGCTCAGAGACTGGCAAAGAGGGAACAAGAGAATCACTGTGTTTTTCCAGTCATTGGATCGGCTGCAGCCCAGTTCTAAGAACAGGAAGTAAGTAACCTGGCACTTGCAGACTGTGATTCGATTCACTGGAATGGATCTAACTAACCATCTAGACACAGCCTTCACTTCCTGGGGCTTATGTTGACTGCTGTGATGATGTTTTTTGTTAATACTGCTACTGGTATATGTTAAGTATTGATGCTTTCCTTTCCTGAAACGGAAGTCACCTAAATGAGTGGGGAAATGGTAAACAATGTATGTCTATGGGAGAAGACTAGAAAGAAAAATGGAAGCCAGGGAAATAAAGTCTTGCCTCTGCAATGCCTCAGCAAATCCTAAGTATTATAAGAAATTGACAATTCAGTTTGGGGTGGAGTTAAAAAGTGGTACTCCTGGACCCCAATAAATCAATGTACAGTTACTTGGGAAGTGCATGGCAGAGTGGCCCAGAGTCTGAGCTTTGAAGACAGACAGACCAGAGAGTTTGAGTCCGACTGGCGTCGGTCAAGTTGTTTACAGTCTCTGAGCCTCAGTTTCTGCCTTTGTGAGAAGAGAATAGTGCTGTTACTTTTGTGAAACTTAAATGAGATAAAGGTGCAAAGTTTTAATATGCCTGGCAGTGAGTACTAGGCAGGTATCAGCAATATGAAGACAGAGGATGGTGGTTACGTACTGAGTTCATATTGGGGTCATGCCCTATGTGGGTACTTAATGAATATGCCAAGTGCATCAGTTTAAAATCTAGCTGGAAAGAAAGCACCTGAATATAAGAAATAACAAAACAAGGACAAAATAACAATGTTAGCTGAGTATAGAACTATGACAAGGACATAACCGGTTCAATGACAAATGAGGGAGGGGAGTGGATTGTAAAATTTTTCCATGAGAGTTCAGAAGGGCCATCAGCCAAAATCTCACAGTCACAGGGCCTAAGATTTATACTTTGGGCATTATTTCCAAGTGAAGATTGGAGGGGCAGTTTCATCATGCAACTTTACACTCAAATTTCATTACCTAACCGTGCTACACCTACTATGGTATGGCATGAAGTGACACAATTAAAACACAAATCCCGTGTTTATTATCTTCTGAATAGCATAACCATATTGTTGTGGGTTTGTGAATTTGCTAGATAGAAAGACCAAACATCATTGTGATTTCTGTGTTCTGTCTTGGCATGTCTTCTTTGAAGAGCTGTGGACCTCTCCTTTGCCACACCTGAGAAGCCCCAATGTAATTTAAAATAGGGACCTAGAGAAAGTGAGAGCCCAGTGGTCCAGAGGGACAAGAAAACCCTCAAACCATGGTACAATGTAAGACAGACCTAGAGATTTCCAGTTGGGTGATCCCTGAGGCTACATCTATACTACCAGGGGTTGGTGAGACCAGAGGAGTCTGGGCAACTGAGTAAGAGAATATATTCCTATGGTGTTGGGTACTAACAGCATGTGATGTGCAGCTCCTTCAGTGGTCTTAACATCCTCTGAGATTTCTCCTGGTGGGTATTTAGTTCCAGGATTTTGGCAGTGAAATACCAATTTCACTGACCTGGCTGTGGATATCTCTTTCTGGACTATAAAAGAGGCAGGCCTTCTGCTTCAGCCCAAGCTCTTAAAAATTCTAGTCCTTAAGAAGAAATTCCCTAGCTCTTGAGCTAACTTGTGGGGAGTGTCTGATTCTGGGGAGTTCCCTAATGATGTGTGCAAATTCTCAAGAGTAGCCCCTTTTCTGCAGACCCTTTACATGGGTCTGAGTGTGGACTGCTGCCTCTTCAATACTTTTAAAACATTTTAGGGTGTATATTATTTGGTTGTTTTGTTTTTAGAGTAGGGTATATGTCTGCATGTTAAGGTTGAATAATAGAAGTGGCTACGTTAAGCAGTAAAACAGTATCACAGAAGCTGTGTTCATGCTGGGCTACTGTGAAAGAGTAGGAACCAGGCATCATCTGACTGAGTGCAACTGCATGGTATGGATTGTGTCAGTGAGCTCAGGAGAGGCAGAAACTTGGAGAATCCCTGATACCCAATAGATTATATCTCCGATTGTTGTTGTTTAGTCACTAAATTGTGTCCTGCTCTTTTGCAACCTCATGGACTGTAGCCTGCCATAGGATTTCCCATGCAAGAATATTGGAGTGGATTTCCATTTCCTTCTCCAGGGGATCTTCCTGACCCAGGGATTGAACCTGCTTCTGCTATTTGGCAGGTGGATTTTTTTTTTTTAACCACCAAACCACCTGGGAAGTACCTGTATCCCTGGTGGATCCTTTAAATATCTGGAACATGTAAACTTCGAAGTTTTCCCTTTACACAACCTCAACTTTTTAGCCACCCCATAGAACTTGGCTTTATCAGGATTACCCTCTTTAACCTGGGATTCCTGGAACCTGACCAGCCTTGAAAGCCAAAGTGAACAGACGTCATAATCTTTGTTCTCCCTGTGAGGTGCTAAGCTCCAAAGATGAGTTAGGGAGGTTTAGCATGGTGGAGGAGGAAATGGCAACCCACTCCAGTATTCTTGCCTAGAGAATCCCGTGGACAGAGGAGCCTGGTGGGCTGCTGTCTATGGGGTTGCACAGGGTCAGACACGACTGAAGTGACTTAGCAGCAGCAGCATTTAATATTTGGTAGGTAGCCTACCATGTGGGTAGCTCTCTCCTGTGAACCCATTTTCAAAAAAAACACTAAGGCTTTGACCTAGAACTTGCCTAAGGGATTTCATCATGGATGCAGAAGTTGTGGACCAAGTACTCCATTGGAGAAATGCCCAAACAGGGCTCAAGGGCTGGACAGAGAAAACTCACGTTTGCCGCCTCCAGTTTGCAAAGGCACAGCAGTGGCTGGGGTAGGTGAGGCTGGCCTCCACGAGTGTGACAAATTTTTCCAGACTGGGAAGCTTTTTTAAGCGGTAAGTTGACTTGGCCCGCAGCTTCTTAAGATTTTCTAAGCCATAGCTAGGCAGGGAATGGATCCTGGTTCTTGAAATATCTCTATAAGGAGAAGAGGCAAGCATACCTGATTACCGTGAGTCCAAATGTTTCTGCTGTGTTAGCAGTCAAAATAGCAGTCATAGTAGACCTATTTTTACATGAGGGAGGAGGGAGACTCTTGTTCATCCAACACACCTCAGTCGCATAAATATTTGTCTAAAGGGACATTTGGCCCTTGTGTTCATGGTAGGAGGATATGGATAACAGGCTGCTCTGTATCCTGGATGTACTAGCACCCTGATCTGGGGCTTAACTGTAGCCCTTTCCCCTTTCACAGTGTCTGTTTAGAATAGACACTCAGTAAATCACATAGGATCGAGGAAGTGAGACCACTTCCTCCCCACCATAAAACCAGATGTAAAAATATATTTCTTGAGCTGGGGTTGAATCTGTGGCCACATTTTAGAAAAGGATGCAAAGAGAACACACTATAAGAGGAAGGAGTATGAGGTGGGCAACAGAGGTACCCTCAGCCCAAAGTCAAAGTGTCAACGGGGAGTGGTGGCGATGACTGTGGTATCCATGGACAGACTTGTCTGTGTGTGTACCCTGCCCCGCTACCTGTTAGACTGGTGACCTTGGTCAAGTTGCCTCACTTCTCCATGTGTCAGTTCCCTTGGTTGTAAAACAGGAATGGTAATAATCATACCTACCTCAGAGGGTGGTTGTGAGAATTAAACAAGCAAAAGTACATAGAAAACCTCCTGACCAACAGACAGCACTTGACAGGCAGCTGTCGTCAGAAAACATCACACACACGCAAGTTGTTCTTGCTTTGTTGGTGACCCAAGGTCTAAAATGTAAATGAACATTTTAACCAGGTTCCTGTCCCTGGAGGGCTCCAGGGTCCCATCCTCGCTGGCAGCGGCACCAGTGACATGGGCAACTTTCTGGCAGCACTGTAGGCAGCTTCAGCCTTCAAAACAACTGTGACCAGCTGGTAGGTGCAAGGAGATTTAAATGGTACCAGCTTAGACTTTGGGGGTCAGTGGGCTGGCCATGAATGAGTGCTTCTGAAGGGGGTGGTAGTGATGACCAGATGGACTCATTTCAAGCATCCTTGGGTATACTTGGTAAAGGAGAATCTTCTAATGTCTGCATTTCCTCTAAGTCGAACCAGTAGGCACTCAGAGCAATGAAACTTCGGGGTGTGAATATATATCTGCTACCCTAGATGTTCTCCCAGTCTGGTGAAAATTACTTTCTCAAAGTCTTGTTTTCATAGCGTCATTTATTCTCTTGCTCAAAAATTTATAATGCTTCCCATTGTCCAGTAAAACCCACTCGTAACAGCTGCCCTGTTTGTCTCTTTCTTTTCCAAGCAAACTTCTTATACTAGCTGTCCATACTTGATGTCAATATTTTCTCATTTCCTAATCCAACTCAGTTTCTTCCCAACCCCTAGAGAAGCAGTACTCATTCAGGTCACATCTTAGTTCTAACCTTCTTGATTTCTCAATTACATTTCACGCGTAAAACGTGTCTCCATTTTTCTTGGCATCACATTCTTTTAAATTTCTTCTGACATCTACTTTGGCTTATTTCTGATTTTGTTTTTTCTCCTCTATCTATTGGAGTTCCTCTAAACTCAGGCCCCTTTCTGACTGTACATAATCTTCCCAGGTGATCTTACTACTTTGATTTCAGATACCAAATATATGCTGATGGCTTCTCTGTATATACACCAGTTTAGATGCTAGTTCTGAACCCCAAATCCAGATAATCCATTGTCCATCAGATCCCACCCTTTTGATGACTTGCAAGTATCAAAACTGAATTTACCATCTTTGTTTTAAGTATGTTCCTCCTTTTGTTTTCCTTATTTCAGCAAATGACTCCTCCATTTCCCTGTGCTGTTCAGGCTAGAAACCTGGCAGTTACCCTTGACTCCTCCTTCTCCCTCTCTTGGACTCAATTTCTTGTTTTTGCAAGCCTAGCTTTTACATTTGTTTCAAGTTGGTTCACTTTTCTTGGCCACAACTTTAGTCTAAGTCACCATAGTGTTCTTGCCTGGAGAATCCCAGGGATGGGGGAGCCTGGTGGGCTGCCATCTATGGGGTCGCACAGAGTCAGACACGACTGAAGCGACTTAGCAGCAGCAGAGAGACAACAGTCTCAATAACTGTTCTTCTTGTGATCATTGTATTAAGGTTCTCCAGAGAAACAGAACTGATAGGATATATAGAGATATATAAGAGGATATTTATTATGGAATTTGACTCGCATGATTTTGGAGACTGAGAAGTCTCATGATATACCATCTGCAAGCTGGAGAACCAGGAAAGTTTGTGGTATAATTCAGTCAGAGACAAAAGCCTGAGGATCAAGGAGGCCACTGGTTTAAGTCCCGGAGTTGGAAGACCCAAGAACCAGGAGTTCTGATGTCCAATGCCAGAAGATGGATATTTCAGCTCAAGAAAGGAAACACACTTGCCTTTTTGTTCTATGAGGGCCCTCAACTGATTAGATGATGCCCACCCACACTGGGGAGGGTGAATCTTCTTTACTCAGTCTATTGAATCCAGTGCTAATGTCTTATGAAAGCACTCTCACAGATGCGCTCAAGAATAATATTTTACTAGCTATCTGGGCATCTCATGGCCCAGTCAAGTAGATTTTAATTAATTTACTTAATTTAAATTATTAATTTAACTTAATTAATGATTTTAATTAATCATCCTGGCCATCTAGCTCTAATGCGATTGTTACACTGCAAACTGGGTGATAGTTTAAAAGTCCCAATTAGATTGTGATTTTCTGCTTGTAACTAGTCTGTGGTTCTCCATTGCACTTCCAGTGAGGTACAAAGCACTGAATATGATGTGCTGGTCTTTGCCTGATCTCGCTCACTTCCATTCTGTGCCCTTTGCTGTGTTCCACTCTGTCTTGCAGGAGAGACGACCTCTAAAGTCCCCATTTCCCAGGGGCCACCGTGTCACTCAGCCTTCAGTTGTGTTGCACACCTGGCACCGGTGGGGTTGGCAGGTGGGAGGAAGGGTGAAGCGCGGGCATTTCTCACCCCTCCTCTGCCTCAGGCAGCGGGTCCTCTGTGACTCCAGCTCTGTCACATCTGTGGAGGACCCAGCAGCTACCAGCCATCCCAGTTCTGTGCTTCAATTAGATCACATCCTCACTTGCCCTTACAGCCTAGGATTAGTAGCAATTCTCTACCATTGCTAATCCCTGGACTGCTAATTCCCTGCTTGATACTAAGGGAAATTTACATTTTCAGAGTTAATAATTATCTTGATGTAATACCTCTGTGTATTTTACTTAGTTCCCCTCCTTGTTAGATACCCAACAGATCAAATTTGTCAATGCTATCGTTCAAATACTTCAGAGTGCTTGCTGACTTTTGCTTGCTCGTTCCATCACTCCTGTTTCCATATTATCTCTATTTGGATGTCTAATAGGCAGATGAAGCTTTAGATATTAAACATTGAGCTCCCGATCTTGCCCCAAACCTTCTCTACTTGCAGCCTTTCCTGTTGTTCATGCAAAACCTTGGAAGTCAGCCTTGACTCTTCTTTCTCTCACACCCTGTATACCCACCCTCAGCAAAATAACTCGGCGTTAGCTTCCACAACTGCTTCTCACAACATTCATTGCTATCACCACAGGAGAAACGTTCTTGGTGTTCCAAGGTCTCTTTTCTAGTTCTTGCCTGTGTATTCTAATTTTGTGGAGCTGGGGGTCCCTGGAATTAAGAGTCTGATCCGTGAACCTTGGTCCCTGTGGTGAGTCTTCACTCTCTGATGCTGAAAGATCCAGCTGTCCTAGCCTGCTCATCACTTAGCCTTTCTATTGCTACAGAGATTCTCAACTTTCTTTTCTGCCCTAAAAAAATTCTCTCCAGTTTCTCTCTTCAGGCAATTGCTTCTCTGACCAGTTCTGCTACTGACACTCAAATTCTGGTCCCTGGGACCAAGTTTTTATTTTGCCTGGTGCATGGGCTCTTATTTTTTCCCTCAAATATGGAAGGGAGCAAAGATTGCCTGTTTTGTCTAAAATAGTTCAAGGCTTCCTATGGGGACTGAGATGAATGCATAAACAAAGTCCTTCAGGAGTAATTTAAACCAGGGGGATTATTTATTACTTACCATTAACATTTTTAATATTTCTAAAATCAAGTGATACAAAACAGAAGACTCTTTTTCTTAGTTATGGCTTCACCTCTTAATTTTAGAATATACAAAAACCACATTAATGAAGATTTCCCCAAATAAATTTTTATATTGCATGCAATGCCATCATATTTTCTCACTGACTCTGTAAGTTGATTAAAGATGACTGCAATTTCTTCCTGCTCTTCCACAGAGGGTCTATTTGCCTTTCCCTTGAATCCTGGTGGTGTCTTTGGACTACAGTAGAGTATGATGAAAGTGTTACTCTGCCAGTTCTGGACCTTGCTCCTAAGAGCACTGATAGCTTCTAAATCTTACAGAGCTCTAAGCTGCCATGCGAGGACTCTGAATGCCCTGCTAGTGCCATGCCGGAAAAAGTCTTAGCCAGGTACAGAGGGTCTGGAGGATAAGATGCTGTGTGTGTATGTGTGTCTCTGTGTGTAGAGAGGTACCAAGGAGAACCAGATACTTGAGTGAAGAGGACAACTTGCAGTACATCCCCCAGACCCAGCCACCTGAGCTGACATTACGTGGATCAGAGACGAGACAAGCTACCCAAACTTCTGAAACAAGACCGTGGACAAAATGGAACAATTGCTTTAAACCACTGAGTTTAAGGATAGCTTTTATGTAGAAATGCAGAACTCAAACAGATTCGCGTTGACTCCCATCATCTCCATCCCTTTTAACAGCTGTAGAAGAATTTTTCCTTGAAAGCCATTAAGGGTGCAAATAGCAGTATAGTCTACACCTTTCTGCCTCTCTCACTTACCATCTTTTTCTTTGTATACTAGCTCTTTGTATTTGCATTTCCTCTCTCTTGTAGGGCAGAGGACTCCTTGCATTCTCAGCAGTGCCTTCTACATAGTGAGCTCCCAGAAAACTGTTGTTTTGTTCAAAGACAGGCTAAGCAGTGGCCCTGATGGAGGACTAGGAAAGGAAATAGATCGCCCCAGCCAGCTGTGATGTCTTCTGACCTCTTGTACTTACAAAGGTCTGGTACCTTGTATTGTCTCTTCTGTTGTTTCATACTGTTCAACTTTTCACGTGTATTTGTTTTGTCTCCTCAGCTAGATTTTAGATGCTCTGAGAACAAGAATTACTAAGATACTTTCACGTTCTACCTGGCATTTGGCACAGGGCTGGGGTCAAGAAATCTACTCTGTGGAGAGTTGTCTGATTAGCAGAGATGCCTCAGCATTACTAGAAGGTGAGACGTTGAAGGAAGTCTTATAGGAGAGCAATTCTAAAGGGAGAAGTGTGCAAGGCAAACCGAGAGAGGAAATCTGGATTTAAAAGGAGCTCAGCTTAATGGTGCTTCCGTGGCAGGCAATTATTTGTGACTGAGAGTGTCAAAGGAACCGAGGAAGGGAGCATCCTTGTGCAAAGTTTACAAGGAGATAGACACAGATTAAAGAATCAGTAGAATAATGTGCTGAATGGATTGACCTGTGTGTGGTTCAGTGACTAGGAGTTGAATGGGGAGGTCTGCTTGGGAAGCATTGGTGCCTGTCTCTCTGTTCAGTGTTCTGGAGCTAGCTTATACTGCGGACTGCTCATTGCAGCTGCAGAATATGTGAGCTGCTGTCATTTGCACTAGGCGGCTCCACTTGTGGAAGACTGTGGTATTTTGTCAGTATCTCGGGATCCAGATCTGCTGGTGGATGTTGAAAGGAGAGAGTGGTTGGTAGGAGAGAGATGCAGAGTCACTTAGAGTTTGGTAAAGCCAATTCTTTAGCAGAAATGGTTCCTGGGTAGTAAAAGTGTTCATAGAAGTGTTTATTTCAAGCATACTGGACACTTGCTAGGGCAGTCAAACAAGGAAACTATCATAAGACTTCCTTATTTTGGACTGACAGAAAAATGTTTCTCTGGTACCTCCACAGATTAAGAAAAATCCATAAACATTTATATCAGTAGGGACAAAGGGGATAAGTAGATACTGTTTGGCTTGGAGTGAGACTTAAACTGCAAATATTCCCACTTTTGCTCTGTTCCGCTAACATAAATACACAGACATACAGAGTCTAATCACTGACAGTTCCTTCCACGTGGCCTGGAAATCTAACGTTATATTTTAATTCCTTTCTAAAAGCATATTCCACTCTTAGGATGCAAATATCCCCAGGGGGAATAGCAAAACAAGGCATTACCATTTATTCACATCTTCATGGAAGTGGGTTTGCTGTGACTACCAGTTAAGGGTAGGCTTGGAGAGAGGCCCAGAACACAAAGCAAAGCAGCGAGGGGTGTTCAGAGGGTGATTCTGAGCAACCATATTTTAAGTAATTAAGGGAACCTCAGAATGGGATTTGATCTCTGAGCCTTGAAAGCCAGGTGGAAGAGTTTAGAGTTTCTTTGAGCAGGAGAATGACTTATTGGACGCTGTGATTTTATTAGATTAGTCTTGAGAGCCTTAAACAGGGCACACAATAGGTGTTCATTCATTATTAAGTGACTGGAAGGAGAAAGGATTGAAGATAGGAAGGGGATGGGATGGCTGTTACACAGGTGTACAGGAGGTGAGAGCTTACCTCCTCACACTGTCGCCTCATCTGTCAAGTCACTGCATCACATGGCAAAGATTTATTGGGTGTCTGCTCTGTTACTAAAACCTCCTGTGAATTTCTGCAGAGATTATAGTTCTGCCCAGTAGCTTTTGTCCCTCTACCAGAATGAGATAACTTGGGGCTGGTACTGTTTGTTTTTGAGTCTCTATATCCATCACATCCATCCAAAGATGGGCACAATAAAGGACAGAAATGGCAAAGACCTAATAGAAGCAGAAGAGATCAAGAAGAGATGGAAAGAATACACAGAAGAACTGCACAAAAAATGTCTTAATGACCTGGACCATCATGACGGTGTAGTCTCTCACTCAGAGCCAGACATTCTGGAGTGTGAAGTCAAGTGGGCCTTAGGAATCACTGCGGCCAATAAAGCTTGTGGAGGTGATGGACTTCCAGCAGAGCTCTGTAAAAGTGCTGCACTCAATTTGTTAATTTGGAAAACCCAGCAGTGGCCACAGGACTGGAGAAGATCAATCCTCATCCCAATTCCCAAGAAGTACAGTACTAAAGAATGTTCAAACCACTGGACAATTGCACTCATCTCCCATTCTAGTAAGGTTATTCTCAAAATTCTCCAAGATAAACTTTACATTACATAAACTGAGAACTTCCGGATGTTCCAGCTGGGTCTAGAAAAGGCAGAGGAACCAGAGATCAAATTGCCAACATTTGCTGGATCACAGAGAAGGCAAGAGAATTTCAGAAAAACATCTACCTCTGTTTCATTGACTATAATAAAGCCTTTGTGTGGATCCTAACAAACTGTGGGAAACTCTTAAACCAGGCCATCTTACCTGTATCCTGAGAAACCTGTATGTGAGTCAAGAAGCAACAGTTAGAACCCTGAATGGAACAACTGACTGGCTCAGGATTTAAAAAGGAGTACAACAAGGCTATTTATTGTCACCCTGTTTATTTAACTTATACTCAGAACACATCATGCAAAATGCCAGGTTGTATGAGTTACAAGCTGGCATCAAGATTGCTGGGAGAAATATAAACAACCTCAGATATGTGGATGATACCACTCTAATGGCAGAAAGCAAAGAGGAACTAGAGAGCCTCTTGATGAGAGTGAAGGAAGGGAGTGAAAAAGCCGGCTTTAAACTCAATATTAAAAAAGCAAAGATCATGGCATCCAGTCCCATCA
The DNA here is from genome assembly GCF_000754665.1 of Bison bison bison. Classification (NCBI taxonomy): domain Eukaryota; kingdom Metazoa; phylum Chordata; class Mammalia; order Artiodactyla; family Bovidae; genus Bison; species Bison bison. The sequence goes on from NW_011494942.1 coordinate 818,706, forward strand.
CTTCATGGCAAATAGAAGAGTAAAGGTGGAAGGGTAAAAGGTAGATTTCCTCTTTTGGGGCTCTAAAATTACTGCGAATACTGACTGCAGCCATGAAATTGGAAGACAGTTGCTTCTTGGCAGGAAAGTTATGACAAACCTAGACAGTGTGTTAAAAAGAAAGACATAACTTTGCTGACAAAGGTCTATATAGACAAGGCTACGGTCTTTCCAGTTGTCATGTATGGATGTGAGAGCTAGACAGTAAAGAAGACGGAGTGCCAAAGAACTAATGCTTTCTGATTGTGGTGCTGGAGAAGACTCTTGAGAGTCCCTTAGAAAGCAAGGAGATCAAACCAGTCAATCTTAAAGAAAATCAACCCTGAATACTCTTTGGAAGAATTGATGCTGAAGCTGAAGCTCCAATACTTTGACCACCTGATGTGAAGAACTGACTCATTGGAAAAGACCCTGATGGTGGGAAAGACAGAAGGCAGGAGGAGAAGGGGACGGTAGAGGATGAGATGGTTGTATGGCATCACCGACTCAATGGACCTGAGTTTGAGCAAGTTGGTGTTGGACAAGGAAGTTGGTGATGGACAGAGAAGCCTGGCATGCTGCAGTCCATGGGGTCATGAAAAGTAGGACATGACTTGGTGACTGAAAAGCAGTGAACGTCCCTCACATCTAGCAGAGTACCAGACACACATTGAATAGATGCTCAATCAACACCTACCAAATACATGACATGTAAGCCCTGCTATGTTCAGTGAATGAGTGAGGATGTCTGCTTTATTACTGACTGTTCTTAGGGCTGGTGGGCTGGACAGAAGGGGTAATAATGGGCAGGTGTTTTTAATCCTTGTCTTTCAAGCTGGTCTCATGATGGCAGCCTTTCTTTATAAGGTCCCACTTTGGTTAACATTTCAACCCATGTCCATTCTGGAAGTGACTGGTTTTGAAAACTGAAATCCTGAAAAGTAGTCCCAACAGGAGACATCTTAAGACAATGGCTGACAGGACTTAGCAATCCTGAACTGTTTCAACATTGTTAGCATTCTTGATTTTGAGCTACAAAGCAGAAAGGGAAACGGCAGTCAGTAATAAGATGCTGAGTCAGGGGAGGCAGGCGTTAAATTGTGTTCTGTGCCCTGTTTAATAAAGTGCATTATAGCCAGTGCCACAAATTTGATTTGAACAATTTCTATTTTTCCCAGCAAAGATGTTATTACAGGTCAATCATTTCCATAAGTGAGAGCACATTTCTGGTGTATACTACACTGACAGATGGCTAGAAGACCTCTCTTGCATGATCCCAGGTGGAATAAAAAGGCAATTTACTATCTATAGGACTGTGGGTATACTGGTAATGGAAGAGAATCATTCTTATACAAATAACTCAGTGTTTGAATCTGAACTATCAAATGAATCTGAGCTATAGCCAAATCAATTTGATAAACCATCAGAATATGATTGTACTGGCTCCAGCCTGCAAAAGCAATGCATTAAATTTTCCCCACAGGAAACGGTTTCCCAAGGAAACAGCAATTGCTTGATTGCTTAAAAAAAAAAAAAAAAAGAAAACTTGAGTGAGTTCAGAATATAAGGTGAAAACTCAGACAGCTGCTGACGTTCAAGGTCAAGACTCATGAGGGGGAAATCGGGATGCTAGACTGCTCTTGGAAACTCAATGGAGCTTGTCTGTGTGCCCTTGGCTTTCTCTACATCTCTTTCTCTTTGCAATGGAACATCTCATACTTGCACCCTCAGGTGTTCAGGGACTCCCTGCTTTTCACTCAGCTAAAATTTTTGCCTTCAGGAAAGGAGTTATGATTGGTTTGGGTGCCCTCCCCTTGACTCCCTTAGAATCTCTCACATATACGTACTGGGGCAAAGCACTGAGCCTGCTGGGAGGAAGATACACCATTGTTGGCTCTTGGAGGAGATATGGAGACCAGGCCAAGCTTCCCAACTCCCAGCCCCGGTTCAGGGGCCGTGATTCTTGGTGCGCTTTCTGGACCAGCAACATCAGCTTCATCTTCAAGTTATTAGAGATGCAGGTTCTCAGGCCCACCCCTGACCTATTAAATCAAACCTACTGGGAGTGGGATTAGCCATCTAGAGTTTTACAAGCATGCTGTGTGATTCTGATGCATGGTCAAATTTAGAACTATAGCTTAAGGCCATTTGAGGACCACTTGCCACTGAGGTGGCCCATTGCTGAGTTCTGCTCTGGGATTTGCCCTCACCTGACTTACCCAAGACTTGACGTCTCCCTTGGGCCTGCCTGCACTCAGTGACTGTTGATGAAGAGGATCGGCCCCTTGCATTAATTCAGTCAACTCTGAAGGGCCATTCTAACTCCAGAGCTCCCCCTAGAATCAGCTGAAGCTTCTGTTGCAAGTGCATTGGAGTTCAACTTTCCTCTTAGCCTGATTCTGCTTCCATCAAGTACTCCCTACAGGCTCCAAGAGCACTCTCCAGGAAGCCTTCTGCATGCAAATACCCACATCACAGTCTGATGTTCAGTGAGAGGAATCTGACCCAAGCCACAGTCACAGCCCTAGCCTGAGCTGCGTCTACGGTGGGCTGAGCCGTCTACACACACTTCTTCTCCTACCCATGAACCCACAGCACCAGCATGGGCTTGTACTCTGCACACACACTAAACAAAAAGCCTTCAGGCCAGGGTTTACCTGGGATTGGCACATAAGGCTGAAATAAAGGATAGACTAGGTCCTAAAGCCCCAGGTGAGCAGCCACAGAGGCTGGGAAGACATCTAGAGAGGTTAGTCTAGACAGACTAACCTGAAAGCCCCAGAAAAGGAGGCTCGATGTTAAGCTGACCAACCTTCTTGCCCCTAAGGGGAGAAGAAGGAGGCGATCAGCAGTTAGAGACTGGGATGTAGGCCAGGATCTTACACACATATCCTCATGCATTGAAATGAAAAGATGTAGAAATGTATTACCCCTCTCTACCTTTTTGCGTGCTTGCTAAGTTGTTTCAGTCGTATCCAACTCTGAGAGACCCACCATGGGCCATAGTCCACCAGGCTCCTCTGTCCATGGGATTCTCCAGTCAAGAATAATGGAATGGGTTGCCATGCCCTTCTCCAGGGGATCTTCCTGACCCAGGGATCAAACCTGTGTCTCTTATGTCTCCTGCATTGGCAGGTGGGTTCTTAATGACTAGTGCCATGTAGGAAGCCCCTCTACCTTTTTAAGTCATGGCAAATGCTTCCTAATTCCTTTGGATTTTCTGTAAATTTTAATCACTGTTTCTGTGGTGAAAGTGTAGAAAATGGGCCTGTAACTTGAAGACTCTGCAAAACTGCTGGTGATGATATTATCCCTCTTCTTGCTGGCATTCATGGCAGGGCTGATTGGGGGTCTGTGTTGGTGTTTTCCACTGGAGACCCTGGTCAGACATCCTGTGCAGTGCCTCAGCCTGGGACCTACTTGTCAACATCAAGGGACGTTCTTCTATGCTTTTCCTAGTGTTCTTGGGCTGGGGGCAGGGTCTTGTGTTTATAGTTTTTTCCCCCCCATTTTAGTTCACAGTAAATTGAGGGTCCCTTTTAGATGTTCAGTTGGACCTATTGAAGTACTTTAGGTGACAAGGTATGGGGGGAATGCATAGGATATGAGGCAGGAGGCCTAGTTTCTGGTCCAGGCTCTGCCACTTAGTGCAGCAGTGTGAGTGTTGGCAGGTTACTTCCCATTTCTGGCTCTGGTGTCCCCAGCTGGGTGATGAGCTGGACGAGATCCTGTCCAGCTTGAATGTTCTCAGTAGCAGACAGTAGTTAAGCTGCTGCGATGTCATAGTGTACCTGGTGCAGGTCACACGTGGAAACCTACCATCACAGACATGTTCTGCCATGAAAGATAGGGGTGCTGGTTTAGGCACGTTCAAAGCCTTTAGGACTGTTCACTAAGTGAAATTAACACACTGTTGTTCTCCTGATCGAAGACATCAAATACACTCTGTTTGTCTCCCAGGTACTCTAAGAATAAGAAACATTGACTAAGCATTGCAAGCTATAAGTGTGTTAGTCACTCAGTCATGTCCGACTCTTGGCGATCCCATGCACTGCTGCCTCCCAGGCTCCTCTGTTCATGGGATTCTCCAGGCAAGAATACTGGAGTGGGTTGCCATGCCCTCCTCCGGAGATCTTCCTGACCTAGGGATCGAACCCACATCTCCTGCATTGCAGGCAGATTCTTTACCAACTGAGCCACCAGGGAGGCCCTACTGGTTCTAAAGACTTTGTGTATTGAAGCACAGGGACTGTATGCCTGGCACTCCCCATTTGTTACCCGCAGGTCCTACTTGACACTTCATAGCATACATGATAGTTCAATATGTTAAGTTGCATATTTAGTTCTGTTATCTGACTCTCCTTTATAAGAATATAAGCTTTCTGTGAGGAAGAACTTCTGTTCCTTGCACTATATACAGTGCATAGCATAGGGCTGGTGCTTAAAAATCTATCTGTTCAATGAGTGAATATATGTATATTCACTCTCTCTCTCTCTATATATATGTATATACACATACACTTACATATATATTATTATTAAGCTTCAAACAGTATTAGGACATGGATATTATTGTTCCTGTCATTGTTTTAGGTGGGGAAACTGAGGTTTAGAGAGGTGAGAGAACTGGTTTTAAACCTAGGTAGTCTTCTCTGGCATCTCTGCTTTAATCATGCAAACATCCCTTCTTTCGTACATGTTGCCTCTCTGAAACCAGGCATTCTGGAATGATCTTTGAACTTATTCAAAGAGACAGAGTCCCATATAAAAGTTACAACAGATCCTTTATCATTGTTAATAATCATTAATAGAATTTCTGCTCCGCCACACAGGATCTCGTTCTAGAGGTGCACGGGTTCCAACCTGAAGGAGAATGCAGCTGCCCCCTGGTGTCTGTGGGGAATTGGTTTCAGGATCCATTGCAGACACCACAATCCATAGATGCTCAAGTCCCATGGCCTTGCCTTTCTTATCCATAGTTCTGCATCAAGGATTCAACCAACTGCAGACTACATATTTATTGAAAAATATCCATATGTAAGTAGACTCATGCAGTTCAAACCTGTGTTGTTCAAGGGTGAACTGGAAAGCTTTTTGGTGAAAATGAAAGTGATGTTGATAGACGGTAGGTAGGTAAGTAAATAACCTATGTACTGACTGCCAAGTAAGAGGTACAAGCTAGTGGCTCGTAAGTGCCTGAACTGACCTCAGAATGCAACAGTCATTCTGCAAACCTTTACATCTGTTCACATGTTTATCTGTTTCTTTGCTTACTATTTCTTCTTGTATCTGACTCCTTCCTCTGGATACCTTTCTTCTTCCTGTAGTACATTTGTCCATAGATGTAGTGGGTCTTGCTTAGAGCCTGGGGAAATACATTTTAAAGAAGCTCTTGCAGATCTGGGCCCTTCAGCCATGAAGGCTGTGAGAGTTGCAGGAGGAGGAATTTACTGTTAGCAGAGATTGTCAGTGAAGATCTGGGGGTTGGAGTGACCCATGTGGAAGGGAAGAGCAGGGGCAAATAAAAACAGAGGAAAGTCACTCCTGGTGGTAGAAATGAAGACGAGCAAGCAACAATAGAAGGAGAGGTGCTGATACAGTGGCATGAGGCACTGGAGGCATCCTAAGAGGTCTGGAATTGAGGCAAAGAGGATCCAAACATAAATGTGGGTATTTCTCACTGGTTTGAACAAAACTCCTGGACCCTGAGGGTGAAGATGAAGAAATGTGCTTTTCCTTTCAGGGAAAGGATGTATAGCAGAGTCGTTAAGAGTGCTCTTAGGAGTCAGACCAGTTTGGTGTTATATCTGCGCTCTAAAATTTCTGTGACCTTGGGTGAATTGACCCGTGCAGGGAAGCCAGTTTTCCCTTCTCTAAAATGGGACCAAATAGCTCCTACCAGAGAGGTTATTATAAGGATTAAATTAGAAAATGCCTCTTACATTTTTGAAACACACTCTGGGACTTGATAAGTGCTCATTAAGTAGTAGTTGTTGTTACTGTATTCATATTTAGAGTGTAGATCAGCCCTAAATTGTCCTATACACCTTTTCAGATGACGCAGATAAAATTTGATCTTAATTGCCAGCCCTGTCCTGTAAGCGTCCCTGAATGGGAGAAAGTTGACTGCTAACTTACAGACACTGATCTCTTGGACAAACTTGACTGCTAACTTACAGATGCTGATCTCTTTCACTTGGAAGCGAGGGAGGCTACTCACAGAATGACCGGTCCAGAGGCTCCCTGGAAAACATCATTAGGCAGTTCTTCCAAATTACTGTTATCACTTAGATTCCTGGGGATGGAGTTGAGAAAAGAAGGAGGGAAACACAAAGCCACATAAACATCACTGTTAAAAGAGCCATTTCCCTCTAAATGGCCTGGAAGAATAGTCGGGGCTACTTACAGCTCATCGAGTTGGGTTCCATTGAATGCACAGTTGTGTATTTCTTGAATCCCATTCTTACTCAGCCATCTGAAATAAAAGACCCATTAAAAAACCAATAATGTCAGATGCAAACAGTACACGAGTTTCATAATTGGAAGCACTGGGGCAAGGTCAGACAGCACAGGTTAGTGGCATAAATAAAATACCACCCTAAGACTCAGGGAGCAGGGTGGAAGGGAGACTGATTTATCACTGTATAACCTTTTGTAATGCTGGAAGTTTGCATTATGTGCATGTATTACTTATTCAGAGAAATCAATGAAATTTAATTTTGAGAAGGCACACTTAGGCATAGCAGCCTGGATTCCATAAGGTCTTTGCACATATCATTTGTGTGTAGAAATGATGCCATGGGAGGAGCAGACAAAGATCTTTCCCATCCTGAAGGACAGAGATCATACTGTTATTGAACAAGTGTCTGTTAGACAGAGAAAGAACATATTGTATCCCCTTTATCTATTGCCTTAAGCCTCTCACTTATGCTCATTCACAGCAGCGGGCCTGGCTGTCATCAAAAAGTGATCTAATTAAACTGTCAGACAACCTGAACATCTCCCATGACCCATAAAGGACCTGGCTATTGGAGGTTTGTGGAGGTGGCTCTGGGTTAAGCCAGAAAGGAAGAGAAATCAATTATAGAGGCTGTGGGCTGTGGCAGGGTGAGATGGTGTGAGCAGGCGAGGGAGGAGGCTCTGGGGGAGGTGGGATGGGATGGGAAATCGTCATCCAAATTGTGCAAAGAAGGTCAGTGAGCAGGTTTGCCTGGACAGGGGAGCCCAAGGGCACCTTGGGCTGACAGATCTGCACTGCTGTGCTCCTGTATGGTCTGAAAACAAAAACAGAAACCCAAGTATGGGACAGCTTAGCCCAGGGAGCCCGGGATCACTTGTTCTTGATTTGCCGTCAGGTCCTCATCCTTGTCGGCTCGGTGGATTTGCAAATAGCACTGTTCCCAAAGCTGACCCAGGGACACTTCCATGTGTCCAGGATGTTGAGAGTTTCTGTTGCTGCAGTGAGGAGCCCAACAAGCTTAAAATCAAAGGACGCTGTGTGTGTTTTCCTTCCCCCTGAAAGCTAGTTAGCTGAAAATCCACACAGGAGCAATGCAGGTCTTTCAGAACATTAGCAACAAACTGGTGGATTCTGATGGCCAAGAAGTAGCTGTGCACCCCCAATCCTGCCTGCCCCACACCTTCCCAAATGTACCCAGCACATGCAGCCTTCCTGACTGATTTGCCAGCCAATTGGCTGGGGGTGACAGTGCTGAAGCAGCTGTCCCTAACCGGTGGGAGGTGGATCCTAGGGGCTTTGGACCAGACAAAGGAGTCAACAAGCTTTTTCTAGGAGGGGCCCAGTAATATATTTTAGGTTTTGTGGTCCAATAGGCAAAATGAGAATATTACATAGGTACTTTGTATTAGTCACTCAGTTGTGTCCGACCCTGTGACCCCATGGGCTGCAGTCCACCAGGCTCCTCTGTCCATGGGATTCTCCAGGCAAGAATACTGGAGTGGGTAGCCGTATGCTCCTCCAGGGATCTTCCAACCCTGGGATTGAACCCACATTGTCCTTTCCTGCATTGCAGGCGGATTCTTTACCATCTGAGCCACCAAGAAAGTCACCAGGTACTTTATATGGGTAATTAAAAAACAATTTCCATGAGATTTTTATTGACCAAAGTTACCAAAGTATAATAGTAATAATTAAGTACAATTTTTTTTGTAATATAGGTCTACTATTGAAAATAATGGATTTTTTTTTCTTTTATTTGGAGTACTATTTTGCTTCATTTAGGTTCAGCATTCATGTTCCTTATCATCAAAATCTTGATTTATAGAAACAAGTCCTAGATCAAGGACTAGATTTGGCCCGTGGGCTGTAATTGGCTGACCCTTAATCCAGCAAAAGTGGTGAGGAAATCCATGTGACTGCCACTTATCTTTTTTCTATAGGCTAGATAATTAATACTTTTTTCATGAATAGAAATAGATGTGGCTATGTAAAATGCAGACTAATTTAAGATAATTATTGTATTCAAAGTAGCCCTTTTTCTTTACAGATTTTCTTAATCAATAGAGGAGGTAGCATTTTTTGATGTCAATAATGGATTATCACACAGTAAACAAATTATGTCCAGAATTCCTGCCCAGGGGGTTATGTTAGGCAGTAGAACTCTCAAACTATTACCAGCAAAGCTGGTAATTGTCAAATACATGCCTAGTCTCTTAAGAGAGGTAGTGTTGGTTTTAAAACCTCATCATGATGGTGACGAC
>NW_011494942.1:827544-844510 GCF_000754665.1 Bison bison bison
AATGGATTTTTTTTTCTTTTATTTGGAGTACTATTTTGCTTCATTTAGGTTCAGCATTCATGTTCCTTATCATCAAAATCTTGATTTATAGAAACAAGTCCTAGATCAAGGACTAGATTTGGCCCGTGGGCTGTAATTGGCTGACCCTTAATCCAGCAAAAGTGGTGAGGAAATCCATGTGACTGCCACTTATCTTTTTTCTATAGGCTAGATAATTAATACTTTTTTCATGAATAGAAATAGATGTGGCTATGTAAAATGTAGACTAAGATAATTATTGTATTCAAAGTAGCCCTTTTTCTTTACAGATTTTCTTAATCAATAGAGGAGGTAGCATTTTTTGATGTCAGTAATGGATTATCACACAATAAACAAATTATGTCCAGAATTCCTGCCCAGGGGGTTATGTTAGGCAGTAGAACTCTTACATGCCTAGTCTCTTAAGAGAGGTAGTGTTGGTTTTAAAACCTCATCATGATGGTGACGACAAACATGGCAGAACATCAGCTAAGGAATAACTGAATCATGGTTTTCCTTAGTCTTTTTTTTTTTTTTTTTGGATCTTTTCCCCAGTATGTTCAGTCATTGAAGGCTCAGAAAGCTCCAGAAGCAGAGTCTGTCCTCTTTCTAAAGAATGAAGGTGTGGGAGGACCTGGCCCATGAAAGCTCACTGAGGGGCAGGAAGACGGAAGCCAGTTGAGGAAGGGAGGAAACGCATGTGGAGTAAGGCCGTAGCTAGGTACTTCCCTGTTCAGACTTTCTGGTTGCGTGGTCAGTGGAGAGGTGGGGAAGGACTCCAGGGCCTCCTTGTGGTGGGTTTTTACTCTTCATTTCCCCCTGAGCCGCTAGCCAAGTGTCTGATAATCCTTCATTGTTGGACTATTTTAAAAATATATTTACTTATATGTATGTAGAAAAGGGGTTTAGGATTTTGAAAGATGCAAAGAGAGCTTTTGCCATCATCAGAGCTACTTTGCCAGGTTTTTTTTTCCCCCGAGTACCCTTGGGTGTCCCTAGAGGCAGAAAGTGTCCCTATAGCCAGAAGTAGGGCCCAGACAAAGAACAACTGAAGACTTAAACTGTGGAGTGTGGACCTTCTGATTCTGTTATATGTAGATTAAGGGCCATCCGAGGTTAAGGGGGAAAAAAAAGAAAAAACTTCTCTCACAAATGTGAATTGGTCCTTTGGAGACATGTCTGAGAAGTGCTGATTCTTATGAAAACTGTCCTCACTAGGAAAGTAGGTTCTCAGTTCTGGGGATCCACATAGTATCCATGGACAGGAGTCAGTGAAGAACAGCTATGATCTCTATTTTTTATTTTTTGTAGTCTCAGGTTTCTGAGATGGTGTCTCAAGTTCTTATTTCCTTAAGTTCTTTTCTTCCACTTGGGAAGAGTTAAGACTAGGTAGGTCAGGAGAGCTTGCTTTCTGTCTGATGTTCTGGACAAAAAGGATGCACGCTGCTGCTGCTGCTAAGTCGCTTCAGTCGTGTCCGACTCTGTGCGACCGCATAGACGGCAGCCCACGAGGCTCCCCCGTCCCTGGGATTCTCCAGGCAAGAACACTGGAGTGGGTTGCCAGTTCCTTCTCCGATGCATGAACGTGAAGAGTGAAAGTTAAGTCTCTCAGTTGTATCCGACTCTTAGTGACCCCATGGACTGCAGCCCACCAGGCTCCTGCGTCCATGGGATTTTCCAGGCAAGAGTACTGGAGTGGGGTGCCATTGCCTTCTCCCAAAGGATGCATATCAGTGCACAAAACTGTGAGAATGTTATTAGTACACACCAGTTTTTAAAAAGTGAGATAATTGACATCTGACATTATGTTAATTTCAGGTTCCCACTTATATGTTTTCTATAAAAATACTCAGTTCCCTGGTGGTCTGGTGGTTAGGACTTGATGCTTTCATTGCCCATGGCCCAGGTTCAGGCCCTGACTGGGGAACTGAGATCCCACAGGCCTCGGTGCAGCCAAAAAAATAAAAAGAACTGTATTACTAAACTTGCCACATGAACTCATTTTGAATACATATATTTGAATCACAATATTTAAAAATGACATGTATGTTTAGAGCAACACTTAACATAGCGCAAGCATCCAGGTAGTTCTGATTCCGTTGATCACTAAGCTCCTCCCTCCATTATGCCAGCCAAGAATCCCTTTGCTGTAATATAGTAGGCCAGTGGTACTCAGACGCTCACCATTTTCCAGAGGTTCCCTTTTACCTTTTTGTTTTAACCTTCGTGGCTTTGGAGATTCTGTTTCCTCTGCTCCTCCTTTGCCAATGCTGTGGCTAAATTCCACTCATCTTTTAAGGCCTTCCTTCTCTCACTTAACTCTTCCTTCAACTCTCATGTCAAATTGTATTATTCCTCTTCTATACTTAAACAATTACTTTTATTTTACACATATTTCCTACTGCTTATTTCTTTTGCTCTCTTGTTCTCTCATGCTTCTCACACCTCATCAACTCATTCCAACACACACACACACACATATTTCAAATATCATGAACAATATTAAGTGGAAGGATTAGGTATTATCTACAATTTTGTCCTACTGCTGTGTCCTCTGAATCCATGCCTTTGATTTTTATATTTTCCTTCATACATCCTATTTCTCTGCTAGTCCCTTTCAAATTTTTCTGTTGGTTCTCTGTAATAAAGTTTTTGGGCTCCCCTTGTGGCTCAGCTGGTGAAGAATCCGCCTGTAATGAGGGAAACCTGGGCTTGATCCCTGGGTTAGGGAGAGCCCCTGGAGAAAGGAAAGGCTACCCACTACAGTATTCTGGCCTGGAGAATTCCATGGACTCTATAGTCCATGGGGTTGTGAAGAGTCAGACACACCTGAGTGATTTTCACCATAATAAATTTACGTCAAATACTGTGTTTAGCTTTATTCTAAAAGACTGATCCTGGGAGGGATTGGGGGCAAGAGGAGAAGGGGACGACAGAGGATGAGATGGCTGGATGGCATCACTGACTCGATGGATGTGAATCTCACTGAACTCTGGGAGTTGGTGATGGACAGGGAGGCCTGGCGTGCTGTGATTCATGGGGTCGCAAAGAGTCGGATACGACTGAGCGACTGATCTGATCTGCCTACTATTTCCCTCTGTTCCCTCCCCATCTCTTTTGTTGTTGTTTTTGTTTGTTTTTCATATAGATGGGTCTCTGGATCATATTACTGCTTTGAAAAGAACCAACATTCTTTCTGCAGTAGAACTTGCTTTTTGTACGTACCGCATATTGAAACACACACAGTATATTTTAAAGAACCACAGCAATTTGTGAAATGTAAAGAGAAAATACTTTTCTTACATATGTAATTGCAATTACCAGTCTCCCAAATGTCATTCTGTGCATTTAACTTCCAAGGATCCCATAAGCACTTGGGTAGCCTAAGTGCCCTATTTCCTGGCCATCTTGGGGAGTGGATAAACTGCTACACAGGCTACTGGCACAGACGATTAGAAGATAGTTCATTAACAATGTAGAGTACATTTACAAACTTTCACAAAAATCATAGAGAGTAACTCAAGCTCATTAAAAAAACGTGATTGTTCTAAGCAAATGTGAAGTCATCTTATATGCCCAATGTGGGGCTGAACAGGAGCTGCTTGGCATGGTTATGAGGGAATATCCATGTCTTCCTGATTCAGACTCCTCCTTGGTCTTTTTCTTTGGGCAACAAAAGCCTTTCCAGGCAATAACTAACTTTATTGATGCATGAGTTATTCTGTCCCTCAGAACAGATGTTGCATCACAGGAGACCATCATTCAAAGAGCAATTTTAAACACTTGAATCGCACCACAGAATCATAAATTATTAACATGGCTCCATGCTGTGATTTGGAAATGTAAAGTTGGGAAGAGAGGGAAAAACACAGAACGAGAGAGAAATTGGAATGGAGAAATGCCAAAGTTATACCCCACCCCCTGGCCCTGCAAAAACGGAACATACCATTATGACAAAGAAAGCATTACATGAAAAGCCAAATGTTACTCCATTGGATTTTTTTTCTTTACTTACACAGTCATACTTTCAAAACTTAGCCCCATGAAAGAATTTCTTTCAACTGTGTGGATGTTTATATTATCTTGAATATCTCTGGAAGAAAGTACAGACAGATTAGATGTTTATACCAGCTCTATCCTGTGTCACCTCCCCACATGTAGTCTACTTGGCACGGTGTAGTCTTTAACTGAGGTAATGCTTGAATAGTTATTGTTCTGAAGAATGAGGAGCTCAACGTTTGGGAAATTGATGACATCTAATTTATCTCTAGTATATCAGTTCTTCTTAAAAGTGCAATTGCAGACATGCAGTCTGTTACATCTCTGAAAGTTTTCTAGGCTAATTCAACTGTGTGAGGTTCTAATGTACTCCTTTATTATCCTTGCCTCCACAGTTGGTACCTGCTCAATATGACAAAGTCACTTAAGCTGACCTTTCATTTCTACCAAACCTCTCCATTCACCTTAGTCGGGCCTTCATCTTCCTTCATTTCAATCTACTTCTTGAAGCTAGTTTTCTTCCTCTGACCTCTTTTGAGTCACAGAAAAGTTTGATCATTGGTTTTCCTCTTCCTGACTAAAAGGCTGAAGAACATCTCATTTTTCTGTTTGCACCTCATCCTCTGAAGCTTCCCTGTTGAGTCTGATCTAACATTTAAATGTAAAAGGAGTAAACTCTCTGGGACAAGTTGAGGAACTAGAGGGGATTCTCTGTGTTTCTCTCTCCCTCCCTCCCTCCTTCCTTCCCTTTGCTCACTACGTCCCTTTCCTACCTCTTTCTTTTGCATCTGTCCAGATTCTTACAATTTCACTATTGAAAATAAACTTGCTATTATATGTTGCCTTTTCTGTTGGTCTTTCAAAATAGATACCTTGGGAAAAGGTAAATACATTGTCATTAACACTTCAGTCAAGTGATTTCTTTATGCCTAGGGCAGCCTGGGCATTCTGGAAGGAGGAGGGGAGGCTGGTGGAAGACAAGGGGAGTTACAGGAGGGAGGCGTGAAAAGCCCTCAACAGTGAAGGAAGGAGAGACTTCCTGATGTGCTGCAAGCTGGCTCTGTTGACAGCTGTCTGACTGAGGAGCCTGCTGACTCAGCCTGCTGACTAAGTTGAGATTAGCTGGTCTTTAGGTAAAGCTGGGATGCTTGCTGTTTACCTTCCTACGCCTGCTCACCCAGAGCAACACGTTTGGAGGATGTAGACTACACAATGCTTTTTACAGGCCCAGAGGCTGTTGCACAGAACAGCTATGAGTAAAGAGTTGGTGACCGCTCTTCAAACTTACAGTAAAACCTTTTGGAGAGACTGAATCTTGTGAACAGCTGGCAAGTGCTTAATACCTGTGTTGGATATTAACCTAGAGAGAGACAAAATAAGAGTGAGTGAAAAATGAAGCTGGCTGTTTTAACAATTGCCACCGTCTAGGCTTTCCAAATACAAAATATCCATATTAAGCTTTCAGAAAAACTACCAGAAAATTCCATAATACATGTGAATCATGCTTATATTTTCTATTTTAAGGCTCTAATCAGGGTTTAGGAAGCTGCTGATACTTTAGAGAAAAGAAACTTATACTCAGACACAAAGATGGACACAATGCACACTTTTGCTAAAGAAGAAGAAATCAACATAATCCCAAAAGTAATTTGCAACTGGACAACAGAATTTACCTAAATGATCCCCTACTTCCAACCTCTACATACTCTGAAGAATTGCCTCTTCTCCTCTCCAAATGATTCTGTCACTATTAGGGCATGAATTCCATACCCTTTGACCTCAGAGGATGCATGTGGGCCCATCAAACTCTCTCCTGGGAAGAAGTTGGAAGTTGGTTAGAGCAGAGTCTACTGATGCCATCATGCTCATGAGATAATCCCTACATTTCTAGAGCTGAGATTTCCAGAGCTATATTGGATCCTTCCCAAGACTTTCATGTCTTGGCCTGGGTTTGCCTGGAAGCCAAGCCTGAGACAAAGACTGCCTTATAGATAGTATATTTGATAATGTGACTTCAGTGAGTTGGGACAGGGGAAATGAAACAGAGATGGGGGAAAGATAATCAATATGAGTTGAGTTGACCAGCACTACTTGTGACTGGTCTTTAATGCAAAGGACTTGATGTAGGAAATTTTCAAAATGGGTATCAAAACTGTTGCTCTGAATGAGGAAGAAAGGGAAGCATTTATTCACAGACTACTATTTCCTGTTGGTTGACGGCTTCCCCATGATGTTAACTCTCCACTCTGACTTGTACACTTGTGGGTGCTCAGAGACTTCCCTCTGGGCATCTCTTACATTGGTGTAGAAGCTGCCCTGGGACTAGAAATGAGAGGAACACAAGGTCAGAGTAGGTGTTGTCCAGCTGAAATTAAGCCGGTTGAAATTTGAGTGGAACTGGCTTCCACAGAAGTGGTAAAGAAGATTTTCAATTGACAATGAGAGTTGTCTGGCATACCATTTTTCAGCATTTCTCAGGCTCCTGTGAGATACCTAAAATCCTCCCAGTACCTCCCCACTCCCATTTCCATTTTCTCTGTGTGTCTTACCTACAGTTGGTCTTTTTGCTGGCAAGCTAAAGAACCTGCACCAGTACTCTCATCATTGTGAAAGAGCATGTGTGTCTGGGGTTTATGATTCTAGAGTAGACTTTGGTGTCCTGCTCTTTGCTTCTGTATTCAGAGAGCCCATAAATTCTGCCTATGGATTCTCTGTAATGGTTCTCAGATGTTTTGCTCCTGTTTGGTTCTCAGTGATCCACACAGAGCACATCTTCATCAGTTCTTCTTTTGATTATTTTGACAGCCCTTGAGATGGTCTCCCTTTGTTTTTCACTTGTGGAAAATGGCTGTTACCATGGTTTTATTAAGACTTCATTGTGTTATTTACTTTAAAAATTTTTTCCCACTGAAATGTAAACTGTTTCATGTGGAGACCTGAGTTAACACAAGCATATACAGCTGTCTATCAGCCAGCACACTCAAGATAAAACCCAGCGCCACCAGCCTTCAAATTACTCTGTTGCCCCTTTGTACCATAGTCACCTCTCCTTTTACTTCCTATTCCTGCCAACCACTGATCAGTTTCTATTTATATAATTTTGCCTTTTCAAAATGTCATATCAGTGCAACCATACATTATGGAACTTCTTTCATACAGTATAAGGCATTTGAGATTCTTCCGTGTTGCTGTATGTATCGGTAGTTCACTGTTCTTTATTGCTGGTTAGTCTTCCTTTGAATGGGTATATCATCATTTGTTCATTCATCGGTAAAAGAACTCCTAAGTTGTTTCTAGCTTTTGTGATTATAAAAAAATACTGCTTTAAACATTTGTGTATTATGTGTGTGTGTGTTTGAGTGAGAGAGACCAAGACTGACAGAGGGAGAGAAACAGAGACCATTTCTACCTTTCTTGGGTAAATGTCTATGAGTGGGATTGCTAGGTCGATGGTGAGTGTGTGTCTAACTGTATTAGAAACTGCCAGAGTGTTTCACAAAGTGGCTGTACCATTTTGTATTCCAGCTAGCAATATATGAGAATTCTAGCAGCTCTGTGTCCTTTGGTTTTTTAAAAAGATATATTCTTTGAATATAAAAATAATATATATTTATTGTGAGACTTATGGAAACATCTACAGAGGACAGTAAAAATCACCTCTAGATTCACTACCCAGAGATAGCTTCTGTTAACATTTGGAGTTTGAAATTTCTAACCCAAACAAATAGCTTTCATGATTGCTCTCCATCACCTCTGAGATGCTACTCAGAGAAATACCAACAGAAACATTGCCATAACTAAATATCTGCTAGCTTGACACACTCTTATTCTACATTTGTTATTTAATCATATCCAGCTTTCCACTATTTTTAGATCACTTCCCATGGGTCTATGGAATATTCTTTTAATGAGACATCAAAGCAAAGACCACACTTCATATTCTTTGACAATCTACACTACTACGTGCAGATTGGGAATACAGTATGTGCTCATAAAATACTAGGCTAATTGGTTGATGTTTCTAAAACATTTCTTGCTTCTGTCACCAGAATTTATTAAAACCCATATTCCGTTAATTTATTTGTCAGGTATCACGGCTACTTGGAGTAATTCATCTTAAACAGGGAAAGGGAGGTCTGGAGGCCAGGAATCAGGAGGATGGACATGTTAAGAACTTGACACAAGCCATTTCATCTTTCCAGATTGGAAAGGACACAGAGTGTGTGAACATCAAGGTAGACATTATATCAGACACTGCTCTACCCTGCTTCACATTCTTTTGTTCCTTCTTTTACTCTAGTGGTTACCATAGCAGCCAGCTACATACAGATTTAACTTAGCAGACACTGGCCTCAGTTATACTGGGTCTCTCTCATTTTCTACCCTAGGCTCCTCTACCATCTCTGAGTGGGACACTTGTAAGAATCTGCTCAACTATTTTGAGGCAGGGGGCAGATTGGGAAGTACGAGGAAGTTACCATCTCATAGGACAACTTTTCTAGTGGTGAACTCTTTCATCCCTTGGGTGAACAATTCTGAATATACTCTAAAGGACACCTTAGATGGACTCTAGCATAATTACACCTTGATTTCCTGGTGGCAGTCAGCTGATAAGATATTTCTGAGTTAGCTTCCCTTGTTCCTTCTTTTCTTCTTAGTCGTCTAACCCCTCTCCTCCAGTTTGAATGTAAAAGAAACTGCTAATTTGTTGAGTCCTTGTTCAGACGTAGTTTGGATCACCTAAACTAAGAGAGCGGAGAAGGCAATGGCACCCCACTCCAGTACTTTTGCCTAGAAAATCCCATGGATGGAGGAGCCTGGTAGGCTGCAGTCCATGGGGTCGCTAAGAGTCGGACACGATTGAGCGACTTCACTTTCACTTTTCACTTTCATGCATTGGAGAAGGAAGTGGCAACCCACTCCAGTGTTCTTGCCTGGAGAATCCCAGGGATGGGATGCTGGGTTGGCTGCCGTCTATGGGGTCACACAGAGTCACACACGACTGAAGCGACGCAGCAGCAGACTAAGAGAGATACTAGCTTGTGCCAAGTTTCACATTTTCAGGGACTCCCTGATGGTTATCATCTGTCTTTACTCCAAATTTGTCTCCAGTTGGAGCCCAGCTTTGCTTCTCTTCCTTCTTTTACAGTAAAGTTTCTAGAAAGGGTTGTCTATGAATGCTGTCTTCATTTTCTATGTTCTATTCCTCTTCAACTTGTTGAGGATGCTCCAATTTGTTTTCATGCTATATCTCTCCCCTGAATCCACTTTTTTCATGCCTCATGTCTACTAACCCATAAACAATAAATCTAGTGGTCACTTTAAATTCTCATTTTTTTTTTTATGCCTTTCAGAATTCAGTATTCTCTGCCAAGTCTCTCTCTTTTATTAGTTTCTGTCCAATTGAACTTTTCTATTATTCCACATCTTTGTTACTCCCTTTGAACTTTTTTTGTTGTTGATGCCCCCTCTATCTATGGGCTTTCCTGGTGGCTCAGATGATAAACAATCAGCCTGCAATGAGGGAGACCTGGGTTCAATCCCTGGGTTGGGAAGATCCCCTGGAGAAGGTCATGGCAACCCACTCCAGTATTCTTGCCTGCAGAACCTGCCATGGACAGAGTAGCTTGGTGGGCTACAGTCCAAGAGGTTGCAAAGAGTCGGACATGACAGAGCACTAAGTACATGGCATACTGCCTCTATCTGTACTCTGAGCCTTCTGCCCCTTTTCTCTCATTTTGCTGGGAAGGTCTCATTTCCCATGGCTTCAAATAGTGTTGATATAATGACCACTCCTAGATTTATAGTTGACTTCTGACCTCTCCAGTCTGTCCCTAAAGTTTACTTCATATATCCTGTTCTGGATGTCTTATTGGCATAGTGAACTAAACTAGTTCCCCCACTATTACCTTCACAAAACTGCTGTTTCTCAGTTCTTCCTCATAAATAGCATTCCCATCTATCAGTTGTTAGGAATGTGACAGTAAACTTGGCTTCTTCACCCTCATCACCCAGAATTCAGTCCATCTCAAAGTCCTCTTAGATTCCATTTCCAAAATATTTCTTGATTCCATATAATTTCTTCCATCTCTGTCAACACCATTCTAGAACAAACCGCCATCATCTTTCAAGATTTCTGTCATAGTCTACTGCTTTCCAGACGTTTAATCCTGTCCTTTTCAAACCCATTCTCCATTCAGCACAGAGCATTCATTTTAAAAATGTAAATCAGATGGCATTAGTTCTCTGCTTTTCTTTAGTTATTTCCCATAGTAAAATTTCTACTCTTACTGCCTATCTTGCACCTTCATCTGATGTCATTTCCCCAATTCACTTCAGCACCACTGCTTTCTTTCAATTTTTCAGATACACTAAGTTCCTCCCTGTTTCTAGGCATTTGCTTATTATGCTCTATCTGGAAGGCTTACCATCCACGCCTTACCTGGCCAACCTCAACTCATCCTTCAGGGTTCAGTTACAAATGTCATTTTCTGAGAGAAGAGCTCCCTGATTGCCAAGCTAACTTAAGGTTTTTGATTTTTCCCAGTATAATCATATTCTTTTTAGCAATTTTCCCTTACTACTGCTCAGCAAAATTCTCAACTGTATATGATTTTGTGTTTATGTTCTATTCAATGTCTGTGTCTTCAACCAGATTGAACATCTTCAATATTCTTCTGATGACAGAAATCATGTTTTTTCCTGAAAACTCGATGTTGACACAGTGGATGACACATGTCATGTGCTTGTGTATGTACCAGGCCAGGCAATGTGTTATGTGTTGTTAGAGATGAACACACAAAAGGAATCACTCACTAGCTATGTTTCATACCTAATGGATTTAATATTAGGTTAAATTGTCCATTACCTAATGTATAACAACCTGGCTGTCTCTTAGTAAATGAGTAAGAATTTTATATAATTGAAGGAGAAAAAGGTTTCTTATTATCAACAAGAAGAGTGCAAGTACATTATTTAATATCAATAATATGCACTCCCAAAGTCACTATACTTACGGGACATCTATAAATGTCTGTAGATGCACATTGAAAGCTTTGGTCTTTAAAGAAAACACACAGCAAAAACGGCCAAGATTATTCCAGTAGTTTTGAGTTTTAGACACTTAAAAAGATCTAGTGACTATCTAGTGAGATGGATTATTGATGATAACTCTATAGCTGAAACTCTTCATAACCCCAAGATAACTCAGGAAATGGAGTTTGGATGAACACTTACTTTTCAATTCATTTTTCCCCTTTGATCAATAAATTCATGTCTGATGGAGCCTGGAAGTGGGTAATCAGCTTGGAGCTCTATGTCTCAATGGGTTTGGTTTGGTCAAATGACTGTTTGCTGTGAAATTATTTTGATTCACTCAACCGCAGTTAATCCTCACAAACAGGTAAAGGCCTGAGGATAAAATGCCAGCAAATTTAAGTTCTGCAAATGGATCTTCTAAAGCAAGGTAACTGCTCATAGTCGTCCCTTCTCAACAGCCAGCTTTACATTCTGAACTGCTGTTAACATCTTTCATGCCTGACTGTCCCCAGTATTGATTACAGTGATGAAAATGGATCCTTGTGTTGCCAGGATGAACTTAGTGAGGTCCCTTCAGTTGATGGGAGCCAATTCCACTATGTCATACCATCTCACTAAATAATATATTTGCTTCCAAGAACAATTGACCCCACAGCTCTAAGGCTCATTGTCCTGAACATCGTTAGTGCTTTCATAAACCTTCAAC
This sequence comes from Bison bison bison, assembly GCF_000754665.1. Lineage (NCBI taxonomy): Eukaryota > Metazoa > Chordata > Mammalia > Artiodactyla > Bovidae > Bison > Bison bison. The sequence goes on from NW_011494942.1 coordinate 839,306, forward strand.
AGTGCTGGTGTGTGTTTTTTCTTAAACTTTCAGTGTTTTGGGCTCACTTGTCTTGCTTCGGGCTAGACATCTTCCTTCCATACAATGTCCATCCTATCCAAAAGAGGATGCCAAAGACCATACCCTTGTTTTCAGGGAATGCACAAGTGAATTGAGGAGTTAAGGTTAGTATAGAGGAAATACTCAGATGGGTCTAGTGCTAAGATGTATGTTGTTGATAGTGAGTGTCTTAAGACTCAGGGAAGGGGAGAGCAATGTGAGATGGATTACTCATGGAGGAGCTCTTGCAGGAAGGAGAGGAAATCAGATTTTACGACAGTATAGAGTTTATTGGCCTGAACTAGGGAAATGAGTGTGTATAGCTTAAACCACAAGAGGGGTTTGAGAGATGGGGCACAGAGGAGAATGGAATGGAAAGGGAAGGGAAAGAGGAGGCAGTATCTCAACAACTTTTAAAACTAGGTAGAGAAGCATGCAGAGAAGGCAATGGCGCCCCACTCCAGTACTCTTGCCTGGAAAATTCCATGGATGGAGGAGCCTGGAAGACTGCAGTCCATGGGGTCGCTGAGGGTCGGACATGACTGAGCAACTTCACTTTCACTTTTCACTTTCATGCATTGGAGAAGGAAATGGCAACCCACTCCAGTGTTCTTGCCTGGAGAATCCCAGGGATGGGGGAGCCTGGTGAGCTGCCATCTATGGGGTCGCACAGAGTCAGACATGACTGAAGCGACTTAGCAGCAGCAGTACATAATCCACTGAACTGAAAAATGTCAGGAGAACAAGACATCACTCTTCATCACAGGTGCTAGCCAAGAATGCAATTTTTTCTATTCTACCCAAAATCCACCATGGCAGGGAATGATCAATTCTGAGACTGTGTGAACCAGTTTTCTTTTAGTTTGTGAACTGAGGCAGAAGCAGAGTTTATACCATGGCCTTAATGGCTTCTTGAGGTACTTTAAAGAAAGCTGAGCACTGAAGAATTGATGCTTTTGAACTGTGGTGTTGGAGAAGACTCTTGAGAGTCCCTTGGACTGCAGGGAGATCCAACCAGTCCATCCTAAAGGAGATCAGTCCTAAATGTTCATTGGAAGGACTGATGTTGAAGCTGAAACTCCAATACTTTGGCCACCTGATGCGAAGAGCTGACTCATTGGAAGAGACCCTGATGCTGGGAAAGATTGAGGGCAGGAGAAGAAGGGAATGACAGAGAACGAGATGGTTGAATGGCATCACTGACTCAATGGAGATGGGTTTGGGTGGACTCCAGAAGTTGGTGATGGACAGGGAGGCCTGGCGTGCTGCAGTCCATGGGGTTGCATAGAGTTGGACACGACTGAGCGACTGAACTGACTTGAGATATTTTAGGCAAATTTGATATAAAAATGGGATACTGTTAGTTGTGTGTCTAGGTTAGGGGTTTATTATTTTTGCCAAAACACATTTCCTAGAAGCCAAGATCAAGGGTTTGAACTTGACCTCCTCTTCTCATCTTCTGATTGGTTTATCATGATATATTTGTTTGCACCTAATTTAAGACTGTTTCTTCCTTATTGATTTTTACATTGTAAAGTGCATTTTTCTGTCTCTTAGATAAAATGTACTTCTTCCTCCTGACCACTCTGGGAGAAGTTAGTTATCCACTGATTCATAAGAAGGAGAGGAGTATACTATAGTTAATTAATAAAAGAGAAGACTCCTTACCTTTTCAGGCTCACTGATACTAAGATTTCTATTAAATGTAGGTAGTTATTGACTGAGAGTTTGTGTCTCTATATACACCATTAGAAAAGATGCTAACATGTACTTTCCAAATCATTAAATAAAGACTTAAGTATAGAATCGCATACATTTGGAGTTAGGTGGGAGTGTGTGTAATAAGCTGCTGTTCAATGAAAAAGGCATTAGACTTAAGACTAGGAACCCTGGATTTAAGCGCTTTCTCTCTCACAAGCTGGATGGTGTTAAGCAGTTCATTTACCTTTTCAGAGCCTCAGTTTCTCCTTCTGTAAAATGATCTTGTATACGCCATTTACCTGAGACAGTAGGAGAGCCTGTTTTCTTGCCTCTCCAGTCTCATACTTTCAAAGTTAGAAATATTTAACTCCTATTCAGCTCAAACTGGCCTTGGTCTCCATGGAAACCAGACTCTGTAGCAATCGGTGGGAATTTAATAAGCCCCAAAGCAGGGTTCTGAAGATCTCAGCCTTATTAGCCTGGCTGCAGATTCTGTGTGTGTGTGTGTGTGTGTGTTAGGATTTATTTATCATTGATTTTTTGGCTGTGCTGGTCTTTGTTGCTGTGTGAGGGCTTTCTCTAGTTGCAGCGAGTGGGGGCTGCTCTCTAGTTGCAGCGTGCAGGCTTCTCATTGTGGTGACTTCCCTTCTTATAGAGGATGGGCTCTAGGTGCACACGATTCAGTAGTTTTGGCTCCTGGGCTCTAGAACGCTGGCTCAGCAGTTGTGGTCCATGGGCTTAGTTGCTCTATGGTGTGGAATCTTCCTGTCCCCAGCACCGGCAGGTGGATTCTTAACCACTAGACCACTAGGGAAGGCCAGATTCTGTTTTTTTTTTTTTTGGCTGTGCTGAGTCTCCATTGCTTTGCACAGGCTTTCTCTAGCTGCAGTGAGCAAGGGCTACTGTCTGCTTTGGTGCCCGGGTTTCTCCCTGCAGTGGCTTCTCTCGTTGCGCAGCCCAGGCTCCAGGGTGTGGTTTTCAGTAGTTGTGGCACATAGGCTCAGTAGTTGCAATGTATGGGCTTAGTTGCTCCTTGGCATGTGAAATCTTTCCAGATCAGGGATCGAACCTGTGTCCCCTGCAATGCCAGGTGGATTCTTATCCACTGTGCCACCAGGGAGGTCCTGGATTCTGTTTTGACCTAATATTCTGGCTTAGCAATCAGGCTCTGGTCCTATTCTCAGATGGGAAGTGTAGTATAGCGTCAAACTAGTAGCTCTGATGCTAGAGGTGCACATATGCTAAGTAACTTCAGTTGTGTCCAACTCCTTGTGACCCCCATGGACTGTAACCCCTCAGCTCCTCTGTCCATTGGATTCTTCAGGCAAGAATACTGGAGACTGGAGTGGGTTGCCATGCCCTCCTGCAGGTAATCATCCCGACTCAGAGATCAAACCTGCTAGAGGATCTGGATTTAAGTCCTGACTGTACTGCTTTTTAAGATGTATGGCCTTAAGGAGTTAGTTGAAGCCTACAGGACTCAAATCTTTTATCTTTCACCCAGGGAAATAAGATTATTCAAAATGAAGCCTTAGCACTGTGTCCAGACACTGTTATTGATCATGCATGCTATGCATGGTAAGTTGCTTCAGTCACGTCTGACTCTTTGTGACATCATGGACTGTAGCACTCCAAGCTCCTCTGTCCTTGGGGATTCTCCAGGCAAGAATACTGGAGTGGGTTGCCATGTCCCCCTCCAGGGGATCTTCCTGACCTAGGGATTGAACCCGCGTCTCTTATGTCTTCTGCATTAGGAGGTGGATTCTTTATCACTAGCACCACCTGGGAAGTCCATTGATGATGGTCCAGACTTATATTCCTTTGCCCTCATTGAGAACTTGTCTGATTTCCTGGTTTCCCTAGAACCTGAGCCATGACTTGCTTTCCTCTAGTTCTCTTGGGCACTGAGATGCTGTTTCTGTGTCTGGGTCTCTGTTCTGCTTGTGGGACCTCTATGATGCCTGGGCAGGGTTATCTGTTAACTTTTGCCTAAGGCTCCGTGTGCCCTGTCGCAACCACTGGAAGCCACAGCGGAACTTCCCAGATTCCTCCTGCCCCTTTTCTCTAGTTTCCTCCTGCTTCTTTTGACAAACCTGCCTGGATTAACCTTCTTGCCTATCTGATTCTGTTCAGTCTTTGGGTCTTGGTTGTTGGTCATCTCAATGGAAATTACTGCAAAGCCTTGAAAAAATTGAAGATGACTTACCAATTAAAAAAAAAATACAAGTGATCCAAATTTGTTGTCTTCTTCTGTGATGACAAATGACTATAAGAAATAACGCTACAGAGTGGATATTTTAAAATTCAACACATTTATCTCTTTAAGGGAAAGGTGATGTGTTAATGAGGAGGAATACAACAGCATTTCAAAGGAAAGAATTTGGGGGGAAATGGAAATTTATTGCTGAAAATGATGCATGGTTTCATTTATAAAAACTCAGTGCATATTTTAAAAACAAGGATATGCAACTTTCTGACGCTAAAGCTTTTCACTGGGTTTTGAACCCTTTGATTAGAAACATAAAAATGCAACATCTTTCAGGTAGTTTGTAAGAACGTCTGATTGACATTAGGGAAGAAGATTGACTAGCTGAATTTCATAAAAATGTTTGCATGAAAGAAATGGATTGAACGTGAAGCCTGGATGACTCAGGGAGTGTAGCCATAGGCTTGTCTTCCATTGGAGCTACTTGTTTCAGTGAAGTTTTGTTCTCATCTTTGACAGCCATTAAAATCTAGTATTGATATGACCCATGAATTGCTTTTCCGAATGTTAAACTAAGGATTAAAAAATAATAAAGTGCGGGGGGGACACGATGGTGGAGGAGTAGGTGGACTTGGAGTACATCTCTCTCCACGGATACATCAGGAATACACCTTCAGACACAGAAGTGTGTGCAGAGTACCAGCTGAGAGTGGACAGGAGTACCTGACCAGCGGAAAATAATATATAGAACCATGCAAAACTCAGTAGGATGAAGGAACTAGGGGGAAAAGTAGGAGTGTTAGTAAGACTGGACTTGCCCTCAGCTGGTGGAGGAACTGAAGCAGGGGTCTGATCCCCACCATAGGGGCAATATCTGAGTCAGAGGAGAAACATTTAAGGCTGAGAGTGAAACAGCTGATCTGTGGCAGCCTAAATGGAATGAGAATCAGACAGTCCTTGCCAGAGCCATACATGCCCCAGACAGGAATGCTGGTCCCTTGGAAAGTGCAGCGACTGGGAGCTGGAGTTCAGGGATTGTGGAGCAATCATAGGGTGATGGGTGTTGGTGATTGAGGAGAGAGGAATCAAGGGGATGTGAGGGAGGAGATCGTGGTGGGAAATGCCTGTGGAGGAAAGCCAGGCAGCCATGGAAGCAAGGTGATACTGCTGACTCACATGTAGGGGGTGGAGCCATCACCATAGCCTCTCTCTCCTCACATGCCAGCATCGCAGCTGAACGTTAGAGAGGCTGGCCCATC
>NW_011494942.1:844610-857786 GCF_000754665.1 Bison bison bison
CCCAGCCGAGGGGAGCTCTATGTGCCTGACACACTGAACAACAGAAAAGTCCTCCAGGCAAGGAAGTCCTCTAAGTGCCGCAACAGGCGGAGAGGCCTTCTGATCACCAGCTACAAGATTGAAAAAAGATTCTGATAGGAGCATAACTCCTGCAGCGGAGGCCCTCCGTATCCCTGCACACTAGGCACCGCCAGGGTCCCTGGAAGCCAGCCAGCTGCACCACCTTCACACTCAGCTCTCACTGGGGCAGAGCTGCCTCAGGCCAAAAAAAAAAAATGTCTTGTGTCTATGTGCACAGGGTTGCTTCAGTTATGTCTGACTCTTTGTGAGCCTGTAGACTGTGGCCTGCCAGGCTTCTCTGTCAGGGAGAGGGGATCTCCAGCAAGAATACCGGAGCGTATTGGCCAATACTGGTTGCCCTTCCCTTCTAGAGCACTGTATTTCCTGCTGCCCTAGCCGCCAACTCCTCTGAGTACCTGGTGCTGCCAGAACCCCTGCGACCCAAACAGCTGCAGCACCTCCACACCTGGCCCTCACAGGGGCAAACCCAAGTCCTTCAGGGAGCCTCAGGAGCAAACCCCAGTGGACAACCCTCATGTAGAGGTGGAAATAAAACCACAATCAAAACCCAGGGGCAGTGTGGCTAAGGAAGAAGACCCAAAACCTTCCCACCAGCTGTACAAGCTGAAGATAAATCCACACAATTGACTAGGCAGACTCTGTGTCTATGGAATATATACAAGGTTGTTGAGAGCTCCCACAAAAGAAAATGCTCTAGTTATGATAGCTGTGGACATTAGAGGCAAGGACACACAGGCGTAGGGCCAGATTAGAATCTGAGCTGCCCCCACAGCGGGTCCAGAGATCAGCACAGTGGTGGAGGGCATCCTAGGGAGGTGAGGTGGACTGTGTGACTCCCAGTGAGGGAAAGGACTGACAGCAGTGACTCAAGAAAAAAATTAGTATTCTTTTGTTTTCACTTGTTCTGCAGATTCTTTTGGAGTTTTTTTTTTCCTCCCGGCACCTCCCCCCTCCACCCCCTGTTCTGTTGTAGTTGTCGATTTTATTGGTACTATGAAATCCAATTAAGCTTTTGAGCTTTTTTTTCCCTTTTTCCTCAGTCACATTTTTTATTGTTGTTATAAACCTCTGCCTCTATGTTGGGATTTTGCAGTGCTGAGGAGTTTTTCTTTTTTTTTTTAATTTTTAATTTGTTTAATCTATTATTATTTTCTTTACATTTATTCCTTTCTTTGCTTTTCCTACTGTTCTTTCCCCCTTGCAGTTAATCTTTAATATATATAAATATTCTTTATCTACCTCTATGTAACTTTGCATATCTATTCTGTCTTTCCTTTCCTCTCAAAATGTTTGTTAGTTTTATTTTCATTGTATTATTCCCCAATTGGCACCTTTCCTTAGTTTTGTTTTCCAGTTTGTGCTTTAGTTAGTTTTGTTCTGGTAGATATAATTTTTGATTTCCTTTGTTCACTGGATCAATCTCTTGTACTTTATTTTTGTTGGACTGTTTTGATTTTGCTTATGGGTGTATTTGTATATGTGTATATTCAGTCACAGCTTTTTTTGTTGTTATAAACCTCTGCCTCTATGCTGGGCTTTTGCAATTCTGTGGAGTTTTCCTTTTTTTTTTCTTTTTTATTTCTTCCTTTTTTTTTCTTTCCTCTTCTTAATAATTTTAATTTTTAAAAACCTATTATATTTTTCTACATTTATTCCTTTTTTTGCCTTTCCTACTGTTCTTTTCTCCTTGCAGTTAATCTTTAATATATATATAAATCTTCTTCATCTACTTCTATTTAACTTTGCATATCTAGTCTTTCTTTTCTTTCTTTCCTTTCCTCTCAACTTATTAATTAGTTTTGTTTTCATTGCTTTATTCCCCAGTTGGTATCTTGTTTTAGTTTTGTTTGCCAGTTTGTGTTTTAGTTAGTTTTGTTCTTAACTAGTAAATATAATTTTTGATTTCCTATGTTCACCAGGTCAATCTACTGTACTTAATTTTTGTTGGACTGTTTTTACTTTGCCCATGGGTATATATGTGTATATTCCATTTTTTAAATTATTATTTGCCTGATTCTGTAACTGCCATTAGTCTGGGGTTCATCTTTGGTTTCTCAATTTTTGGATATTTGTTTTAATCTCACTTAATGCCATAAGAGACCACTTGTGGAATCTTTGTTCCAGACCAGAGATCAAACCCTGAGCCTTTGGAGTGGATGCACTGACTCCAAGACCATAGACTACCAGAGAACTAACCCTAGGGAGTATCAAATAGTGAGAACTCACACAAAGGAAACCACTTGAATATAAGACCCAGCATCACCCAACCACCAGAGGCACCTTGTGCAGGATGCCTCATCTAAACAACAAACAAAACAAAAATACAAAGCCAGTCATCAGCAGACAGGATTACCACCTCACTCAGACTTCCCTGGTGGCTCAGACGGTGAAGCATCTGCCTAAAATGCAGGAGATCCGGGTTTGATTCCTGGGTTGGGAAGATCCCCTGGAGAAGGAAATGGCAACCCACTCCAGTACTCTTGCCTGGAAAATCCCATGGACAGAGTCCACAGGGTTGTAAAGAGTCAGACATGACTGAGTGACGACTTCACTCTTCACTTTCAGCCTTGCCCATCAGAGGAAAAACAAACAAAAACTCAGCACAAATCTCACCCTAAACAAAGCTCACACAAACCACTGGACCAACCTTATGAGGGCAGAAACCAAAAGTAAGAATGAATTCAACTTTCTTCAAGGAAAAAATTCAACTTCCCTTGAAGCCTGGGAAAAGGAGACCTCAAACATAATAAGTTAAAAAAAAATAAATAAAAAGGCAGAGAAATACTACACAAATGAAGGCACAAACTAGAAACATAGAAGTGCAAATAAATGAAAAGGAAATAGGCAAACTATCTGAAAAAGAATTCAGAATAATGATAGTAAAGATGATCAAAAACCTTGAAAACAAAATGGAGAAAATGAAAGAATCAATTAACAAAGACCTAGAAGAATTAAAGAATAAACATACAGAGACAAACAACACAATTACTGAAATTAAAAATACTCTAGAGGGAATCAATAGCAGAACATTTGAAGCAGAAGGATGAATCAGTGAGCTGGAAGATAAAATGGTGGAAATAACTTCTGAAGAGCACAATAAAGTAAAAAGAATGAAAAGAACTGAGGATAGTCTCAGAGACCCCTGGGACAATATCAAACACACCAACATTAGAATTATAGGGTCCCAGAATAAGAAGAGAAAAAGAAAGGGTATGAGAAAAATTTTGAAGAGATTATAATTGAAAATTTCCCCAACATGGAAAAGGAAATAGTCAATCAAATTCAAGAGGCACAAAGAGTTCCATAAAGGATAAATTCAACAAGAAACATGCCAAGACACATAATAATCAAACTAATAAAGACTAAACACAAAGAAAGAATATTAAAAGCAGCAAGGGGGAAGCAACAAGTAATATACAAGGGAAACCACATATGCTTAATAGCTGATCTTTGAGCAGAAACTCTACAGTTCAGAAGGGAATGGCAGGATATATTTAAAGTACTGAAAGGGAAAAATCTACAACCAAGATTACTGTACCTGGCAAGGATCTCATTCAAAAGTGATGGAGAAATAAAAAGCTTTTCAGACAAGCAAAAGTTAAGATAATTCGGTACCACCAAACCAGTTTTACAACAAATGTTAAAGGGACTTATATAGTCAAGAAATACAAAAGAAGAAAAAAATATCTACAAAATCAACCCCAAACCACTAAGAAAAATGTCAATAGGAACAGATATATCAATAATTACTTTAAATGTAAATGGATTAAATGGTCCAACCAAAAGACACAGACTGGCTGAATGGATATAAAAACAAGAACCATATATGTGCTGTCTACAAGAAACCCACTTCAGACCTAAAGACACATATAGACTGAAAGTGAGAGGATGGAAAAATATATTCCATGCAAATGAGAAGCAAAAGAAAGCTGGAGTAGCAATCCTTATATCAGACAAAATAGAACTTAAAGAATATTACAGGAGATAACGAAGGACACTGCATAATGATCAAGGGATCAATCCAACAGGAAGACATAACAATTGTAAATATCTATGCACCCAACATAGCACCTCAATACATAAGACAAACACTAACAGACAGAAAAGAAGAAATTGACAGTAACACAATAATAGTAGGAGACTTTAACACCCCACTCACACCAATGGACAGGTCATCAAGACAGAAAAGTAATAAGGAAATACAAATCTTAAATGGTACATTAGATGAGATGAATCTCATTGATATTTTCAGGACATTCCATCCAAATGCAGAATACACCTTCTTCTCAAGTGCACATGAAACATTCTCCAGGATAGACCACATCTTGGGTCACAAATCAAACCTCAGTACATTTAAGAGAATTGAAGTCATATCAAGCATCTTTGACCACAATGCTATGAGACTAGATATCAATTACAAGAAAAAAACTGTAAGAAACACAAACACATGGAGATTAAACAACACGTTTCTAAATAACCAACACGTTACTGAAGAAATCAAAAGAGAAATAAAAAAATTTCTAGGAACAAATGACAGTGAAAACATGACAACTCAAAACCTATTGGATGCAGCAAAAGCAGTTCTAAGAGGAAAGTTTATAGCAATACAGTCCTACCTCAAGAAACAAGAAAAACATCAAATAGACAACCTGACTTTACACCTAAAACAACTGGAAAAAGAACAAAAGAACCCCCCAAGATTAGTAGAAGGAAAGAGATTATAAAGATCCAAGCAGAAATAATGAAAAAGCAATGGAAGAAACAATAGTAAAGATTAATAAAAATAAAAGCTGGTTCTTTGAGAAGATAAACAAAATTGACAAAACTTTAGCCAGACTCATCAGGAAAAAAAGAGAGAAGAATCAAATCAACAAATAAGAAATGAAAAAGGAGAGGTTACAACAGACAATGCAGAAATACAAAGGATTATAAGACAGTATTATGAACAACTATATGGCTATAAAATAGATAACCTGGAAGAAATGGACAGATTCTTAGAAAAATTCAGTTCCAAGACTGAACCAGGAAGAAATAGAAATTATGAACAACCCAATCACCAGCACTGAAATTAAAGTTGTCATCAAAAAATTTCCCCCAAAACAAAAGCCCAGGACCAGATGGCTTCACAGGAGAATTCTATCAAACATTTAGAGAAGAGCTAATGCCTATCCTTCTAAAACTCTCAAATAATTTCAGAGGAAGGAACACTTCCATACTCATTCTATGAGGCCACCATCACCGTGATACCAAAACCAGACAAAGACAACACAAAAAAAGAAAACTACAGGCCAATATTACTGATGAACATAGATACAAAAATCCTCAACAAAGTTTTAGCAAACAGAATTCAATAACACATCAAAAAGCTCATATACCATGATCAAGTTTGGTTTATTCCAGGGATGCAAGGATTTCTTAATATAGGCAAATCAATCAGTGTGATAGACCATATTAACAAACTGAAAGATAAAAACCATATGATAATCTCAATAGACGCAGAAAAAGCCTTTGACAAAATTAAGCACCCATTTATGATTAAAACTTCAAAAAATTGGGCATAGAAGGAACCTACCTCAACATAGTAAAGGCCATATATGATAAGCCTACAGCAAACATTATTCTCAGTGGTGAAAGCCTCAAAGCATTCCACTTAATATCAGGAATAAAACAAGAGTGTCTACTTTCACCATTGTTTTTCAACATAGTTCTGGAAGTCCTAGCTATAGCATTCAGAGAAGAAAAAGAAAGAAAAGGAATCCAAATTGGAAAAGAAGTAAAGCTCTCACTGTTTGCAGATGACATGATATTGTACACAGAAAACCCTAAAGATAGTATCAGAAAATTACTAGAGCTAATCAGTGAATTTAGCAAAGTTGCAGGGTACAAAATCAATACACAGAAATCACTTGCATTTCCATATACTAACAATGAAAAATCAGAAAGAGAAGTTAAGAAATCAATCATTTCTTCACCATTCTTCACCTTCACCATTGCAACAAAAAGAATTAAATATCTAGGAATACACTTATTTAAGGATACAAAAGAACTGTACATGGAAAATTAAAAGACACTAATGAAAGAAATAAAAGATGACATAAACAGATGTAGAGATATTCCATGTTCCTGGGGAGGAGGAGTCAATATTGTGAAAATGACTATACTACCGAATGCAACCTACAGATTCAATGTGATCCCTATCAAATTACCAATGGCATTTCACAGAACTAGAACAAAATTTTTCACAATTCATATGGAAACACAAAAGACCCCGAATAGCTAAAGCAGTCTTTTTTTTTTTTATTTTTAAACTTTACATAATTGTATTAGTTTTGCCAAATATCAAAATTAATCCACCACAGGTATGCATGTTGGAGCTGGAGAAATCAAGCTCCCTGACTTCAGGTTATACTACAAATCTACAGTCATCAAGACAGTATGGTACTGGCACAAAAACCGAAATATAGACCAACGGAACAAGGATAAAAAGCTCAGAAATAAACCCATGCACCTATGGTTACCTTATTTTTGACAAAGGAGGCAAGAATATATAATGGAGCAAAGACAGCCTCTTCAATAAATAGCCTGGGAAAACTGGACAGCTACATGTAAAAGAATGAAATTAGAATACTTCCTAACACCATACACGAAGATAAAGTCAAAATGGATTAAAGACCTAAATGTAAGACCAGAAACTATAAAACTCTTAGAGGAAAACGTAGGCAGAACACTTGATGACATAAATCAAGGCAAGATCCTCTATGACCCACCTCCTAGAGTAATGGAAATAAAAACCAAAGTAAACAAGGACCTGATTAAATGCACAGCAAAGGAAGCTACAAGCAAGGTGAAAAGACAACTTTCAGAATGGGAGAAAATAATAGCAAATGAAACAACTGACAAAGGGTTAATTTCCAAAATATACAAGCAGCTCATACAACTCAATGCCAGAAAAACAAACAACCCAATAAAAAAGTGGGGAAAAGACCTAACCAGACATTTCTCCAAAGAAGGCATACAGATGGCTAACAAACCATGAAAAGATGCTCAACATTGCTCATTATTAGAGAAATGCAAATCAAAACTACAATGAGATATCACCTCACACTGATCAGAATGGCCCTCATCAAAAAGCTTACAAACAATAAATGCTGGAGAGGGTGTGGAGAAAAGGGAATGCTCTTGCACTTTTGGTGGGAATGTAAATTGATACAGCCACTATGGAAGATGGTATGGAGATTCCTTAAAGAACTAGGAATAAAACACCATATGACCCAGCAGTCCCACTCCTAGGCATATACCCTGAGGTAACCAGGGTTGAAAAATACACATGTATCCCATTGTTTATTGCAACACTATTTACGGTAGCTAGAACATGGAAGCAACCTAGATGTCCATCAACAGATGAATGGATAAAGAAGTTGTTATACATATGCACAATGGAATATTACTCAGCCATAAAAAGTAATGCATTTGAGTCAGTTCTAATGAGGTGGATGAACCTAGAACCTATTTTACAGAGTGAAGTAAGTCAGAAAGATAAATATCATATTTTAACATATATATATATATATGGAATCTAGAAAAATGGTATTGAGGAATTTATTTACAGGGCAGCAATGGAGAAACAGACATAGAGAATAGACTTATGGACATGGGGAGAGGGGAGGAGAAGGTGAGATGTATGGAAAGAGTAACATGGAAACTTGCATTACCATATGTAAAATATATAGCCAATGGGAATTTGCTGTATGTCTCAGGAAACTCAAACAGGGGTTCGGTATCAAACTAGAGGGGTGGGATGGGGAGGAAGATGGGAGCTAGGTTCAAAAAGGAGGGGATATATGTATACCTGTGACTGATTCATGTTGAGGTTTGATGGAAAATAGCAAAATTCTGTAATGCAATTACCCTTCAATAAAATTAACTAAAAAATAATGAAGTGCATCCTATGATACTGCTTCCTCTAAAATATTGTTATTATATTTAGTGAGATCAAAATAGGCTTATTGTACTATGTAAAATGGTATATATTAAGGCAAGGTGTATATGTAAAAGCACATTTTTTATTCATCTTTATTTCATACTTTAAAATATCATTTGTGTGTATATTTTGTAATATAACCATACATTAATACTATAATTGTATATAGATCTATAAGTAAACTTATTTGGGGACATAGGGTTTTTTGTTTTTTGTTTTTTTGCTGGTGGGGTGAGGAATTCAAGACCATATTGTCCACTACATAAGATATTTTGCTTGGGAAGAGAAGATTGTGTTTCTGAAGAGCTGCCAGGTGGAAATAATAAAATTTGTGATGTGCTGCTTAGGAAGGTAGATATAGGACTAATAATAATAATGGTCAACATTTATTGAACACTTCCTATGTACTAGGTACCACACCAAGCACTTAACATTGATTATTTTATTTATTCCTCTCCTCTACCTTAAGAGACAGGTAACATTACCATCCTCATATCAGAGTGGAGGAGGCAGAGCTGAGAGGTTCAGGCACTTTCACAAAGCCACACATAAGAGAGGGCAGAGCTGGAGGTCGAACCCACATCTTTCTGACTCTAATGTTTGTGCTCCTACCATGATCAGGCTGATTTTCATCCATTCTCATAAGGACTGATTCTCATTCATTATGACAGTTGCCCAATAGAAGGATTAATTGTACTGTGAAGCACCTGGTTCCCTACCTCTGGAAATGTCTGTGTGCCTGGGATTCTTCATGAGGGGTGTGATATTGTTATTTATTATAAGAAATGTGTATTTGGTCTCTGTTCCCCTTCCTGGCACAGAATTTCTGTGTGGGGAGTGTGGTGTGCTTGGAGAGGGCATGGAAGCTCAGAATCCTTTCCCCATACCTCACTCTCTGCATATCTTCCTTTTGGCTGTTCCTACATTGTATCCTTAATATAATAAGCTAGTTACCGAGTCAGCAAAATGTTTCCCTGAGTTCAGTGAGCTGCTCTAGCAAAGTAACCAAACTCAAGGAAGGGTTATTAGAACCTTCATTCTATAGCTGGTTGGTCAGGAGCACAGGTGACAACCTGGATTTGCAATTGGTGTTTTATGGGGGCAGTTGTATAGGACCAAACCATAGATCATTGGGATCTGATGCTGTGTCCAGGTAGACACTGTCAAAATTGAGTTGAATTGTAGAGCACCCAACTGATGTCTGAGAATTGCTTGGATGTGTGAGGAGAAACTCCACACTTTGGAACTGGGTATAGAGCTGGAAAGGGGAGCTGAACTCTGCGGCCCCTAAGATGCTTTTCAACTTGGAAACTTTGAGGATTTCTCCAAAAATGCTATTTTTAAACGTTGTAAGTGCTTTGCCTACAATTGAAAGGCTACAATCACCAAATAAGTCTAGGAAATGCTGGCTTAATAAGGCTAAGCATTTCTTTCCTACAGGGTTCTCAGAGCCTTAACCACAATATTATTCATTATAAATGCCCAAGAGCAGGAAGTAGAGTGCTGGCTTTCCCCAAACACATTGACCTTGGATTCCTCCTTTATTGTAGAGTATCTCCTAAGATTGGTGTTGCCTAGTTCAACCACTGAAGCCCTGCTAGAAGCTAGAGTATCGACACTGATTCTCTGAAAATGCTGTCACCCTGTAGGATGTGGTTGACAAACTCTCTCTGAGCGTTCTATTAGCCTCCTCTACTCCTCTGCTGCTGCTAAGTTGCTTCAGTCGTGTCCGACTCTGTGCGACCCCATAGACGGCAGCCCCCCAGGCTCCCCCGTCCCTGGGATTCTCCAGGCAAGAACACAGGAGTGGGTTGCCATTTCCTTCTCCAATGCAGGAAGTGAAAAGTGAAAGTGAAGTCGCTCTGTGGTGTCCGACTCTTTGCGACCCCATGGACTGCGGCCCACCAGGCTCCTCCGTCCATGGGGTTTTCCAGGCAAGAGTACTGGAGTGGGGTGCCATTGCCTTCTCCGCCTCTACTCCTCTACCATGATATAAATCACAACGTTTACGGAGTCACATTGCTGAAAGGGCACACTGTGTCCAGTGAACTTTGATGGAGTTTCTACTTGCGTCTTCAGGCATTTCCAGATGGGCCCCTTCAGAGTACCACCTAAAGAGTGAAGGCGAGAGACTGAATAACTCCCCTGCAGCTTCACAGAGCCCATCAGTCACAGGATAAGATTCCTACTCCCCCTAGCCCAGCAATTAACCTCTCTACACACCATGTCTGGGTAGGAAGAAATCATGTTCTCATGACAAAAATGAATCAAAGGAAGACTAAACTGAAGGTAAATATTTGACAACATAGGCTGAATTAGAAATAAAAAGTTTGTGATGGGCTACAGAGCAGCTGTCAATGTGATGTTATTTGTCCTTTCAATTTGGAGCACATATGATGCCTTCATGGCTAGAGCAGGTCTCAGCATAACAAGACGTCAGAGGTGGACTTTTCCTGAGATGCTGAGGTGTGAGATATGCTATATGCCAAGTTTCTAGAAGCTAGTTAACACAGCTCTTAACCTCTCATGCACAGTGGGCATGAGAATGGTGCAGGAGCCTTGGGAGAAGGGTTCCTCCAGACAGCCATGAATCTGCCCTTCCCAGCCCCTCACCATGTGGCAGGGTGGGAGCTGTTTGTTGTGTCACTTAGGTTGAGAGGAGGACTTTCAGAAGACCACGTGGCAACTTTCATCACTGTCTCCTCCTGCTTGGGGAACAGAGTGACCGGTGTCTGACTTGGGCCCAGGCTAGAGGCTGCAATAGACCAGAGGCCAGGTGTTTGGGAAATAACTGAAGTACTAAGAACTGGTTATATAAGTCACATCTCTAACCCAGACTTCTGGGAAGAAAAGACTGGAAAATAGGCCTGCCTTATGTTCATGTAGCACATGTGACTGACACAGGTCTTTCATATTCTCTCCTTTGACTTTGCGGCTTCCCTGGTGGCTCAGACAGTAAAAGATCTGCCTGCAATGCAGGAGACTTGGGTTTGATCCCTGGGTTGGGAAGACCTCTGGAGAAGGAAATGGCTATCCATTCTAGTATTCTTGCCTGGAAAAGTACATGGAGAGAGGAGAATGGCGGGATACAGTCCATGACCTCACAAAGACTTGGACATGACTGGGCAACTGACACCTGCTCTTCATTTGACTTCACTGTGAGTTTCTTAGATGAACATAATTATGGTTCCATCTTACAGATAAGGGAGGCAGTGCTCACAGAGGGTCAGTGGATCACCCAGATTTCTAAGCTTGAACCAGAATCATAGTTAATGCTTACCAATTCCCTTATCACATGGCGTGCGTGTGAGCTCAGTCATGTCTGACTCTTCACTACCCCATGGACTGTAGCCTTCTAGGCTCCTCTGTCCATGGGATTTTCCACATGCAGGCGTTATAAAGGCCTTGCCTGTACAGTCATTTATTTCTGCCCATAGCTCCACGAAGAAGATGCCATAATTGGCTCCATTTTCGAGATAATGAAATTGAGGCTTAGAGTTTCAGTTAACTTTCCTTCTAGCAAATGGAAAAAAATGGGACCTGAAACTGGACTCTCAGGCTTCCACGCTCTTGGTAATCTTTGTCCCATGATACCTCATTGGTTACATAAGGACTTTGAAAACCTAAAGCTCTCTCCAAGTTAGTAGATTCACTACTAACAGGGTGTTGCCAAGAGGTAATCTTTGGGGGCCTTCTTGGATACCAGTGTACAAATAACTTTCATCAAAGTACCAATTTGCAGCAAGCAGTTACTTTTAAATTACATAGGGGAGTCGCAAAAGAGTTAATATTTTAAACAGTTTGCACACCCTTCCCCACAACTCATTTCTAGCATTAATTATTTAGAAAGCTATTTCTTAGGTACACTTAAACTTAGCCCGTGTAGATGATCACAAGTTCCAAATGGCAAACAGTAATCCGGTGTCACTCTTGCGCTCAGAACACTGGGTATATTGACATTGTCTTCACCCATACTCTGCACCTTTCCAGTCATGACATGCTGGAAAGGGGGATGAATGGGGATGGAGTCAGACACTGCTGGACTCAGTTCTTAGTGCTGCCAGCTACAGAACCTCTGTGTTTCAAATTCCTCCTTTGTAAATTGGGGAAAATACATGCCTCACTGTTTTGAAAGATGGGAAGATGACCTGTGAGACCAAAATACTTAGTTTAGGGTCTGCCATCTAGTAGATGGACAATTAGTATCAGTGTTCTTCTCTCCTGCTCCAAGTTCAGTTCAGTCACTCAGTCGTGTCCAACTCTTTGAGACCCTGTGGATTGTAGCATGCCAGGCCTCTCTGTCCATCACCAACTCCTGGAGTTTACTCAAACTCATGTCCATTGAGTCAGTGATGCCATCCAACCATCTCATCCTCTGTGGTCCCCTTCTCCTCCCGCTGTCAATCTTTTCCAGCATCAGGGTCTTTTCAAATGAGTCAGTCCTTCGCATCAGGTGGTCAAAGTATTGGAGTTTCAGCTTCAACATCAGTCCTTCCAACGAATATTCAGGACTGATTTCCTTTAGAATGGACTGGTTAAATCTCCTTGCAGTCCAAGGAACTCTCAAGAGTCTCCTCCAACACCACAGTTAAAAAGCATCAATTCTTTGGCACTCAGCTTTCTTTATAGTCCAACTCTCACATCCATACATGACTACTGGAAAAACTATAGCTTTGACTAGATGGACCTTTGTTGGCAAAGTAATGTCTCTGGTTTTTAATATGCTGTCTCGGTTGGTCATAACTTTTCTTCCAAGGAGCAAGTGTCTTTTAATTTCATGGCTGCAGTCACCATCTGCAGTGATTTTGGAGCCCCAAAACATAAATGTCACTGCTTCCATTGTTTCCCCATCTATTTGCCATGAAGTGATGAGACCAGATGCCATGGTCTTAGTTTTCTGAATGTTGAGTTTTAAGCCAACTTTTTCACTCTCCTCTTTCACTTTCATCAAGAAGCTCTTTAGTTCTTCTTTGCTTTCTGCCACGAGGGTGGTGTCATCTGCGTATCTGAGGTTATTGATATTTCTCCCGGCAATCTTGATTCCAGCTTGTGCTTCATCCAGCCCAGTGTTTCTCATGATGTATTCTGCATACAAGTTAAATAAGCAGGCTGAC
>NW_011494942.1:857886-859623 GCF_000754665.1 Bison bison bison
GGCTGACAATATACAGCCTTGACATACTCCTTTCCCGATTTGGAGCCAGTCTGTTGTTCCATATCCAGTTCTAACTGTTGCTTCCTGACCTGCATATAGGTTTCTCAGGAGGCAGGTCAGGTGGTCTGATATTTCCATCTCTTTTAGAATTTTCCACAGTTTGTTGTGATCTACACAGTCAAAGGCTTTTGCATAGTCAATAAAGCAGAAATAGATGTTTTTCTGGAGCTCTCTTGCTTTTTTGATGGTCTAATGGATGTTGGCAATTTGATCTCTGGTTCCTCTGGCCTTTCTAAATCCAGTTTGAACATCTGGAAGTTCATGGTTTATGTATTGTTGAAGCCTGGCTTGGAGAATTTTGAGCATTACTTTGCTAGCATGTGAGATGAGTACAATTGTGTGGTAGTTTGAGCATTCTTTGGCATTGCCTTTCTTTGGGATTGGAATGAAAACTGACCTTTCCCAGTCCTGAGGCCACTGCTGAGTTTTCCAAATTTGCTGGCATATTGAGTGCAGCATTTTCAGAGCATCATCTTTTAGGATTTGAAATAGCTCAACTGGAATTTCATCACCTCCACTAGTTTTGTTCATAGTGATGCTTCCTACGGCCCACTTGAGTTCGCATTCCAGGATGTCTGGCTCTACATGAGTGAACACACCATCATGATTATCTGGGTCATAAAGATCTTTTTTTGTATAGTTCTTCTGTGTATTCTTGTCACCTCTTCTTAATATCTTCTGCTTCTGTTAGGTCCATACCATTTCTATGCCCATCTTTGCATGAAATGTTCCCTTGGTATCTCTAATTTTCTTGAAGAGATCCCTAGTCTTTCCCATTCTGTTGTTTTCCTCTATTTCTTTGCATCGATCACTGAGGAAGGCTTTCTTATTTCTCCTTGCTCTTCTTTGGAACTCTGCATTCCAATGAGTATCTTTCCTTTTCTCCTTTGTCTTTCGCTTTTATCTTTTCACAGCTATTTGTAAGTCCTCCTCAGACAAACATCTTGCCTTTTTGCATTTCTTTTTCTTGGGGATGGTCTTGATCCCTGTCTCCTATACAATGTCATGAACCTCTGTCCATAATTCTTCAGGTACTCTATTGGATCTAATCTCTTTATCTGTCACTTCCACTGTCTAATCATAAGAGATTTGATTTAGGTCATACCTGAATGGTCTAGTGGTTTTCCCTACTTTCTTCAATTTAAGTCTGAATTTGGCAATAAGGATTTCATTATCTGAGCCACAGTCAGCTCCCGGTCTTGTTTTTGCTGACTGTATAGAGCTTCTCCATCTTTGGCTGCAAAGAATATAATTAGTCTGATTTTGGTGTTGACCATCTGATGATCTCCATGTGTAGAGTCTTCTCTTATGTTGTTGGAAGAGGGTGTTTGCTATGACCAGTGCGTTCTCTTGGCAAAACTCTATTAGCCTTTGCCCTGCTTCATTCTGTACTCCAAGGCCAAATTTGCCTGTTACCTCAGGTATCCCTTGAGTTCCTACTTTTGCATTCCAGTCCCCTGTAATGAAAAAGACATCTTTTGGGGGTGTTCTAGATGGTCTTGTAGGTCTTCATAGAACCAAGATCCTTTGTTAATCCTGTTTTGTGAGTTTGGGTGATTCAGTCAGCATCTCTGAACCTCAAATTTCCTATCTGTAAAGTGGAACCATCAGTAAATGTGTCAGAGGGCTTTTGTAAGACTGTGTCAGTGGATCTGAAGTGAAAATGCTTTCTAATTT
>NW_011494942.1:859723-887781 GCF_000754665.1 Bison bison bison
TTGTGATCCCTGTGTCCCGCCCACCGTGCGCCCCCCGTGCTGCCAGCAGTGATCTGTCCAGTTAGCGGTGCTCGCACTGTTTGCTCTTTCAGACTTTCAAGGCAACTCTGCACCTTGTCTCATCTTCCCCCTTCCTTTCTCTCCTTACAGCCTTTTGAAGGAGATGGGCTGTCCTTTTCCTCTCTGTTTTGCATGAGGCTCTGAAAGGTCTTGTTACTTGCTTACACAAATAGGACCATGGCTGAAGACTGGGCGTGCAGCTCTCCTGTGGAGAGAAGAGATTTTCCTTTGTGTATTGCTGAGTGAATCTGTGCCTGGGTGGCTCCTTGACCAGAGAGAGCATAGTGGGTGAGCTTTGTGAGGGAGGCCTGCTAATTTCTTCCCTGGCACATCTCCCAAACACCCTGCTCCCTCTTCTCAGCACTTCTATCTTTGAGTACCAAACTGATGGAGGAGGAGCTCACTCCCTGTTGAACTAGACATTATTTGCAGGTTGTTTGCTGTGGGTGAGCTGATGATTAAACTGCAGCAGAACACTTTTGTAATGTCTGCTGAAAATGAAAATATTCTTCCTTAAAGCGTCTGTCAGTGCAGTGTTCACACTCTGCAAGGCCCCAAGATATTTCTCTAAAAACAGCAGTTGCTTCTCTTCTACTACCCAGACAGATTCAAACCCAGGCCCACATTTTCATCAAGGACCTACTGTGTGTGGACCCTGCCCTCTGTGGAGATAAGCTGCACACAGTCGTTCTGAATTAGAGCTCAACTGAATCAGTGATGACCTCTCCTGCAACGTATTGCTCCCTGATCTTGAACCAGCTGATCTGGCTGGCTGAGGTGCCCCGGGAATGCATTTCTCCTATAGCCATGCCCACAGGAAGACAATATCTTCCCAGATGGACAGGCCAAGGGTTTGGGAGCAGCAGAGCCATCAGGCCTGTGTTCTTAGCTCACAGCCTAAGAGCACACACTGTGAAAGCCAAAGAGGATGAGATGAATGAGGGCAGCAAGAACATATGGGTCCCTCAACAAGCGTTACAGAGTGAGCTGGGAACCAGGTGTGTGAGAACTGGATCACAGCCAGGATTCTCTAAAAGGACAACTAAGTAGCTGAGCGCCTTGTTTTTGGTGCCATTCACTGGATTACAGCCATGAAGACAACCTAGTCCCCATCCTGGAGGAGCACAGAGTCAGGTCACCAGAGTAGACTGCATGGTGCCCTCCCTCTTTCATTATCCTGCCTGCCCCTGTTGTCCACGGTAGAGCCCAGCCTCGTCTGACCCATCTCTGCTTCCCTGGGACTGCCTCATCTCTGCAGAGAAGGTAGCCGGCAGTTCTTGTGTTAGCTCCAACACCTTAACATGTGGCCTCTCCTGGGGATAACTGTAAATCTACAATGGTCTGGAAGGACCAAGATAGCCTTTAAACCTCCCAACATTGAGGCTGCAATGGTGGAAGAAGAGGCGGCAGTTTATTTTCCACAGAAATGGGGCTTCACTTGATGCTATTCAGATTCTCACTGGCTAAGCTGTCCCTCTTTCTGTCTGTGCCTGGGGCCAGCCCTCCTCCCAGGCCAGCTCCAATGGCTGCTGGATGCTGTTTGCCTCTTAAGCCTGACCCCACATCCAGTGCCTCTCAGGCTCCTCTGAGGCCAGCTGGGCTCATTTGTGAGGGGCCGAAGTGACAGGGCTCATTCTGCAATTCTCCTTTAGCTTAAGAAGTTGAGTTTTCTGTACTTAAGACTAATTTACAACTGGTTTATGTTTTTGATGCATCTGAAGGACCTCAGCATTTAGAAGGTCTCTTTGAATCCTGGTGAAGAGGAGCCTGATCTGGGAAACAAGAGTGGTCTGCAGGAGGCTGGATTTTCCTATCTTTTAGAGGGGCTTTCTCCTTCCATACAGGACCCTTTGTGTTGGTCTGAATATGCTGAACTCAGGACAGATAGTGATGCTGGGATCTCCAGATTCTTGAAGTCACAGTTATACACCAAGCACTTGAGGAAAGGAAGAGGTCTTGGAGGACATAAAACTAATTTCCCTCTTTCATATGCTTTCATATTCTTGAAGCATATTTTATTATTTACATTTTGCAGATGAGGAAACTGAAACTTGAAAAGATCAGTCCATCACTGTGGGGGTGGGGGGAAGTAGGGGTAATACTCGCAATGAGGAAAGGGGTCAGGGCTGACTTCACGCAGCTCATCTGGGACCTGTTTCTCTCTGAACCCCCTCTGGACTTGTCTTCACATCTGATTTCTGATGATGGCAGAGACAGGTCTTATTTCAAAATTAATGAGGTGAGGAAATACCTACCTCATAAGAAAGTATATCCTGTGAAAATGTAATCTAGAGACTGCAAGTGGATGGAATAGATGGTTAGTTATGTGCTATTTGAGTAGATCCTGTTGGAATTTCCCTCTCAGAAGCCCCCATGGCCAAGAATCTATCATGATTGATTCTTGGGTTTCACATTGCCTTTTCTAGGCTCCTTTTTAAAATATATGCCACCTCCTTTGGAAAGAATAATATCAAGATCTGAACATACTGATGTGAATTGATAGATGCCATGACTGTCATGATGGAGAAGTTCTGGACTTCTTGCAGGAGAAATTACTGAGCAGGTCAGAGGAAGGAAGAGGGGAGGTGAGCATGAAAACATCACCATCATTACAATTGTGCCCTGAGACGAGAGGAGGTTCTTGCTTTCCTGGGGCTGATGTGCCCAGGCTGAAATCTCATCCTGAACCTCAGTGGTCCACAAGGAAAATCTTGCTGTCTTTCCCTGGAGTTGACAATATCAGGAAAAATGGCTCTGCTAGACAGATTACTGATAAAAGAAACAACTGTATAATTTCCATTGTGCCCAAATATCCCTGTAGTCATGACAACATCCTTAGAGACTTACAGCACTGACAGATGGGGAGATGGCTAGTTTCTTCCCAATAATCACAGCTACCACGTAAGATGAATTCTGGCCTGGCTGAATTCTTGAGGGGTGCTGACTGCAGGGTGATTCTGTGTGGGGGGTCACTCAGGAAAGGGAGGCTTTGAGGGTTACTAGAAGTGAGTGGGTAAAAATCACTAGTCACTTGGGTCCTTGTCTGACCTGGAGGGAAATAATATGGTGGTGGTTCTGTTTTAGAAATGTGTCCCCTGTCCCCCACTGAACCAAGACTTTATATTCCTCCAGGGGCCATTATTACTGTACCCCTGGATTATGGCCACTGGCCCTGAGCAGTTCTCCCTTGAGTATATATCTATACCCTGCTCCCCATCAAGCTACAGTCCAAATCATTGTCAACCTGTCATTCTACTGAAGAAGCTCTTCTTTAAAAAATTGTAGTTGATTTATGTTATGTTAGCTTCAGGTGTATACAGCAAAGTGACTCAATTGTACACACACACACACACACATTCTTCTTTTCCTAATGTATAGATTATTACAAAATATTGAGTATAGTCCTCTGTGTTATACAGTTGGTCCTTGTTGGTAAGACTGTCTTGTAACTTATCCTTCTACTACTCTGTTGAAGCTTAAGCTCTTTGCCTTAATTTAGTTTTCCAATCTTCCAGAGCCAGTCCATCTTCATGTAGTCAAACTCCTCAGCATATGCCTTCTTTTTAGTTGAGACTCAGTATCTCCCCATCCTCTGCCTACTCCATGATGCTTTTTTGTTCTATGGGTTTGATCCCCTCTTTCTTTCACAGAAAATTCCTTCTTTTTTGTCTTTCTAAATTTTATTAATTCTCCAAGTTGCAGCTAAATTCTACCCACCTCCCAAGAAGCTTTTCTTTACTAGCCCAGCCAAGGCATTGAATCAGTCCTCTTATCTACGGCCAGTGCCACACAGCTTGGCAGATGTGTTATTCTCAGGGCTTAATGAATGAAAATAGCCTTTTCTTCCTCAAAGGTTGAGACTTTGTGTTGAGAGCTGTCCATTGATGTCGCCTGGATCTCTCCCAAGTCACCCTCTTTATCCTTTCTAGACCACCCTTGCTAAACCATAACTCTACTTTCTCTGCTTTTCTTCACATCACTGTTACCACCTGACATCCAGCATTGTCTCTTCAATTAGAATATAAGCTCCATAAGGGCAGAGGCATCATCTGTATTGTCATCTTTTTTATGCCCAAGAAGTAGCCACAACAAAGCCTAGGATATAATAAGGCCTCAGTAAATGATTGTTGAAGGGTTGACTGAATGAATGAGTTCTCACTGACTGGCTAATTCACATTCAAAACGCTGGACGAGAAATGGGAAGGCCCTGATCCTTTCCATTGTGCAGGAACTTTGAAAAATTAACCCTGACACGGCTCTTTTCCCACCACCACAGAGAACTAAACATTGCTGAACATCAAAATTATCAGAATAGCCCAGTCCACAGGGACATTGCACATTCCTATCAGAAGAGCTCTGTACCCAGGGAGTACAGGCAAGGCCAGCTGAATTCTGTTAAATGCTTGTATTTGTACTGCTCTCCTTGGATTGTTGTGAGGTTCAAATGCAATGAAGTATGATAAAAAGAGCTAAATTATAAATCAACATAAAAATAGGAAACATTATCCAAGCAGTTTGTGGTTGGGGATGGCATGGTATTGTGGGCCAAAAATTCCATGAACAGGGGAGTCTGGAGGGCTACAGGCCATGCGGTCACAAAGAGTCAGGCGTTACTGAGTGTGCATGTGCACGCGTGTGCACACACATACACACGCAGTGTTGGGAATTAACAAAGAAGGGGTTAAGATCACGCAGGATTATTTAATTTTGCTTGTTCAGAGGGAACTTTTTGGATTTGTCAGGAGTTTGGTGAGAAGGATGCCTTTTTCCTTTGAGAAACACAAATGGTATGTTTTCATGTTTGAACGCTGGTCAGTGGATTCTGTCTATAAGAAGCAGTTAAAGATGCCTTCCAAACCTTAGAAATATTGAAAGAGAGAAACAATATAACCACCAGCAACACATCATCATCATCATCATCATCATCAAATTAATCCTTGCAAGACTCTCAGAGATAGGTATTCTTTTTTTTTTTTTTTTAAAGGAGAAGAGAGAACTGAGGTACATAGAGGTGGAGTCCCTTACACAGACTCCCTTAGCTAGTCAATGACAGGGTCAGGAATTTAATAAGAATTGCTACTGTTTACTGAGAAGGCTGAGCACCTAAGAATTGATGTTTTCCAACTGTGGTGCTGGAGAAGACTCTTGAGAGTCCCTTGGACAGCCAGGAGATCAAACAAGTCAACCCTAAGGGAAATCAACCCTGAATATTCATTGGAAGGACTGATACTGAAGCTGAAACTCCAATACTTTGACCACCTGATGTGAAGAGCCAGCTCTTTGGAAAAGACCGTGATGCTAGGAAAGACTGAGGGCAGGAGGAGAAGGGACAACAGAGGATAAGATGGTTGGATGGCATCATCGTCTCAATGGACAGACTTCGAGCAAACTCCAGGAGATAGTGAAGGACAGGGAAGCCTGGCGTGCTGCACTCCATGGGGGTCAGTCACAACTGAGTAACTGAACAGCAACATACTGAGAATTTTCTAAATGTCGGTCATTCTTCTCAGTACTTCATTCAATACGATGCTAGGAGACAGGCAACGTTATCCCTCATTTACAGAAAGGAAAACAGACCTAGGGTTGTTAAGCTGATTACCCAAGGTCACACAACTAAGAAGGGCAGGAGCCGAGACCTGAGCCCAAGCAGGGGGCCCTGGAGCCTCTGCTTCCCCACTACTCTGTGCCACTCTTGGGTCCCTGGTCTCTGTTGCAATGTCCAGCAAATGGCTTAACTTTAATAGTCCAAGAAGCTACTTTCATCACTCCTACCAAAACAAATGAAAGAGAGGAAAGCAGAAAAGAGGGAGAGAGACTTAGGGGAGGGGTGGGGAAGAAACATCTGGAATCGCTAAGGTGAGTTGCAGTGAAGACTCTGCTGGAATCATCTTTGGCTGGAGGAAGCAGATGGCATAGCTGCCCTTAACAGCCTCCTAAGAAGCTCTAACAGGTCCCCATGTGAAAGGAAGATGGCTGTCAGTTGCGGGTGGAGGCCCACCCAGCTGTGTAAAAGGTTTGTTAAGATGAAATTATGGTTTACTGAGTAGCAAAGAGCAACAACCAGCTGCCTGAGAATTATGCCGACAGGATGCAAAGGCAAGAGAATATTGTGTAAACCTTATTTACAGATCAATAGATAATCTTTCATACACAAAAGGTCAGCTCCATGAAGGCAGAGCAGTAAAGAAAGAAATATTGCTCGTAAATACAATATTGACTTGAAAAAATCCACCCAGATGAATCCTTTGATATATACTCTTCTAGTCAAACTACATTTCTTTATTCATGAATTTTTTTCTTCCCCTAACCATTTCAGGTTCCGTAGTGAAGTATAAAGGGAGTAATGAAGAAGACTGATTTCTAGTTATTTTGAATTCTGTGCCATCAAATGATCGGTATAGAGTGGAATCAAGTTTGAGAATTTCAGAGCAACATTTCTAAGTGTGTGTATGCAGCATTTAGTGTTCTGAAGTCAAATGACAACTCGCCCCTACTCTTTGTAGTTTCCTGCTTTGCTGACTGTGTTGATAAACATTTATCCTGGCTTAAGGAAATAAACAACTACTCCATCCTGCTGGTCCTCTCTGGATCCCTTCATCCATTTTATGTTTCTTTTTTGCCTTGAAGCAAGTAGTTCATCATTCCCCAAAATACCTGAAATCATTGCCACCCACCCTTACTTGGCTGCTGGATTGCAAAGCTATTCAGGACCACTGCCCAGACACAAATAAGTGTGGGAGAAGAGGGGAACTTGACTGGGCTTTGTTTCCGTGACATAATTAGGTTAGAGGACCACCTCTAAATTTGGGTGATTCCTCTCAGCAATTTAAAAAATATTTTCAAAGGACCACAGTCTGAAAAGCCTGAATGATGCTTTGCTGGTAGTGTTTTTGGAATGCAGAGCTGCTCTAGTTCTCAGGATCACCTTGGGCTGCAACCGGGAGCAATGTGCAGCTGAGAAAAGTCTGCCCTGGGCAATAAGTCCAAAGGCTTGAGAGGGACAGCTGTTCATTCCAACTTCCTGATGGGGATCAGCATGGCAGTGGTTGTGAAAGAACTTTATACTCTGAGGAATTATGTGAGTATATATACTTTTCAGAGCCATCCAGGAGGATCATTTGACAGTGACACAATTCCTCTAAACTAAGTACAAGTTCTTTTCTTTTTCCAGTTAGAAAGCATGTTTTAGATACTCTGAGAATGATAACCTCCTCTCATGAACAGATGTGGCTGGAATCGGTCACCTCCAGTTTTGTCTGGACTTGACAGGGTAGTCGGGTAAGACTGAGGATTACTTAACACCTCAAAGTGAGAAAAGGATACAAAGAGGAGTCTGGACTTAATGACAGACGGCAGAGGTTTCAGCTCTTCCAGAGTCAAAGTCAGAGCTTCATCCTCTCTGTTCTGCCAGAGTTCCCCCTTCAGTCTAGGGCCATGCCTTCCACACATACACACTCCTAAGTTCCTCTCTTGCCCTTACTCCCTAGAAACAGGGCTGAGGGTTTCTTGCTAATAAGAATGAATGGCGCTGGCCACAAAGTACAGGTTAATATTAAACGCTGGAGCTCTTAACTTTGCAATGACTCCCCATCCCTTGGATTTTCCCAGTTCCCCATTCGCAGACCTGCTATTATCATCATGGGCTGTGACATGTGTGTGTATGAGAGGGTTGTTTCTTCCTGAATCTCTGCTCTGCAGGGTGCTTCTCATGAGCCACATGTGACAGTCTGTGAATAGGGGTGTCCCTTTGCATATCCCACCACTCCCTGGTGGCTCAGAGGTTAAAGCGTCTGTCTGGAATGTGGGAGACCCGGGTTCGATCCCTGGGTCTGGAAGATCCAGGGAAGATCCCCTGGAGAAGGAAATGGCAACCCACTCCAGTACTCTTGCCTGGAGAATCCAATGGAGGGAGGAGCCTGGTAGGCTACTGTCCATGGGGTCGCAAAGAGTCGGACATGACTGAGCGAGTTCACTTTCACTTTCACTTTTCATATCCCAGCTCTCTTTTGTTCTGCTGTATTGAAGGCTCTGTGGTCACCCCTATTCCACTCAATTTTTCTAAGAGGAAGGAGAGAGGAGAAAGGGAGGGATAGAAATTGGGAGGGAGAGAAAAAAAGAAGGAATGAAGGAAACCACCTGGGTAATAGGCACTAATAATTTTATATTTATATAGTTATTTATGGTTTATATGCTAAAAACAATTTGTAAAATGTTTTTACAGGCATAATCTTATTTAGTTTTTATAACCACCCAATTTATAGATAAACTGAGGTTTAGAGAAGGTAAAGTTTATCTAGCTAATAAATAACAGCATCCTATCTGGAACCCAGTCCTTCTGATGTCATGTATTAGTTTTTTTTTTTTTTTCTTTTCTATACTGCTCCATTAAATGTAAAGGCATGTCCCAAAGTTCTTTTTTGTTGAATCCATGCTAAGCACCCTAGGTGAAAGCTGAAGGTCTTAGTAATCACCATAACTCTCTATTAAACCCTTTCTGGACTTTTTTTGAGGTTAGACTTATAGACTTTGGTTGGCCAGAAATAACCATCCTACAAATACCTAGTACATTTATTAATGTTTTTGTAGTTAACAGTATATTTTCATACGTGAACCTCACTTGAAAGTCCTATAAGCTATGCACATCTCAGAGGTCTAGTGATTGGCCCAAGAATGAATGGTGGAGTCAGGATGAGGCTCTAGATTTTTTTTATCCTAAGGCCTATGCCTTTTCTGTTACCTCGGATTTCCTCCACTGTGGCGTACCTAACCTGTGTTAGATTCTGCAGAGTATAGCAAAGTCCATTTAAAGAGCCAGGACTCCTGAGTTGCTCATAGTGCTGACCTCTCAGCATGACTGAATACATAACTTGTGAGGTGTAGGGATCTCTGTTCAAAACTGTTAAAGCATTTCAAGATGGTGACAGCAGAGTATTAAACCTGGAATGAGGCCCTCTGAGTGTGGGACCCTTTTGAGCATGGAGCCCTGTTAGAATGCCAGTGAAGGTGGTCCTGCCTGACATGACTCAGGAGTGGAAGACTTTGTTTCTTTCTCAGATTGTTTCTGGGGCTCCTATCACAGAGCTGAAATCCCAGGTCATATGGACTTTGTTCTGTTAAATCTTTTATTCCCTCCATCAGAGAGCTAAGCCACAATGTTCCTTATTATATTAATTGCTAACTCCAGTTCTCATAGATCAACAGTTAGGGACAGTCAAGATATCACTAGTAGCTAATGTTTATTGAACATTTATTATGTCACAGGCACCATGCAAAACATTTTATGTGCTTTGAATTGATTGCAAGTGTAAGTGTTAGTCACTCAGTCATGTCCGAGTCTTGCTTGACTGTAGTCTTCCAGGCTCCTCTGTCCATGAAATTATCCGGAAAAGAATACTTGAGTGATTCCCATCTTTATCCTTCCCTGTATCACTACACCTTGTCTTGGTGACTTTGCAGCTTTTCACATCAATTAGTGGATTCTATTTCTCCACCTCTTAAATCTGGGTTGGTCCCAAGAATGATAAAATGCAACAGAGGAAATGGTGTGTAAATTCAGGGTTTAAGTCTCAAGAGGCTTACAAGCTTACTCTTTCTTTTGGAACCCCAGGTCTGCTGTGAGAACAAGCCTGTGTGAGTTGGCTAGAAATGAATACCACTTGTTGGAGAGCTGTCATCCCAAACCGAGACTATCCAGGGCAGCCAGCACCCACTTCACCTGCCAGCTAAGTTCAGATACATGAGTGAGCTAAGCTGAGGTCAGGCCAACAGAGTCCAGCTCGGCCGATGGATTTCACTGATCAACTCACAAATAGGTAAGAAATGATACATCATTTTTGCTTACAAACTGTCTTTTGGAGGTAAGTAAGTATGCATTCTTATTAAATTAATAGATAACAGACACACATCCATTATTATTTCCAAGGAAACAAGCTTTGAGAGGTTATATTCATGCCTGTGATCAGTAGTTAATAAATGGTTCTGTAAAGTGTGACTCTATAGGTCAAGTTCTTATCTGTTATTTTGCAGGGTCCCATTGTAGCACTCAGGGTTCTGTCAAGCCCTTAGCTAATTTGAAAGCTGAGTGGAAGAAGCAATGTTTTTGCAGATAGAGTCAGGCCCAAGGGATGGAGCTCAAACACCAAGAATCTCTCTGCTGATAAAAATACCATGTCTATTATTAACCAAAACTTTAATATAAAACATTGTAATCCATCAAAGGAAAAAATGCTTACACGCAGAACAGGAGAGATGATGCCTTTGAGGTCAAGGTCACAAGCTAAATGCTAGCAGA
Organism: Bison bison bison; assembly: GCF_000754665.1. NCBI lineage: Eukaryota > Metazoa > Chordata > Mammalia > Artiodactyla > Bovidae > Bison > Bison bison. The sequence goes on from NW_011494942.1 coordinate 870,075, forward strand.
AATTTTGGCTGTATCTCATTAACACTAAATTATGACTGAGTTCTGCAAGAGGTCTGTGTGACAATCCCATTAATGCAAATGGCATTCCTTATGATGTCTGCTTTTGTAAATGAAAATCAAATGCAATTATGTCAGTGGAATTTACTCATTAAGCTAAACTAAAACCCACCAGCAAGTGTCTCCTCACTTCCTTTTCTGCCCCATATCTTTGATTACAAGCCGTTGCTCCCCAGAGTTGCAAATGGATATTTTGCTAAAATACGAGTACACAATTTGATGATAGAAGGGGCACCAGAATACAGAAGTTCTTACAGATATCGGAGGTTGGGAAGGTTCTGGAAGGCATCAGGGTCGATGTATAGCAGGTTGTTGGCCTTTTCAATTCTACTGTGAAAGAGAAAAGAACGTGCACATGACCTTACTGGTAAGGAGTGCTATGGTATTTTTCATTATTATGCGAAGAGTATGTTAATCAGTTATTCACCCTTTGTCCATCCATCATTTCCACAAAGATTGAGCATGCATGTGGTGTCTTTTACTATACTAACCTGTGCAAACAAAATATTAACCCTGTCTTATGTAACTGTCATCACTGAAGTCTTCCTGGAATCCATTCATCAGAGACAAACAAAGCACAGCTGGGTGAGTCATTTCACCCTGAACTCAGTTGAGTGTTTAACCAGTAAGGATCTCCCAGGGTCTGAGGAAGGCAGGGATGAGGCTAATGGGGGAAATGATGTTTTTTTTCTGACTGGGAGACGAGAGAAGGGGATGGACAGCAACAAAGAGGGTGAAGAGTCAAAGGAGATTGGAGAAAAGTAAAGTGAAAGGTCAAAGGAAAATGAAGATTAGGGGATAAGCAGTGAACATCTCTGGCTTTCACGGTGCAGTCCCGGCAGACAGCAGGTGGCAAAGTGCCAGTGAGTCCCTCATGCTGGAATGGAGGCTGCTCTCTCACAGCTCATGGGAAGTGATGGCTTCTGCCCTGGGCTGACCTGCGCCACGTCCTGATCAATAGTCTGGAGGTGGGCATGTTCACATTTGGATTCCGACAGAGAGAGGCTGCCCTTTCCTCATCTGGCGGGATCAATGTATATTTGCAGAGATGCTCTGTGTTAATTACTTCCTCCCTATTTCATTAGCTTTAATGTTGCAGTAACCTGTAGCTACGCAGATCCAAGTACCAGGTAATTAATCATTTTAAATACAGGCAGTGTTACATGGAGGTGAGCACTCTCCATGTGGGGGAGAGATGAAAGAGCCATCCCATTAGCTCCACTGCCCTTGAGCTGCACAGAGGGACATCTACTTGACCTTGCGCAGAGGGCTGGCTGCCCTTTGGTTCGCTTCTCTGATACTCTCTGTGGGTTCTGAGACCCTGGTCAGATCTCTCTTCCCAGCTAGGGTAAGGAGAGGCCAAGCAGAGAGAGAGGGAAGGCATCAGTTGCAGAGGCTTAATGACAGTGAAGAAGAATGAGAGTGGGAGGTAGAAAAGGAAAGGGAGGGCAGAGTCTGTCATAATGGACAGACTGTCATTCCTAAACAAATTCATATATATGTATGTATGCGTATATCAATTATGCATGTGTGTATATATGCTTGGCAAATGCTAAGAAGTTTTTAAAAAGATACAAAAGAGTCAAGGGATTTATGTTCAAGTCCTTAGCCTGCTGTGGATTTGGCTGGGTGACTAGACAAGCTTCACAACTTCTCTCTGTCTTTCATTCCTCATCTGTAAAATTAGGAAAGTGGTTCAGTGGCTTTCCTAACTGTGTTCTCTGAGAATTTTGTAAGATATTCGTCAGTGCTTCACAGAGGAACCTTTGCAATGACACTAGTTGAGAAACTCTTAATACAATATCCTTCTTGGAGATTCCAAGTTCATGTGTGCATATTACAGACTCTGAGTTTTCCTACAGTAGGTGAGTCTGTCCAACTTATTTGACCATAGAATCTTTTTCCTTTTTTGTAATGATAATTTTCTGTTTAATGATACACAGAATACACTTTGGAAAAATTTGGACCTGTCTCCAAAGTCTCATCTGGCTTTGATAATTTATAGTAACTTTAGACTGGTATGCAACAGAGGTGTATCTGTGTGAGTACTGGCATGTATATAAAACTAGAATGTCAACAAGAGAAAATACATTTGGTTGGAGTAGTAAAGAAGCCAAGGATTGTTATGATAACTTACTGGTATGCCAGTTTATGTGTTAGATCTACATAACATTTATCATCTCATTTGTTCATCACAGTGATCCTATGAGGCATGCAATTTTATTATTCCCACTTTACAGAAAGAAAGCTAAGTCTTAGCATGATTTTGCATCTTGACCAAGGTTCCATGGTGAGTATGTGGCATAGGCTAGCAGTCAAACTAAGACTGCCCATCTTCAACTACCTCATGAGGAATTTATTTTGGGCTTTGACTGTGAAACAAATTTGAATGAGAGGATGAGCTGGAAGTATTACTATGTGCAGTCACAGAGCTAGGTTCTTGAGTTTACTATGCAAAAAAACCCTGAGAAGGAAGAAGCAGAATAAGACTAAGCTCTGAACTAGTACCCGAGTCACCAGGCAGATACATGGCAGCACCTACTGGACTGACTTTGACAGACTAAAATGAAATTCTAGGAGTCTGAGGACAGAGCAGAGCCAGGGCCTCCCAGGAATATAAGTGAACTTTAAGGCTACTACCAAAAGCAGGCATGAGCAAAACCCCATAGAGTCTTGCTTACATTTCATGTAGTTTGGGCAGGTTGGAGAACACGTTTGCCTCTATCACTTCCAAGACATCATTCTGTGAGATCTCTCTGCAAAGAAAGAAATATAATTCAAGTCAGTTCAGCTACAGTCCAGAATGGATTTAGGGCTCAGCCTGGAGCCTTGTGCCTATAGTGATTTATGAGACACACAGAATTCTACTCCTGCTTGCAAAGAAGTCAGCTGTAATAATAAGGCGAAGCTAACATAAGATGCTAATACTTATAGAACAATGAGAGAATGAACCCAAAGCAGTGAGTCTGGTCAGAAATTATTCAGTCTATAGGTGTAGCCACAGAGGCCCAGAGAGGGAAAGAGACTTGATTAAAAGTATTTAGGGAATATACAGGGTGAAAAAAAACTTTTAATAGACCAGGATCAGCGAACTTCTTCTAGAGGACCATGTAGTAAAATTTTTATTTTTTGGCTTTATGAATCATTTGGTCTCTGTTGCAACTACTCAGTTGATACTGTTGCATAAAAGTAGGCATAGATATCATGTAAATGAATGAGCATGCCTGTGTTCCAGTAAAACTTTATCCATAAAAACAGATGGCAAGCTGGGTTTGGTGTCATGGGTGATAGTTTGGTGACCCCACCCTAGCCATGGAGGCAAGTTTTCTCTGCTGTGCTGCTTTGGAAAACGAGAACCTCGAGTTAGTCTCTTTTAAATACACATCCATGCTGTTACCCAAGTGGAGATTGTTATTGCAAGACCTTTGACATTACTGTTGCTTGGCCCAAAATACCCTGGAAAGATCCTTCAGGTCCCAGCCTGTTTGCTCCTAGAGTAATTGGAAGGGAGTAGATGATGAAGTCCACTCTGCAGAAGCCCAGAGCTTATGAGGAGAGAAGGGCGAGAAGGGCGACTTAACCAGTTAATGTTTATAAAGTGGCTCAAAGATGAAACATGCTATTATTAGGCCTCCTGAGGAAGACTCTCATGCAGTTTTAATGTGGCAGCTGAGAGAGTTTCAGAAAATCTCATAGGTGGTGTGCATTCAAATTGGCTCAGGCAAGGCGCTGTCTGTTGGCCTTAGATTTTGCTGAGAAGCTCTAGAAACGCTCTTGATCAAGGGAAAGTTCTGGAGAGCAGGACAGGGAAAAGGCCTGTTGGGGGAGGGGAAGTATGACTGTGAGCACAGGGGCTGGCAACATGGAGGGGGACCAGGGGGTGGGTGCGGAGCTGTCAGTTCAGTGGTGGCAGGATCCTTTCTCTCACTCCCCCATTAGCAAGGAGACATTTTGTGTGAGAAGTTCAGTTCAGTCGCTCAGTCGTGTCCGACTGTTTGAGACCCTTTGGACTGCAGCATGCCAGACTTCCGTGTCCATCACCAACTCCCAGAACTTGCTCAAACTCATGTCCATCGAGTTGGTGGTACCATCCAACCATCTCATCCACTGTTGTCCCCTTCTCCTCCTGTCTTCAATCTTTCCCAGCATTAGGGTCTTTTCCAAGGAGTCAGTTCTTTGCATCAGGAGGCCAAAGTACTGGAGTTTCAGCCTCAGCATCAGTCCTTTCAATGAACATTCAGGACTGATTTCCCTTAAGATGGACTAGTTTGATCTCCTTGCAGTCCAAGGGACTCTCAAAAGTTTTCTTCAACACCATAGTTCAAAAGCATCAATTCTTCAGTGCTCAGCTTTCTTTATAGTTCAACTCTCACATCCATACATGACTACTGGAAAGACCATAGCTTTGACTAGACAGACCTTTGTTGGCAAAGTAATGTCTCTGCTTTTTAATATGCTGTCTAGGTTGGTCATAGGTTTCTTCCAAGGAGCAAATGTCTTTTTTTTTTTTTTGTAGTAAAATTAATAAACTTTATTGAGAGGACTTTGTGAGTTCTATTTTAATTTCTTGTCCTAAAGATTTATATATATATATATATATATTTAATTTTATTTTATTTAACTTTATAATATTGTATTGGTTTTGCCATATATCAAAATGAATCTGCCACAGTTATACATGTGTTCCCCATCCTGAACCCTCCTCCCTCCTCCCTCCCCATACCATCCCTCTGGGTCGTCCCAGTGCACCAGCCCCAAGCATCCAGTATCGTGCATGGAGCCTGGACTGGCAAGTGTCTTTTAATTTCATGGCTGCAGTCACTGTCTGCAGTGATTTTGGAGCACAAGAAAATATAGTCTGTCACTGTTCCATTGTTTCTCCATCTATTTGCCATGAAGTGATGGGACTGGATGCCATGATCTTCGTTTTTTGAATGTTAAGTTTTAATCCAGCTTTTCCATTCTCCTCTTTCACTTAAATCATGAGGCTCTTTAGTTCTTCTTTGCTTTTTGCCATAAGAGTGTTATCATCTGCATATCTGAGGTTATTGATATTTCTCCCTGCAGTCTTGGTTCCAGCTTGTGCTTCATCCACTTGGCATTTCACATGATGTACTCTGCATATAAGTTAAATAAGCAGGATGATAATATACAGCCTTGACATACTTTTTTCCCTGTTTGGAACCAGTCTGTTGTTCCATGTCCAGTTCTAACTGTTGCTTCTTGATCTACATACAGATTTCTCAGGGGGTCTGGTATTCCCATCTCTTGAAGAATTTTCCAGAGTTTGTTGTGATCTACACAGTCAAAGGCTTTGGCATAATCAATAAAGCAGTAGATGTTTTTCTGGTATTCTCTTGCTTTTTTGTTGACCCAGTAGATGTTGGCAATTTAATCTCTGTTTCCCCTGCCTTTTCTAAATCCAGCTTGAACATCTGAAAGTTCATGGTTCACATGCTGTTGAAGGCTGGTTTGGAGAATTTTGAGCATTACTTTGCTAGCGTGTGAGATGAGTGCAATTGTGCAGTAGTTTGAGCATTCCTTGGCTTTGCCTTTCTTTGGGATTGGAATGAAAACTGATCTTTTCCAGTCCTGTGGCCACTGCTGAGTTTTCCAAATTTGCTGGCATATTGAGTGCAGCACTTTCACAGCAGCATCTTTTAGGATTTGAAATAGCTCAACTGGAATTCCATCACTTCCACTAGCTTTGTTCAGAGTGATGGTTCCTAAGGCCCACTGGAGTTTGCATTCCAGGATGTCTGGTTCTAGGTGTGATCACGCCATCATGGTTATCTGGGTCACGAAGATCTTTTTTGTATAGTTCTTCTGTATATTCTTCCCACCTCTTCTTTATATCTTCTGCTTCTGTTAGGTCCATTTCTGTTCTTTATTGTGCCCATCTTTGCATGAAATGTTCCCTTGGTATCTCTACTTTTCTTGAAGAGATCTCTAGTCTTCCCCATTCTATTGCTTTCCTCTATTTCTTTGTATTGATCACAGAAGAAGCCTTTATCTCTCCTCGCTATTCTTTGGACCTCTGCATTGAAATGGGTATATCTTTCTTTTTCTCCTTTGCCGTTAGCATCTCTTCTTTTCACAGCTATTTGTAAGGCCTCCTCAGACAGCCATTTTGCCCTTTTGCACTTCTTTTTCTTGGGCATGGTCTTGATCCCTGCCTTCTGTACAATGTCATGAACCTCCTTTCATAATTCTTCAGGCACTCTGTCTCTCAGATCTAATCCCTTGAATCTATCTGTCACTTCTACCATATAATTGTAAGGGATTTGATTTAGGTCATACCTGAATGGTTTAGTGGTTTTCCTTACTTTCTACAGTTTAAGTCTAAATTTGGCAAAAAGGAGTTCATGATCTGAGCCTCAGTCAGTTCCTGGTCTTGTTTTTGCTGACTGTATAGAGCTTCTCCATTTTTGGCTGCAAAGAACATAATCAATCTAATTTCAGTATTGACCATCTGGTGATGTCTATGTGTAGAGTCTTTTATGTTTCTGAGAGAAGGGCACCTCTAATACTATTGTAGCTTCCTTCATGATTCATTTGGTAAATTTAACTGCCTTCATACTTTTCACAGTTGAACATAAATAAGGGTGGTGTGTGCATGCATGTTTTAAGAGGATGTGCTGGCCATTGGGTGTTTATTTGCTTCTCTGCCCTTACAGTGGGAAGAGTGCTGGGTGGTATAGGAATGAGGGGAGTAGGAAAGGAGTGAGTGAATTGAAAGTCGCTCACTTGTGTCTGACTCTTTGTAACCCCATGGACTATACAGTTCATGGAATTCTCCAGGCCAGAATACTGGAGTGGGTAGCCATTCCCTTCTCCAGGGGATCTTCCCAACCCAAGGATTGAACCCAGGGTCTCCCACATTGCAGATGGATTCTTTACCAGCTGAGCCACCAGGGAAGCCCAAGAATACTGGAGTGGGTAGCCTATCCCTTCTCCAGGGGATCTTCCTTACCCAGGACTCGAACTGGTGTCTCCTGCATGGTAGGCAGATTCTTTACCAGCTGAGCTATGAGGGAAGCCCACAGGAAAGGAGTGGGAGACTTCAAAAAAGGGGACATTTTTTGAAGACTTTAAGGAGCCCAGTGAAAGAGCTGCACAGGTAGAAAATATGCATGGAGGGAAGCACTGGATGACAGAGGGGGTTTAAATGCAAATGAGCCTGTATCATGCAAAAGCTATAGTATTTCCAGGTTCACATGCCATCCCCTTGTAGTATCTCAGCCTAATACTGCCTAGAAGATAGATATTTCTCCTTTCCTGAATTCATGTACTGAATTCATCCCATACACATTCTCTTATGTGGATTTTTTTTGCCAAAGAGAACTAAAAATTATTAAAACAAATGAGCCAGGAAACATTTCTAAATTAATTATTTCAGAAGGTAGTTCATATTTTATGGCTTCAGCTTCAGAGACAGGAGAAGGTGTTAGGCTTGGAAGGTGGTAGAGAGAGCCTTTGGCTGGAGGAGGTCTGGAGGGAGGTCAGCAGCATACAGTAGTGAGAAAATGCCTTACTGGGAGATTGAGGGCTCTTGCTCCATTTCAAACCAGTTCTGCCTCTAGTTATTTCTGTTACCATTGACTAGGTATCTACTATCTACCAGCCCTGTACATGCATTCTCCTCAATCCCTTTAGCATGCCTGTGAAGCTGGTATTTTAATCTCCATGTTAATAAACAGCCCTATCTGTATGCACAACAGCTCTGGCTGACTGCAGGGCTGGAACACTTTCTTCTACATGCCTTGCCTTCCAAGCCATGTTAGGTCTAATATTTCCACTTCTATATATTTACTCAAGGGAAAGGAAAATTCATGTCCTCCCAAAGACTTGTGCACAGATACTCATAGCAGCTTAATTGGATAAACTGGAACATATTCATACAATGGGATATTATTCATCCATAAAGTGGAACAAACTGCTGTTCCAACATAGTTGAATCTTTAAAAAAAATTACGCTGAGTGAAAGAATGCAGACTATTTATATGAGGGTCTAGAAGAAGAAAAACTAATCTACAGTGATAAAAATCAGAGTAATTGTCACTTGGGACCTGGGATGGAGTTTGCTAATGGGAGAGGCAGCAAGTACTTTCTGGGATGATGGAAATGTTCTCTTTCAAGATTGGGGAAGTGGTAACATAAGTTTATCTAACTTTGAACTTTAGATTTAAAGTGAATGCATGTATTTTAGTGTATATGAAACATACCTTAATACAGTTGTATAGCAATACTTTTTATTCAGAGGAAGGAGAGTAAATTCTATTCTGTTTATGTCTTGAGAACTCTGAATTGAGAGAGCTATTGGAAAAATGTTGTCTGGTCTGAAAGTGGTTCTGAAAGTTCTATCAAATCCTAGTGCAATCCTGGAGATTATAGATAAGGTTCCTTCCCCTCTTGACTGTCTCCCCTGCAGCTCCCCAACCCTTCACTGAAATCTATGAAGTGAATAGCTGAACTAGGTCAAAGAATCAGAGTTTCTCAACTCTGACTGCACTCTAGAACCTTCTGGTGGATTTTAAAAAAAATTCCAAAGCCTGGGTTTGTATCTGAGAATTGGATTTATTTAGTCTGGGGTGAGACTCTGGCATTATTTTTTTTCCCTTGTTCTTTAATTCTCCAAACAATGGTGGTTCCTATGTGCATAAAGGATTGAAAACTATTGGTCCAGATGATATTAAGTTCCTGTTTAGACCTGTGCTTTCCATCTTACAGAAGGTTTGCTTCAGGAGCAAGGGCCAATTTTCCTTGTTCTGCTAGGACAACAAATTGGAGAAATAAAGTTCTTGGAGCACAAAAGGAAATAAAAATTAGATAAAATAGTAGTAAGAGAAACCTGGAGATAGAACCTGGAAGTGGGAGTAAATATAAGAGGTATTATTGAATAGTTAGTTTTGATTTTTCATAAGAAAATTTAATCAGAAGGTCAACATTTCAAATGTTCAATGTGTAACATGGGATATTGTGGAAAATATGTAAAAGCATCTTATATTTTATTGTTATTCAGTTGCTCAGTCATGTTCAACTCTTTGCAACCCCATGGACTGCAGCACAGCAGGCTTCCCTCTCCTTCACTATCTCCTGGAGTTTGCTTAAACCCATGTCCATCGAGTTAGTGATGCCATCCAACTATCTCACCCTCTGTCACTCTCTTCTCCTTCTGCCTTCAGTCTTGCCCTGTATCAGGGTCTTTTCCAGTGAGTCAGCTCTTTTCATCGGGTGGCCAAAGTATTGGAGCTTCAGCTTCAGTATCCGTCTGGGGCTCATTGACGTGTGGATGCAGAAGAAGATGTGAGAGTTCATCTCTCTTCTATTGAGCAAGATGCTGAAATGTTTTGGAAATACGTAAAAAAAAAACCTGGTACTCTTCCATATAACATTTTTTAAATATTATTTTGCATAACACATGTTATTTATATGAATATGTAGACATGTATTACTTTTAAAAAATAGACTGACAGAATATTTCCCAGTTTTAATTTCTAGAATGACAAATGATAAAAAATTGGGGAACTATCCAATGTAGGTTGAGTTCTGTCCTTCTTGGGTGAGGGGTCTTGATTCTGTGGAAAGCTTGTTTCCAGAGCTGAGACTCTTCTCATCTTCCCAGGCAGTGAGTGGTTCTCATGATTCACATAGAAATCACCTGGGGATCTTGTTAAAATGCAGATTCTCTATGGGAAGATCTTGAGAGGGTCCAAGGTTCTGCCTTTCTAATACCTTGGGTGATGGGTATGTTGCTGATCTTGAGACCACATTTCGATTGCAAGGTTCTTCTGAAGAATGGTAGTAACGTCCTACCAGGCCTTTCTCCCCAACGTACACAGAGGTGGATATGAAAAGCATGATAGAGGAGGAGTGAAGTTCTTGATTTAAAAAATCTTTTATCTTCTGGAAACCCCTCCCTTACTCTCTTATTTTTTTTTGAACTTTACAAATTGTATTAGTTTTGCCAAATATCAAAATGAATCCGCCACAGGTATACATGTGTTCCCCATCCTGAACCCTCCTCCCTCCTCCCTCCCCATACCCTCCCTTACTCTCTTATTGAAATTTTCCTGTTCTCTAGATTGTCACAAGAATTCTTTCTCAGTTAAAGCACTTGCTACTTTGTTTTGTTATTGCTAATTTTTTGGTGATGGGGCGGTGGTCATTGCCTAATTCCCCAGCCTGACTTTGAGTTTCTAGATGGTGTTTTATCCATTTATCTTTGTATCTCCAGCACCAAGTGCTAAGTTGAAGCATGATAAGTACTCAATAGATGTTTAGTGGGAGGATGTGTAGATGGAAGAAAAATAGTCCTTAGGTTCAGAAACGGTATCTGCAAAACTGTGAAGGAGATGAGGCTTGTCTTCTGTAGTCTTTCACCCCTCTTCAAGCAAGCCCAGCTTGTCTATGAGCTAGATTTTTGTCCCAGGAATTTTTCTACAATTAATACATAGCGTGGAAGGGACACATGCATGGATTTGATCTGCTGTGCTAATAGTGTCTGGATGCCCCTATGCGTCACAGAGTTTCCCAGTTCCTCTCTGGCTCACAGGTGAAGTCATTGAATTGACCAAACACCCATAGAGCTGAAAACAGGAGAGATGACTGGTGTAACTGTAGGAGTTCTTAAAGCATTTGATTGAATGTTAGGTCTCTTTTGTGCACAGAATTCTATGTTTCTTTGAAGGAAGGGGAGATGTGCTTGAATGAGGTGCTGGAGGTTATCAGGACATTCTCTCTGGAGTTTCAGAGTGAGAATTAGATTCTCCAGGTTTTCATTCCTCTGGCCAACAAAAGGGTTAGTATTCATTTAAGTACACGTATGGGGATGAGGTATCAGTAGGATGGACTTAGGAGTGAATGAGCATGTAGCACTCAGCTAGATCTGCATAAAATTTTAGTCTTGGACTGATATTCATTTGTCCACCATTTCACTCGACACTCCTTTTCCAATTGCTGGTTTCACTAGGCAAAAAGTTGCTATAGGTTTGTAGGATAGGGAAAAACTGAAGAAATTTAAAGAACATCTATGAATTGGAGAACAGAGTGTAATAAGAAATCAAACACTCATTGTCTTTGCTTTCTTTTTGATATAGGAGATAGTCTGCACCTAGGTTTCCCCTGTCTTTTCCTTCCTCCTCTGACCTTCCATAGAGTATTTTCTTTTAATAAATCCAAACTACCTCTCCATAACCAGACATTCAATTACATTAAAATATTTTTAATACCAATGAGTCAAATTTCTTTTTTTTTTCTATTTAATAACCTCAAATGTTGACTGTTTCTCTCCTGAGTCCCCCCGTGGGACCCCTCACGCGCACTGTCATAGCCCTCAGAAATTGCACTGGGTTTGCATTCTGTCTTGTCTCCTTCACCAGACAAAGAACTCCTGGAGGACTGTGACATTGCCTTTCTTCTTGGTATTTCTGCTTCTAGCCAAGTGTTTGCTGAATGACTGAATTATCTTTGAAAGAGTATAAAAGATTTTCTCCGTTTGGTCTTGCACAATAAAGCTGTGTTCTTGAAAACCTGCAGGAAACGGAGTATTTGCAAATCAGAATGTGTATTAGCACAGGAAAAAAGCATCTGGTGTCCCAGAGCCTAGGAGTGAATCTTTAGAAGAGTGAAGAAGTAATTCAACGAATGTTCAACAAATTTTGATCAAGCAGCTTTTGTATTTCAGGCACTAGGTCTGTCTTGGGCTCTAACAGTGAATAAATTGGGTCCTGGTTTTTATCAATCATCTTTAACTCAGGGAGTCTAGTATTCTAGGCCTGCCTTAGATAGCTGGTTGTTATCTTTATTTGGTGGGCTATATAGCAGTTCCTAGAAAAGAGAAAATAGATAGTTGGTATGTTGCATTTGAATATAACTACAGATATTAATATACTTTCATATATAATGTATAATTATATGTGTATTATATATTAAGAATTATATATATGATTATATATTATATATACACACAGGTATATATTCCTACTTTATGTCTTGTCTATTCCGTTAATTCTTCTAGAAATGTGCCATATGACTTAAGTAAATACATAATGTTCAGGTGAAAATTCCTGTCAAAATGCATCTGAGAAAATGTCATAAAAGTGAAAGTGTTACTCATTCAGTCATGTCTGACTCTTTACGACCCAATGAACTATAGCCTGCCAGGCTCCTCTGTCCATGGAATTCTCCAGGCAAGAATAGTGGACTAGGTAGCCATTCTCTTCTCCAGGGGGTCTTCCCAACCCAGGAATCAAACCTGGGTCTCCTGCAGTGCAGGCAGATTCTTTACTATCTGAGGCACAAGGGAAGCAGAAAATGTCATACATCTCTCTAAATATATACTCCTGCCCTCATTTAGAATTCCCATGAGATCAGGTCTGGTGACTCTGCATTAGAAACCTGAGGTCAAATTCTGCCTCTGTTTCTTACTAGCTGTATAACTGTGGGCAAGTTAGAGTCTCCATGAGTTTCAATTTCCTTATCTGCAAAATGGGAATAATTGATACCACACAGGGATGTCAGAGGCATTAAATAAGATGGTATGTGTGAAAGCACAATGTTCCTTGTGGGGTATACTTCAAGTATCAATGTAAAGGCTGCCGTCTCTTTATGGTATTTAGGACTGGACTCTTCTGCAGCTGGGAGATACTGGGCTAGCCAACCACTGGCTGGAAAAAATAGTGCTAGCAAGTGTCCTTAACTTGCTTAACACTTCTCTTAACCCCACCTATAGATCATTTAAATTCTTAAGCCAGACTATGACATTATCCCAAACATCATTCTGAGGCTTACCCACAGTGAGATCCTCTATCTGGTCTGTTGTCCAACAAAGGAGACTAGGCACAGCATGTGGATACCCCAACAAGGATGTCTGCATCACTGAAGTCATAATGTGAAAAGGATGCTGATCCCTTCGAGAGAGGGTCAGTACCGAGGGGGCCATGTTGTCAGGGCGAGCCAACAGGTGCCTCTCCTCTCCACAGGTGGCAGCTGGTAGGTGCCTTCCTTTCTCCACATGTCCCGCCTGCTTCCTTCTCCCTGGGCAAAGTGCATCTTTGCTAAAGGTGCTCTAAGGATATCCCCAAATGAGACAGAAATAAAGGCACCCTCAGTGACTCGATCTAATTCAGACGTCTGAATTCAACTCCCTCACTTTTAAATACATCAACAACAAACTTATGTTCATTGTTAGTTTTGTCTTAATTTAAAATGTTAAGTAATAATCTATATGTTGGAATATTTCCCTTGCTTTCCTCAGCAGATGAAGAAAGGAACTAAAAATCACAGACATAATAACTGATGTTTCAGTTCAGTTCAGTTGCTCAGTCATGTCCGACTCTTTGCAACCCCATGGACTGCAGCACACCCGACCTCCCTGTCCATCACCAACTCCCAGAGTTTACTCAGACTAATGTCCATTGAGTCAGTGATGACACCCAACCATCTCATGCTCTGTCATCCCCTTCTCCTCCCGCCTTCAGTCTTTCCCAGCATCAGGGCCTTTTCCAATGAGTCAGTTCTTTGCATCAGGTGGCCAAAGTATTGGAGTTTCAGCTTCAACATCAGTCATCCCAATGAGTATTCAGGACTGATTTCCCTTAGGATGTACTGGTTGGATCTTCTTGCAGTCCAAGGGACTCTCAAGAGTCTTCTCCAATGCCACAGTTCAAAAGCATCAATTGTTCAGCATTCAGCTTTCTTTATAGTCAAACCCTCACATCCATACATGACCACTGGAAAAACCATAGCTTTGACTAGACAGACCTTTGTTGGTTACTGATGTTTCTTGGCAACTGTTGTTTACTATGCATTTATACTGTGCCAAGCAATTTTTCTGTGCTTTACATTTATTAAATTGTTTAATCCTCACAACCCTATGAGTTAAGTGCCATCCTCGATCCCTATACAGAATGCGAGAATGAGGTATACAGAAGTTAGATAATTTCCCCAGTGCTGCCCAGCCAGTGAGAGAAATTGACCTGGGGTGTGAACCTACCACTCATGGGGCCTCAAAAAGATGGCAGAAGTCAGATAGGCTATACCTCCAGTGACTCAGAGAACTGTTTCCACTTCAGAAGATTCTGTTGTTATTGTTTTAATTTCAAATAGAGTAGAAAATTTTGGCACAGCAAAATGAAAAACCTGAATACTACCCCCTTCCTCCATACTGTACGGTACTTAGTGCTGACAAGGCAACATATAAGTCAACATGAAAATTCACCTTCCACAGATAAAGCAAAGTCCCAAGCAGTGACTCATAGGAAAAGCACTTTTTAAGGGTATTCTCTACAGGAGGGTAAAGCATGTAAGACATTAAAAAGCAGTGCCCCAGTCTTCTAAGAATCTGCAGTTTAGTTGAGTAGAAGCAACGTGCATGAGCAGTTGGGAGTGCAAAGTCAGGAGAAGCAGAGTTACGTAAGAGAGGAAGGACAAATGTCCAGCATGGAGAAGGGTAAACGGTGGCATTCAACACATTTGATTGCCCCCCATATACTATATTTTTCTCTCACATCCTTGCTAAATGTCAGCATTTCTCCAGCTGTTAGGATCCTTCAAGATTTCCCTATTAGAACCTCTCTGCTGATGCCTCACTTGTCATCAGAACAAGTTTCCCTCTTAGACCGGAGCCCTATGTCTACCAACTGCCAAAGCCATGTTCAACCACATATTCCACACACCCGGGATGAACAACTAGTCTGGCGGGCTCATTACTTTCCTCTTCTAACTCTCTCCTGCCCCATTACAACCCTAGACAGCAGCTCCACTTCCATCCCTGTTGGCCCGTTGGACCAACCCAAACTTTAAATCTTAGAGTCATCTCTGACTCCTCTTCAACATGTAACAGATTCTAAATCCTCCCAATTACTTTTGTTTTAGTATTTCTTGCAAACATCTCTTCATTTCTCACCATCGTTATTGTGATTATGGCTCCATGCAATTTCCACTGGACCAGCAGTTCTTAACAGTCATGTGATGACTTGGGATTTGGGTCTGATGTGGGTCATGAGTCATCTCTTTCAAACAAATTAAATGTCCCAATGATTTACTAAAAAATCTGGAGCAGATTCAGGGATATATAACTCTGCCTGGATACAGGAATGTCATCAGTATTTGTACTTGGGAGCCATGAGTAGGAGTGTAATTTGGAAAGGTAAATAGAGTTAAAAGTAGGTAATAAAAAGTGAAGAAGGGAGAAAGAACAAGAGGTTAAGGGAAGGAGATTTTCTGGAGATAGATCAGAGTTAGGAGTTAGAAAAGGTAGATCATTTCTGTATGCCTGTCAGAAATTATTTAAACAGGAATTCTTTAAGTTCCAAGTGATGGGAGATAAGAGGTCGGGAAGGTAATAAGGGAAGGGCATTGATTGGGTCACTTGGCTTCAGTGTGGGCTGCCAGCTGTAGCAGAGGCCAAAGAAAGGGGGACGGGGAGATTGGAGGGGCCTCTGATCCACAAGGCAGGTAAACTGTCTGTAGGTTAGGGAGCCCGGCGAGTCTGAGCTGTGTAACTCAAGACTGCAGGAATACTGATGCTGGTGATAATTAACCTTTATTAGACAGTTATTGTGAGGCAGGCATAGAACTATTAATAAATGCTGTACACGGGCAATCTCACTAAGAGCCTTGTCTTCTTAGGGCCCTGCGCACTTGTGTCTGTCTTAGTTCATATGCCTGTGTGAGTGGTGCATGAACCTGGAAGCCAGTCAGGCCTGGCTTCAAATGCTAGCTTCATCATTGCCTGGCTAGTTGTGTGACCTTAGACAGGTCAGCTAACTTGCATGGTATTTATTTCAATGGGAGTAATAATAACTACCTTTTAGGGTTTTATGAAAATTATGGATCTGATCTATGGCACAGAAGGGATTTCTAGCTGCCCACCAGAATCTGTTTGCCCCCTCTGTTTTCTGGGAGCACAACTCAACCATGTTTCCTGGCAATCTTGCTGTTAGGTATAGACTTGCAGGGAGAAGGTTCTCCCCAGGAATATGAGTAGAAGTGACATGTGCTGTAGCCCCTCATGTGCTCCTCTGTGCTCTATCTCCCTCCCACCTCCTGGCTGGAGGTGCCAGGGCAACCTTGGGAGCCAGGATTGAAAATGAAGAAGCTGGTGGCACCCTGTGTTCTAAATCAAGAGCGGAGAAGCACCACGGGGACTACTACATGAAAAAGAAACGCGTTCATAAGGTCCCTGATATTCGGGAGTTCATTGTGATCAAACCACTCTGATACCGACAGTGGGATTCTAGCATCCTGCATCCTACCTAGTATTTATTCATCAAATGCTCCTCCCATCGAGACAGGTATGAACTTTGCATCTACCATCTGCTGATAAATGGGTGTCTGCAGTAAGTGTTGAGTACCTTTTTGTTGGTTGGCTAAGGAGGAGTCATGAGGAATATTGCTTGGCCAAATTGGGAGAAAACAACAACAACAAAATCCCTCCTCAAAACTAGGCCTGTATGTGACCTCGTTTAGCCAGAGACTTCTGTTCCTTGGTGACACCGTATTTACTACCTGTGATTGAGTTGCTTGGCCTCTTGCAGTGAGCACACCAGCTGGCTGCTCCTTATTGAATTATTGGGCCCTTGGTTTTTTTCTCTCTTTTTCATTTATTTCATGGGAACAAAAAAACACCCTAGCATCCTAGAAAGAGCAACTTTCTAACAATGGGGACTACTAAATCCATTAGCACACAGACTCTGCGGGGGTGTTCGGGTTAAGCAATTTGAGCCCCCAGCTCTGTCATCTCCACCAAGGCGGAGGCAAAATCTCTCATGTGGGCCAAAGGGAGTCCTTCATCACTTTGGCAAATTGCCCGAGTGCTCCGAGATCCTTTTCCTCTGTAAAACGTGGCTAAGGCCCTCTGTCCCTCAGTACATCTTACACCCGATCCTTTGTAGTTGTCTGGGCTATTGAAGATCATATGAATAATGTATGTCACACAGGAGGGAAAAAAGCACAGTGTTATGCAAAGGTCATGTTGCTTACCGTTATTTTTATTACTTCACTGGAGTTGGGAGACCTTGGTTCTAGTCCTGACTTTGGCACTAATTAACCACTTTCCTTGAGTCAAATCAGTTACCTTCTCTGGGCCTTTGTTCCTCATCTATAAAACAACACAGTTGATCCAGATGATCTCGTGGGTCCCTTCTAGCCTGAGAATTCAGTGATTTTAATTATTTCTGTGATTCTGTTATTAAAAGGCAGCCAGCCACATCCTTGGCAGGCCTCTGAAATAGCCAGCTTCCATTTCTAACAAGCTGGGATAAAGGCAAGGGCTCCATGAAGCATCTTGATTATGGTACTGCACTTGTTCCCTTAAGAGCAGGTCCTGGGCAGGTGCAGGAGGGTAACCCCCAATGGCCATCCTTCCTGAGTCCTGCACAGGTGAGGAAGTGCCCTCACCTGAGCCATCCTTCTCCTGGAGACAGTGTTTGTTTTATGGTTAGCTTAAAGAAGGCTTCATTGATCTTTCTATAAGCCAGTGTTGATTTCTTCCTTGTTATACTTCCCAAGCCTCTTTATCAAAGAAACAGAAGGGTGTGTGTGTGTGTGTGTGTGTGTGTGTGTGTGTGGAGAGGCAGTTATTGCAGGCTTTTCTGTTCACTCTGTCACCCAGCAGCCCCTCAAAAGCTTCCTGAATTACTTTCTC
>NW_011494942.1:887881-897768 GCF_000754665.1 Bison bison bison
ATTACTTTCTCTGGGCTCTAGGGTACCTTTTTGCTATCCTTACCACACCTGTAATGTAACCCACCCTTCTTCAACTGGCTTTCATCCTCTTCCCAGCCTCTGTTTTCACTCTTCAATTCATAATTACTCTCTCTTTTATGCCCTCCATTTTCCACCTCATTAACTCTTATTCCTGGCACAAAAGTGCCTCGTTTATGGGCTGCAGTGAAGGAACTACAAGGAACTCACATTTGGCCACTTCTGAATTTGAGTTGCTTTCATTGTCTTGTTTTCCTCTTTGGAATGGCTTGAGTCTAGTGCCTTCATAAACAACCCTCATGCAAAGCTGTTATCCATTCTGCCCTTTGCTACCTTCTCTGAATTTCTTTGAATTTAGAAATTCAGGGGCTTATTTTCACCAACTTCGTATTTAATTGATTTTACATCCATTTCTGAGCAGTAGATTTCTCCGTCCCATCCAAAATGGTAGTCAAAGGCCTTACTCCAGGGCCTTCTTTGCCTCATGTTGGTCCTGAAAGTATCTTTATTTTTACAGTGAAGAGACCTATGCAGTCAATAAAAAGAAAGGAAGTTTTTAAAAAGTGCTTCATATTTTATGAAACTTTGCCAGTGCCTGGAAAAATATGTCATCATTCTAGAAAGTGAGGAGGAAGGTGGATTCTTTCCCAAGATGAGTGTTTGGTTCAGCTGGTTAAGGCCACTCTAGATGTTGGGAACCAGTAGCCTAGTTCAGTATATGTCCAAGCCTCTTCTGTACCTTGGAAACCTTTGTTTAAGCAAAAGCTTAGAGAAGAGCAAAACAATGAGGGAATTGTTCCCATTAAAGATGGCTATGTGGGGCAGAAGAAGACAACCCACATCTCCTTCCTCGCTTCAGCAGCTTCTGAGGGGCCCTTCATTCTCCTACACGTGTGTCATTTAATTGTGAAATATGCATTGGTCCTATGCCAAGGTAATTTCAGATAATGCAGATCCTGTTAGGAAGACATCTTTCAAGAAAAGTTTTTTGTTTTGTTTTGGCAATGGCAATGAAATGAGAATTTCAAGGTATTAGCCAAGGAAGGAAACGCCATCTGTAGTTATCTTAAAAATTTATTTTCCTACACACACGGGCTTCCCTCAAAGCTCAGTTGGTAAAGAATCTCCTGCAGTGCAGGAGACCTGAGTTCAATACCTGGGTTGGGAAGATCCCCTGGAGAAGAGAATGGCAACCTATTCCAGCATTCTTGCCTGGAGAATCCCGTGGACAGAGGAGCCTGGTGGGCTATAATCCATGGGGTCGCAAGAGTTGGGCACGACTGAGTGGCTAAACCACCACCACCACACACATGTGTCATCTCTCCCCTTTTCTCAAACAGATAAAGTAAACAAGGCACAAGAAGCTATAATTACATGGTTAATTAATAACTGGTTGTCTAGGTTAAGATGCTCTTCACCTCTGATGATGAGTATATTTTCATTCATTTACTCAAATTCCATTATAAGGGTCTCTTGCTGGAGCTGTAGAAACAATGTAAAGACTGAGTTCCAGGAGAGGGGGTATCTGTTATGAGCCAGACCTCATAGAGTTAGCAGGCTTTGCAGGTGGAGCTATTGATAAAGAAACCCCTGGCAATGCAGGAGATGTAAAAGACATGGGTTTGACCCCTGGGTTGGGAAGATCCCCTGGAGGAGTGCATGGCAACCCACTCTAGTATTCTTGCCTGGAGAATCCCATGGACAGAGGAGCCTGGTAGGCTACGGTCCATAGGGTTGTAAAGAGTCTGGTGCTACTAAAGGGACTTAGCACGCATGCATAGAGCTAGCATTGTAGACCCATTCAAGCAGTGTGAAGCTAGCAAAGTTACCTAACCTCTCCAGGTTTCAGTTTCCTCATATCTGAAATGGGGACAATGGTATTTATATCCTAAAACTTTGTGGGGATTAAATATTAAATAATTACATGTTAAATATTTAAAGCTTTAATAAGTGTTAAGAGAAATGGTATTTATTCTCATCATTTTTATTTTTCCCTCGAGTCTCATCTAGTGACTAAGATGCCTTAGGGTCAAGGACTTGGTTATGTCCGTAGTTTGTCACCTGTTCCTCCGACAGGTGCGCCAGGAATGTGTGCAGGCACAGATGACATTTGCAGCGTTTGAAGTCCTTTAGTGATGATCCATGATGAAGGATTAAGCACAGAAAGGTTAGGTGATTCACCTCAGGCCACACAGCAAGTTAAAGAGAAATGAAACCTGGGCTTGCCAACTCCTGTGCTGATGTTCTTTTAAGCACAGTGCAGTATCCTGGATCTCGCACCTAATTTTAAATTATGAGCAGCTACCTCCTCTGGCTTCTAGGATACCTTTCCCTTTTTTCCCCCCTAAAAAATATAAGTATTTAGAAGAAAAGAAAAACACTCTGACCAAATATGCCTGTAGTAGAAATTCTGGTACCAATTTAATACATCAAATCCAGATTTAGATTTAAGAATTCATTTGAATATATTTATTTCACAATTTGTGTATCTAATTATGTTTTCCTCTGTCACCAACCACAAGCCATTTCCCTCTATTTAGGATCATTGTGTCTTTAAATGTAAGACATAAGACACAGGAATTACCATAGCAACTTGCTTTCCAATTAGACTGCAATTGCTGACAATCAATACGATTAGACAAGGTCAGTGACAGAGTAAGCCCCACAGTGTTTAAAGAGAGCTGGGGAAGTACAGGGACCATGAGGAAATGAGAAAACGATTGGAAAAATCTCTCCCCAGTGTTGAGTATGAGCTCTTTATTCCTTGCTGCTTGCATAACCTAAGATGTCTCACAGAAGCAACAGTTTCAAACCTGCCAACAAGAGCTGGAGGGATGGAGGCTGAGAGATGTTTAGCTGTTTTAGTTATCTTTTCTTCTGGTCCCCAAACACTTAACAAAACTAAAGATGGAAAATTACCAACTTGAAAGTGGGATAAGCAGTAGCTGAAAAGTGAAAGTTGTTCAGTCGTGTCCGACTCTTTGCAACCCCCATGGACTATATAGTCCATGGAATTGTCCAGGCCAGAATATTGGAGTGCATAGCTGGTCCCTTCTTCAGGGTATCTTCCCAACCCAGAGATCGAACACAGGTCTCCCACATTTTAGGTGGATTCTTTAGAAGCTGAGCCACCAGGGAAGCCCAAACAGTAGCTGAAGCGGGAGTTAATGAAGAGGCAAACCAGAGCAGCTGTTTTCAGCCCAGAGAGGGAACCAGGGTGTTTGAGAGGAAATAGGGTTGTCCACAGCCAGATTTGCCTGGAGGGGGCTGTGGTGATCTGGGGAGGCTCCAGCATCATAAAAGTGTCACTGGCCTTGAACCTGGCATCATCTAAGCCCCTTTTCATGGCTTCCTCTCCTCCCTCCCTGTACTAGTGTCTGCTTTAAAGAAGAAAAACTCATTACATTTTAGTAAGGAGTATAGTTAAAGTAGAAAAGTCATTATGACCATTAGGCAGATAGTAGAAGCAGATAGTAGAAATACTTCTGGCACCTTTCTGGAGCTCCTCTAATTCACATCTGTGTCCTACCATGAATTCATAGCCGGCTGGCTTAAAATATGAGCATTAGGTCCTTACCCACTTGATGAAACGAGGTGATTGTTCTAGTGACAGAATCACAGACACTTCTCAGACATAAAACATCACCATAGAAAGCAAATGCAAACCCACACACCCCAGGAGTATTTGTGTGGAGGAGACCAGACCCAGCTTCAGGAGGGCTTACATGTTTGCCTTCTAGCAGGAGAGACAAGTGTACCAGACTTCTGGCCTGATCCTCCCCATCTCCCTCGCCCTTCCAAAGATATTCTCAGCCTACAGATTGAGCGGAAGGAAGCCAGTTGTAACCTGGGAAGGATGAAAGCTGGAGCCCTTGGAAGGTGGTGAGGTTAAGCCTTGGGTTATCAGAGTATCTCCTGACCCCTGAGAAGATCCTGCATGGTTAAGGGAAGGCAACCTGTTAACCCTGTGGTTACCACTCCCCCCTCTCTCCTCTAGCAGAGAGTCTCTGAGGCACTTAAGAGTGAGGTGGTAGGTGCAGGACTCACGGCTGGTGGCTAAGTTTTAGTTTTCCACTTGCCCATCAGTTGTGTGACCTGTGAACAGGCTCTTTAGTCTCCAAGTCTCATGTGTAAAGTGAATAAACACTTCTAACTACTTCATGCAGTCAAAATCAAAATTAAGTGATGTCTGTGAAAGCATTTGGCAAACTATAAAGCATTAAACACAAGAACACATCTTTGGAACAATTACAGTGATCACTATCAGGGCTGTTGTGACTGTTATCTTGCTTTGAGGGGACCCCCCACTCCCTACCCCATTCTGTACTCCTTTCCCTCCTTCTCATTATGCTTTTCCTCCAGACACTGGTTTTTGAGATAAAACCCATAACTCAGAACAAGCTCGATAAATTCACTCTAAGAACCATTAGTGTAGCCCTAGCATTTCTCTCCTCCAGAGAAACAGATAGAGAGGTTAGATAGAGGGTGACATTTAAAACATAAAATGCTGTTGGGAAATAGAGTTTAGGCATTAGGGATAAATCGGAGAAAGTGTTTTATTAAAAATTCTACTTTGTGGGAATGGCCTCTTCCAGTGTCCCTCACAAAATGCTGCAGATGCTGCTGCTGCTTCTAATGACACAGACTCCCCACTGTCATATTTGACATGTGTATCTTTAAACATCAATGCTGGTCTTTATAGGCTTTACACTTTATACAAAATGTTGCTCTTGTAGAACATGGGATGACTATGTAAAGACAAACTTTATTCCTATATACTGCTGGAAAGACAAGTCACAAATTGCAAGAGAAGGGAGAGGACAGGAATCCTAACAACGTCTGAGGAGGTCCCTGTGTGCAGCTTTCCCCTTTTGGCATAGTTTTCTCAAGTGCTTTGCTGGATTTCACACTGCTTTCCATTGTCAAAGGGTCTTTACCAGTGATGGAAGGGAACAAGGACAGTGAACATTTTATATACATGAATGCGTGCCCATCTGAGGAGCAAAGCTGGGGAGTGTTAGCTCTTTGTCAGTATCCTCTCTGCTTTTTGGATCAGAAAACTACATTGTGAAACCTATATTAGTTTTAATCACCCTTCATTACACCTCTGCCAAGTGGCATTTCAGAATGTGAATCTACCCTGACTCCTAGTCTTCTTTCAAAACTTATCTGCCTGTGAGTTTATCATATGATGGAATTTTAGAACTACAGAATAAATCCTAATTAGAGGATCCAAGAGATCATTTATTTCCAACTTTCTTAGAAATCTAGGACCCCAAGAGGATGGCTGTTTCCTAGCTGCTCAAGACTTGCATGCGTGCTGGTAGTTTATATTTCTAGTCATCAGTTTTGCATTTTCATGAAGGACTGCAGTCTTTAAACTATGAGCAAGATGAGAGTTCCAAGCACACTGGCAGGCTAGTAGGAGAGATTTGAGAAAGCATGTTCTGCTTGAGGTGAATATCACCAGCAAGCTCAAGCATATAGCTTTTATTTTATCTTATTTTTTGTGCAATTTATTTTTATCTTTTTACATTATTTTTTATTGGAGTATAGTTGCTTCACAATGTCATGTTAGTTTCTGCTGTACAACAAAGTGCATCAGCTCTATGGATACATATATCCCCTCTTTTTTGGATTTCCTTTCCATTTGGGTATCACAGAGCGCTGAGTAGGGTTCCTGAGCTATGCAGTAGGTTCTGTTTAGTTATCTATTTTATACGTAGTACCAGCAGTGTGTATATGTCAATCCCAATCTCCCAATTCATCCCAGCTCCCCCTTTCCCCCTTTAATGTCCTTATGTTTGCTTTTTACATCTGTGTCTATTTCTGTTTTGCAAATAAGATCATCAATACCACTTTTCTAGATTTCACTTATATGTGTTAATATATGATATCCGACATTCTCTTCCTGACTTATTTTACTCTGTATGATATATTTCACTCTTATTCACGCTCTAGGTCCATCCATGTCTCTACTAATGACCCAATTTCTTATGGCTGAGTAATATTTCATTCCTTACGTGTACCACATCTTTGTTATCCATTCCTCTATTGATAGCCATGTAGGTTGCTTCTATGTCCTGGCTACTGTAAATAGTGCTGCAGTGAACACTGCGGTGCATCTTTTGAATTATGATTTTCTCTGGGTATATCCCAGTAGTTCTATTTTTAGTTTTCTAAGGAACCTCCATACTGTTTTCCATAGCATGTAGCTTTCATTTTAAAGGTTGAGCAACACTTATTTCTCTTGTATTCTCTTTCTCCATTATCCATAATAAATTTGTGGACAGGTAGTTATAGATACTACATATGCTAGATTTTGGACTGCAAGGAGATCCAACCAGTCCATTCTGAAGGAGATCAGCCCTGGGATTTCTTTGGAAGGAATGATGCTAAAGCTGAAACTCCAGTACTTTGGCCACTTCCTGCAAAGAGTTGACTCATTGGAAAAGACTCGGATGCTGGGAGGGATTGGGGGCAGGAGGAGAAGGGGACGTCAGAGGATGAGATGGCTGGATGGCATCACTGCCTCGATGGACGTGAGTCTGGGTGAATTCTGGGAGTTGGTGATGGACAGGGGGGCCTGGTGTGCTGCGATTCATGGGGTCGCAAAGAGTCGGACACGACTGAGCGACTGAACTGAACTGAATAGAAAGGTTAATATATGTTACCATATGTTTTAGATTATCAACATCTTTAACCATGTATTAACAGTATTTATACTGTATGGAGGAGCAAGAAGGTTAATTATTGTTCACATTACCTACCAGAACCACTTCCAGAAATTGTCATGAGGGAAACTGTGCTTGATAACTTACTGCTTAAGAAAATTATTTTTTTTTCCTCTGAAGCTCTAAAATTTATTACCACCAAGAAGAGATTTGTTATCTTTGATGACTGTTTCATCATCTTCAATCATCTTTATGTTGATTGTTTTCTGTGTGTTCACTCTCTACCCTTCACTTAAACACTGTACCATTTTGAAGCTTTGAGTGTCCCCCAAAGATTTCTTCAGAAAGACTTGTGTAGAGTCTCTTCCTAAGTATTCTTGCATCCAGCCATCAGTTCAACATTATTTTACTTTGATACTTCAGCTTCTCAAAACACCTGGTTAAACATTGGAATTTCAGATTCTATTATGATTTGGGGAGTTTAAAATACGATTCTTACTTGTGCTTGTCCCAAAACACAAAGGCCTCATAACTATAACCACTTGGAATGAGTGGGAAAGGAAAACTGGAGCAGGCTTGGTACTGGGGAAGGGCAGTAGCAACTTGAAAGTCATGATTAGAAGGGGAGCAACGATTTGCCAAAAATGCTTCTGTCCAATCTCTGGGTCAACTTCTTTTAAGTGGTGCCCTTATGTAAACTGGTAAAGTCAATTTAATGCCCTGTGCTAGACAGGGTAAGGGCTAGAAGTCAGTGATTGTTCTTGACCTACTTTTCTACTAACTAGCTATTGGCCTGTTGACTACTAACTTAAAATAGGGTATGTGTATTCCTGTGATTTATGTGAAGATGATAATACCTATTTCATCACTTTTCTAGTATAATGTGAGAATCAGCTTAACAACACATGCTGAATGGCTAAATCAAAGATAGGTAGGAAAGAGCTTTGAAAAGTTATCTATATTTTTGAAAGGCAAAGTATATAACTAATGTAGGCATAATGATAACCAGCTAGGAGTTGCTATGGTAACATGAATTGCCCAGTCTGTGACTGGACTCACTCAAGTATCATTCTTAGATCTATTATTGCAACCCCAACTTCTCATTCCACAGTTTTCAGATGTTGTTTTATTTGTTTTAGATTCTCAGCTGTTCTCACATGTGAATGATAAGATTTAGCGTGTTCAGTTTCTGTTGCTAAATACATTCTTTCATGTTTGGATATTGTTTATATGCAGGTTTTGACCTCACAACTGTGTGTGTGGGTGTGTGTGTGTGAGAGAGAGAGAGAAAAGTTGCCTTTGATGTCCTCAGCAGCCTGTATCTACAACTTCTTCTCCTTCTTCCTCAAGATGCTCAGCACCATCAGGCAGCCCTAGTTTGTCAAGGCAGAAGGTAATCTAAACTGTATTTTCCACTAAGATGTTGGTTCCCTCCTTCTGACATCTTCCTATCTTCGGAGGAGAGCCAGAGGAAGGTGATTTATTACAACAAAGCATGAAACGGTGATGTTGGGAGTCCCGGCTGCTAATGGAAGTCTGGGCTGAGGGCCTCTCTATGTACAGACACATAGAAATACTGGGTAAAGGTCAAACAGCCAATTAAGAAACTATATAAGTAATACCATCCTCAACCCGGTCAGAATGGTGAAGCCAAAGAACAAAGGAAAAATTCTAATTAGGTTAATGGCTGATCTTGGAGTTTCAAAACCCACTGGGAAGATGAGCCCAAATTGCAGATTTGTCTTTGTCTGAGAGGAGTCAGAATGAACCTACCTGCGTAAAATCAAGAGTCAGAAAGACTGTAGATTAGTTAAGTGGAGGACTCTAGAATTCTACCTAGTGACTATGGAAAAGCTCAAGGAAGCAGCGTGAGTAGAAATAGTCAACTGCAAGTATTTATAATACTAAATCAGTGGCACAAAATTACATTGAATGAAAATTTACAGTGACTTCAAGCGAAAAAAAAACACTTAAAAATTATCCCAAACTGGAGAAAACAAGACTGCTCAACAGGAGCAAATGAGAAACTGTTAAGATAGTTCTATCCTAGAGCATGAAACTTGAACTGACCATACTTCATCCTTCCCAAGGTGGGTGGGCCGAGAGTATATGTTACAAATCATAAAAAGAAATACCACATGAGAGAAAATAGTTATACCTCCTTGACTGAGGATTAGAATAAGACTGAAAGAGATTTAAAACTAACTATTTTTAAATGTTCAAAGAGATAAAGGAAGGTGTAGAAATCACAAGATAAAAGAGGACAGTGTGAAAAAGGATAGATGTGTGAAAAGAATTAATGAGAAATACTGATATAAGAAAAAACAGGGAATCAAAAACGTTATTGGATTTCATAATGGACTAGATATAATAAAAACAAAATAAATGAATTAGAAAGTAGATATGGCAAATCACTTACAATACAACAGCAAAAGAAGTTCCAATACAGAGCTAATAGCAGATCCAGGAGAGAAGAGGGTAGAAATACTAATAAAAACTTTTCTATAGTTGAAGACAGACTGCCTTAGTTTGAGGAAACCACTAAGCCACAAGCATAAAAATAAAAACAAATCTATACTTACTAGTGAAAGTATAGACAAAGGAAAAGAAAACCTTAAAACCTATCAGAGAGGAAAGATAGAGTACCAAAAATTAGACAAACAGCAGCCTTCACACAAGCAACAACAGATACTGGAAGATAATAGAGTTACTTGCCGAGAGTAAAAATTCTGGTCAACTCAGGTTTATAACTTTATGTAAACTACTATTAACGGGTCAAGAGGGAGCATAGGTGACATTTTCAGATACACTAAGACTGAAGAGAGCTTAATACTCATACATGGACAATTTGATTTTGTTTTTCACAATTGAAATAGGACATTTTTATGATTAAAACAGTCCAGGCTTGTTGTGGAAAAAACAAACAGTGGATAAAATTATAAAGAACAATTATATTATGAAGAATAGTTTTTTTATCAACAAGAAGAAAATTGACCCAGAAGAAACAAGTGGAGTTTAAGAGCAAAATCCATGGCAAAATGATAGTAATATTGATCAAGTATTCAATTAAAAGTGGCACTAATTTGGGGCTATTTGAAAACAAGATGGAACTAAAGTGCTGTATAGAAATGATGTGGAGAATTGCAAGGGGGAAACCAGAATTAAAGCACTCCAATGCTGTGTTATTCAGGTCAA
>NW_011494942.1:897868-912873 GCF_000754665.1 Bison bison bison
GTCAAACAAAGTGATGCTAATTAATTTGGGGGTTTGATAAATATGTTTTAAAAATGATAAGTTGTCTGTAAAATAGAACATATAACTTCTAGAATAGTAGAGAGGAAAAAGAAGAGACCAAAGAAATTGTTAGGGTGACATTTCAAGCACTAACAGGAAAGGTTTTATTATTGGATGTGTACACAGTGCATGGGGCTTCCCTGGTGGCTCAACGGTAAAGAATCTGCCTACCATGCAGGAGCCTCAGGAGACATGGGTTCGATTCCTGGGTCACGAGATCCTCTGGAGGAGGGCACAGCAACCTACTCGTCTTCTTGCCTGGAGAATCCCATGGACAGAGGAGCCTGATGGGGTACGGTCCATAGGGTCGCAAAGAGTTGGACACAACTAAAATGACTTAGCATGGCACGGAATATATGTGCACATGTGCTGGATGCCAAAGGTCATTGTATAGCTGACAAATCTAGTTCCAGGAAGCCCTGTACATATCCTAATTGTAAATCTAAAGCAAAGTGTTAACAAAGCCATAAGCTCAGAATGGTAATTTTTCCTTGGTACTCTGGTGTAGAAAATACAATTGTACATGTTGCTGCAGCCAACTGATTCTTTATCTCTGAGAAACCAGGCTGCAGGTGCTTCTAGGGGCCATTTTACATCCTTGTTTTCTGGTCAATTTTTGAGGGAGTCCAGAGTCCTTTTTTCTTATGTTGCCAGGCTTGTTTCCTGGAGACCTGATGTCTTTTACATTGATTTCCATCTAATGATATTCACCATCCACTCACCACCATGTTATAGAGATAACATATCCCTTTTAGGGAGATTTCTATCTACAGTGCTTTCCAACTTCAGCTTTCATGGAGGAGGGCACAGGGCAACACACACACACACACACACACACACACAAATGGTCTGTTTTCTCATCTTTCCAAAATGATTAACATAAAAAGGACTGTTCTTGCATATATGACTCTTCAGTATTTTTTCCTGCATTCTGCACAGCTTTTTAATCAAACTAGTGCTGACATGTTCCCTGTAGCTCCTACTTTTTTTCAAGCTGAGCTCTTCCATTTATCATAGTCATAAATGAGTTCTGATTTTCCTGAATTAGGGATTTTTACCCTTGTCTTTTAACACTTTAACATCCATCATTTTCTTCTAAAACATACTGTCAACATACAATTCCATGAAAAAAGTTAGAAAAGAACATTCATAGTTTCACATTTTAATTAAAAAAAAAATGTGTGTCACCAGAGAAAAAAATGTGAAAGGCTTCTTCTCACTAAAATATTAACTGTAGATATATTATTATAAAATTATGTGGATTTATCATTCTTTCTGCAGTGTTTTTTTCTATAGCATGTATTACATTTATAATCATAAAAAAAATCCTATCTTAATTGTAAAAACCAAAACCATTGCCATCAGGGACAGAATTCCTGGTTCCACAACCTATGGGTTGCTAGAGGCAGGCAGGCAGTATGTAAGCAAGCACTACCCATGTTGTGGTTTGGGAGCTACTTGAAAAAATATGTTATTGCCTACTTTTATTTCCTGTTCAGTGGCTGTTAGGTTCATTATAGGAATAATGTCACAGAAGTACTACAGAGGTGGCCACAAACATACTATGGCATGGAAAATCAATGTGGAATTTGAGTATCTTGTGAGCCACTCACAAGATAGAGACCAGGGGGTAAGTCTTAAGGGAGGCACTCCTGATCCTGCTTTATTGCTGTTGATCAGTCACTCAGTTGTGTCCGACTCTTTGTGACTCCATGGACTGCAGCACACCAGGTTCCCTGTCCTTCACCATCTCCTGGAACTTGCTCAAACTCATGTTCATTGAGTCAGTGATGCCATCCAACCATCTCATCCTCTGTAGCCCCCTTCTCCTCCTGCCCTCAATCTTTCCCAGTATCAGGGTCTTTTCCAATGAGTCATCTCTTTGCATCAGGTGGCCAAAATATTGGAACTTCCACTTTAGCATCAGTCCTTGCAATAAATATTCAGGATTGATTTCCTTCCCCTGCTCTAATTTTCCTGCACCCCCCACTACTCAGAGGTTAGCATCTCTATGTGTTACTCGATCTTTTTAAAAATGGTTTATTGTCCATTTTCTGTCTCTTGCTCAAAAAATCTAAAATCCATGCTGGCAGTGGTCTTGCCTTAGTCAGTGTTGTCTCTCTAGTGTCCAGCACATAGCAGGTGCTCAGCAAATACATGTGGAAGGGAGGAATACATGCTAAATGGTTATGCATATGGAAGGAAGCATAGTAACCCTGAAGGTAGGGGAACAGCATGAATAGAGATGAGAAGACAAGAAGAGGAACAGCATGGAGATGGGGCCATGAGGAGCCTGACTTGGTTGGTACGGAAGGTCCTTGGAGGCAAGAGGTAGCTATGTTGGATGGTTGGGGTGGGGCGAAGTTATTAAAGGGACTTGAAAATAAAACAGGAGAGAATGAAAATTAGGAGTGGGCATACTCAGGGCATGTTCTGAGTGCAATGCAGGATTTTCTAATATGACAGTAATTCGGGGCTCTGGCATTGATCCAGAGGAAATAGTCTCTCTCTCTGATTTCCTATAAAGGGAAAGTGGACACTGGTACAAAATCTGGAATAGGAATGGGCGAGATGGTTTCTTTTATTGTCTGTCTGTGATAATATTACCCGAGTCAAACATTCAGGGTTTAAAGGCTTTGCGTTTGGAATCATTTTCAATTCAAACGACCTGACAATGCAAGATAGCTATACTCATAGAGAAAGAGAACACTTAGGGAGATACAGACCTTTTTCTTTAGGCTTCTCTGAAACTCTAATTAAATGAAATGGATCTGTGCCTCATGCTTAGCTCTGATTTTTTTCATCCAGTGCATTTGAGAGGCACATTGTGAATATGTATTTGAACATTTTGGTGGTGCTCATTTGTGATGAGTATAGATAGAAATGGAATTCACTCAGTATAAAATGTTTACATGCTACAGTGAGCACGCCTCTGCTCTTTCTGAAAAGAGACAGCACGCATTTTTGCTTAGTCCAGCTTCTGAGGGTGACATGTCAGGGAGCTCTTCCTGTCATGCAGAAATCCTGAGCTGTACTAGAAAATGGAAATTGCAATTAGAATGGGCAGAACTGAGATCCTGTCTCCTTTCCAGAAATGTGCATATCTCTTATAAGATATCCAAGCTGCATGAAGAATTATTTCTGTCCTCATGTTATCTTCAATTTATGGCCCTAGCAGATTTTATTTTAACAAATATTCCTAGATTATTCTAAAGAAGACTCAAAATAGGGGTTGCTGGGAAACAATGCAATGGAATAGTCTAGAATTGAAAGGGAATCTGGTCTTCTTGGTGGCTCAGATGGTAAAGAATCTGTCTGCAATATGGGAGACCTGGGTTCAATCTCTGGGTCGGGAAAATCCTCTGGAAAAGAGAGTGGCTACCTACTCCAGTATTCTTGCCTGGAGAACTCCATGGACAGAGGAGCCTGACAGCCTACAGTCCATAGTGTCTCAAAGAGTCAGACACAATTGAGTAATTAACACTTTTACATTTTCACTGGTCTGAGGAGTTTTAGAGAAGGAAATGGATTGTTTCCTTGAAAGTACCCCCTTGATATGCTTGCCTGAAGGGAAGGGAATAAATTCTCTCAGCTCAATAGGAAGCTTCTTCCTGTCTCATCATCAAACATTTACCTTTGAGAAGTTAAGAGCAAGAAGTGATGCAATGATCATGACTTACAGCACCTTCACTATCTTCCTCCATACACATAGCAGTTCATTTTGGAAATGTTTCCAGAGATATAGTCAAGGCAAGTGCACATTCTTCTAAATCCTATTTTATACTATAAAATCTAGAGCTGATGCTTTTGAAACTTTACCTTCCCAGAGTTTGCCCAGTGACTTGGTTCTGGGGCATTTAAGCTATGGCTTAAAGGTGAACATCTATTTTTGTGTTTAAGAATTGTTTGGAGTGAGAATCAGGACAGATTAGATGTTGACATGGGAGTGAAGAGATTTTGAATGCCAAAGAAGGTATGATAGAACAAGAGCAGAGAAACACCGAACCTGAAAATAGGGTGGTCAGAGCAGTGTGGTAAGTGTGCAGGGGAGGCTCTGGCAATGTGACCAAGGATGGTTGTCAAAATTCATCAGTGCTTTTGATAAAGAGCTGAAAATTTTTATCCTCTATATCAGATGGCTACAGAACCCACATATGTGTTTGAAAAACTTCAGAAGTTTTTCAAAGATATGGTTTTGCTTTTAAGTCATACATTAGTGAATGTTGAAACAGCAATTTCTTTTTTTAAATAAAAGCTCTAAATGTGGCATATTAAGTTCTAAAGAACCAAATATATTTCTAGGAGTGTTCAACCCTAAACTCCTGGAGTAAGCACAGGAGTAGGTTTGGACTAAAAAGACAGAGTTAATGGGGAAGGAAGTGGCTTATTTAGTTCAGTCAAATCCTACCATTTGCATTGTTCACATAGAGGATTGCCAAGAGGTAGGGACTAGCTATATAGCATTATGTCACCCCTGAACTCACTGATCAGCAGAGCCTGCTTTTTGTTTTGATGCTGACAACCGTTTATGGAAAAAGAAAGCAGAATGTAGCAGATCTTAGAGCATTTTAAAAAGTACACCAAGACCTTCTCTTATTTATGTATTGGAGAAAACTAGGCTTGGGAGTAGTGAGCATTCAGTTGGCTTTCTCCAGAAGAGATCAGGAAAACTCTTGTGTTTGGGCAGGAGCAGAATATTTCTCTTTCTGACCTCCTTGCTGCCCAAGTTTAGAGAGCACTGAGGAATTTTAGCTATAGCCTAAGAGACAACTCTATATGGAGAGCTGACTGGCAACAGTTCTGTCAAATCAATGAGACTAAAAAGTTTCAGATATAATTTGAGTCTGTCGTACACTGAAGGGTTTCTGTGGTGTCTCAGTGGCAAAGAAGCCACTTACAATGCAGGAGATGTTGGTTTGATCCCCCGGTCGGAAAGATCCCCTGGAGAAGGAAATGGCTACCCGCTCCAGTACTCTTGCCTGGGAAATCCCTTAAGCAGAGGAGCCTGGCAGGCCTGCAATCCATGGGTGTCACAAAAAGAGTCAGGCACAACTGACCAACTAAACAACATTGTCCACCAACCATTACACTGTCTGGATATTGATGAACAAGCTTCCAGCATCCTGACTACAGAATCACAGGTGGGGCATTAAAAGAGTCAATGTTCTGGTGAATTCAGATACAGTTTCCCAGTGCATGGAGCTTCTTTCCTTCTACTCCTGTTCAAACTTTCCAAGCTCAGTGGGAGTCCATTGTTCATAATGTGATCAAAAGGTAAGGACTGTGGGAGCCTGCTGATCTCCTTAGGGAGACCTCAGATCCCCATTATGACTTGGAATTTGTTTCATTAATATCTGCCACACTGAACACTTTGCACTTTCCCCTTTGATTATGGAACCCCAACAGTCTTCACAAAACTTTTTCTGGGTTCTCTTCACTACCAAGAAATGGATCTAAATGCCATTTCTTCGAACTGCCTTCAGCACCCAAGATTTGGACAGCAACATGGAGGTTGCTTCTGTTCTGTTTTGTAACCTCTGTTTCACGTGAATTCCTCTTATTTCTCTAACTACATCACAACTTTCTTGGAACCTAGAACCAAATCCTATCTTCTCTTTCAGCTTCTAATTCATAAAACTGACTGAGAGATGAATGGATAGATAGGTTGATAAGAGGAGCTTAGGAACTTCTAAGAACGAATCTCAGCTTGTGAAGTGTTCTCTCTGATTGCACAAAGTCATAAGCAGGTAGGGAGATTCACATTTCCAGTTGGTGAGGATCACCTATTCTGTTTATTACCTTTCCCTTCAGAAACCTCACCCTCCCACCTTTCCTCATTCCTTTTATACACCACACTTAAAATTGGAGGTATAACCTTGTTCAAGAATGTGCAAAGCAGGAACATGGTAATGAACTCTTGTTGCTACTATAAACTTGATGAATGGCTTGTGGAGGAAGGGCATTAAATAGCACTCTCAGTCCAGTGATTAGCTCTGCAGCAATCCTCCCTTGGAGCTCATGCAGATCAGCATCCCTTTCATTCTGCTCTAGGTTTCCTGTGAGCTTCATTGATTGTGCCTGAAATTTTTCTGGGTCTTGGCTGGGAGGGTTTCCTAGGTCGTGCTAGTGGTAAAGAACCAGGCTGCCAATTCAGGAGACATAAGAGACATGGGTTCGATCACTGGGTTGGAAAGATCCCCTGGAGGAGGGCATGGCAACCCACTCCAGTATTCTTGCCTGGAGAATTCCCATGGATAGAGGAGCCTGGCGGGCTACAGTCCATAGGGTCAAAAAGAGTTGGACACAATTGAAGTGACTTAGCACAGCTGGCTGGAAGGGTAAGGAACAAAGAAGGTCTCTTTGTTTCTTTCCAGCATTCGCACCACCTCCCTGCATCTCTCTTTCCTCAACCCATCTCACTACGACTCTCGATGCATTTGATCTGGATGAAACATGTGCTGCCTTGACCTGCACTTCCTCCTTGACCTTTGTCTACTTCAGACTGCAGGGACAGAATCGCCTATATTCAGTCTCCTACTTTTTGCCTGAGATACAGATATCCTGTCACAAGAAAGACTGCTGAGGCTGAATTTGCCCAGATGAGCCATAAAATGGGTTTGCTCCTGAAATAGTTGTAAGTGAATGGCAATTTTCAGTGCCCAGTTTTGTTTCCAGAGCACCAATAGAGGGGCTTTCAGAGGCTGAGACAGTGTTTTCCTAAGTGAATGCTGCTGCTCTTTAGCTGCTAACTTGAGACCAGTCTCCTTTGTCCATGTCATCTCTTCTCCAGGGGATCTTCCCAACCAGGGATTGAACCCAAGTCTCCTGCTTGGCAAGTGGATTCTTTACTACTGAGCCATGTGGGAAGCGCTTATCTAAGTGACTAGTTTTACTGAGAAAAAAGGAGGACTATTTTTACTATAAATGTGATCTGACAATGACAAAGAGAATAAGAAAATCTTTCCCTTTGATCTATCATTTGGTTAAAACAAGCAAGCACATGTTTACGCACTTGGTCTGCACTTTTCTTTGTCTCATATGTACTTTATGGAACCTGTTCGCCACACTTGAACAGGGGCTGTGGGCCATTTCTCTCGAATCGTCCACCATACAGCTCCTTACCCAGGACTAGTATTTTTTAGATCATATTGTTCTTTCTGGACCGTGGACCAGCAGTGTTGGCGTCACCTGGAAGCTGGTTAGCACTGCAGAATCCCAGGTCCCACCCAGATCTCCTTAGTGAGACTCTGTGTGTTAGTTATTTCCCCAGGTGATTTGAATGCACATTGAGATTTGAGATACCCCGATATAGGAGACACTTAGTAGAAACTCATAAGATGCTCATGCATGTAACTAAAAGAAAAAATCCTCCCTTGCAGAGATGAAATTCTATATGTTGACTAAGAAGTTGTAGTTGAATCTATGTGTTACTAGAATGTTAATTCCAAGGAGAGGCAAAAGGGGAGTAGGCAAAAACAGGAAGAAGAAAGGCCAATAAATACAGCTGACTTAGGAAATTTTGGTTAATAACTGATGTTTTGATGCAATAGTGTGGACCAGTTTTTACTAATGGACACAACCTATTGCAGCGTTTCCTCTTTGGCATGGAAAAGGCTGGCTTGGATTGTCATTTCTTGGATCAGACATCCATCTACTCCTAGGACATCTTTTTTTTCCCCCACTGCTAAGTGCTCAAGACTGAGTAGAAACTATGAGAAGTGCTGAGTACTTGAATACGAAGTTTATGTACTTGGCAGGAATACAAGGGCTACTTGTTTCTTCTGACTTGGACAATCTTTTATTATCCTGTATTGATATGACTGTAAAAATCTCAAGATGTAATTTCTCTTTAGTAAATGAGAGACAGCATTGCAGAAAGCAAAGCATTATATGGAAAAATGCACTGCCTGTGGCATCTGAGAAGCCCACCTCCATCACTTCATAGATGTTGATCCCTAACCAGTCACCAAACTTCTCTGACTTCCATTTTCTCACCCATACAATGGGCTCAAATTCTTGCCCCAGCTGACTCTGAAAGGTGGGTGTGTGAGATTAAATGAGCTGATAGGTATGAGGTAGGAAGCAAGTGACTCCTACAGCAAGATTAGCACCCTCCTGTATCATTTATTCCCTGGACTACTTTCTTTGCATTCATAGATATTACAGAATAATAGATTACTGTGTGGGCACTGGAGTCAGAAAGCCTGGTTTCCAGTCCTGCCCCTACCACTCCTTTAGAGTGTGACATTGAGCAAGTCACATAACCCCATTTGACTTCAGTCTCTTCACTATAAAACTTGGACGATGAGGTTATGATAATTAAGTACGATAATGCATGTAAAGTGGCTTATCTCAGTTTCTGCCAAAATAATCACTCAGCAAATGACAGCCAATGGTTGCTGTTCCCCTTGAGAACTCCTTGAGAGCAGAGACTTGGTATCTTCATCTTATTGCTCAGAACACCTAGCAGTGGTTGGCACATAAGCCTCATCAAATCATTCCTCATATAATTAATATATTTTGTGACTCGAGAAGCATTGGTGGAATTCTTGACTGATGGGTAGATAATGCTTCTCTGAGTTTACCTGGTCTCTCTCTGAGTAGCTCACAAATAGAACAGAGCAAACGCAGCAGCACATACAGCAG
The DNA here is from genome assembly GCF_000754665.1 of Bison bison bison. Taxonomy (NCBI): domain Eukaryota; kingdom Metazoa; phylum Chordata; class Mammalia; order Artiodactyla; family Bovidae; genus Bison; species Bison bison. The sequence goes on from NW_011494942.1 coordinate 906,575, forward strand.
TTAGAGGCGGCGGCCCTGGCTTGAAGAAGTATATTAGCTCTACAAGCCTCATCCTCACAGGTGCTCAGGGAGTGATGGAAGCCATAATCATTTACTCAGTGAACCCTGATCAATCACTTGATGGATTAGCTGGTGTCATCCATCTGGCTGCACTTATCTTGAGGACTTGACTGAAATCTATAAATCTCTTCTTCTTAAAAAACTCCAACCAGTAATTTTTGATTTGGCCTCATTTCCTTGAAGTTAGTTTAGAACTTACCCTTTTTTGCAAGATTTTTTTGTGGGGGGTGGGGTTATGGGTCTTGGTGCTGTAGTAAGCAACCATCCTTTCTCCCCCAAAGTGATCATCTGCTTTACTAAAAGAAAAGTCACATCTTAAGTGTCTTACCTGATTGGAGTGAGAAGTTATATGAAGAAATGCAGGGAAGGATATATAAGGGAAAGTATAAGGGGGTATGAGGTTTCCTGGTGGCTCAGTGGTAAAGAATCCACCTGCAATGGAGGAGGCGCAGGAGCTGCAGGTTCAGTTCCTGGGTTGAGAAGTTGCCCTGAAGGAGGGCATGGCAACCCACTCCAGTATTCTTGTCTGAAGAATCCCACAGACAGAGAAACCTGGAAGGCTGCAGTCCATAGGGTCACGAAGAGTCAGACATGACAGAAGTGACTTAGCACATAAGGGGGTACATTGTAAACAAAGATGTGAAGACTGGAACCCCAATTTTTAACATTCAGTAAAGGAAAAGCAAGCCAAACACACACCAGTCTGAGTTGTCCACGTGGTCTGTCAGACAGTGAGGGGGCCCATCCTTGGGAGATAGACCCTTGAAGGCATTGATATCTCTGATTACAGGAAACAGTTTCCTCAAGTTTCTGTCCAGGTACACGTGGACTTTGCAGTCCAAACAGGTAATGCTAGATATGATTTTTCAGGTATTAAAGCAAATCTCCTTAAGCACACGTGCCACATTGACTAAAATCCCACCATTAGCAATTCAGTCCTTTGGTGCTGGCATTACCTACTTCATGTCTTTTTTAAAAAGGCACGTTGTCTTGGAGGATCTCATTCAGCAACTCCTTAGAATTTCAATGCCATTACATTATTCAGATGTTATCATCACTGGGAAAGAATAACAAAGAACACGATTTAAAAGGAAATGTTGAGAGCCTGATTTGGGGAAGAGGTTCTGAAAGGCTGGCAAGGGATCCATGAGGCAGAGATAACAAATTCACAAACTTGGCCTGACATTATGTTTCCAGCATGCCCAGTCCTGGGCTACGTGTTTTGGAGAGGAATATGAGAAAAGAGAAAGGCAAAATCTGTAATCCGTATGTAGTTGAGCTGAGATGCCACGGATGGGAAGCAGAGCACATGTGCTCTTTTAATAATCCATACCTTGCATTTGTATGCACTTTTAACTTTTCAAAGCACGCTCATATCCAAGTGCAAATTATATGTTTATAAAACATTTGGCATCAACAATTGCTATCTCTATGCCTAGGCTCAGAATCTCAGACCCATTGGGGTGGTTAACTTCCACTTTATTCATTTAGGCTCTTCTGGCATGTATCCTTCACTCTTCCACTTTTCCTCTGCCTGTTTAACCCCTGGAATGGTCTGAATTATAAAAACCCATGTCTGATCATTCCGTTTCTGTGTAAGCTAGCCAGAGTGGATCTGAGTAACACAGAGGAAGTTTATGAAGTATAAGATTCAGGTAAGTTTTTGTTGTTGTTGTTGGGGGATGGGCAGGCAAGTAGGTCCATATCCTATTTGAGTGTTTTACTGTTTAAAGCATTTTATTAAGTCATAAACAGCCCAGATGGATGTGGTTGTGATGGGCATGGGCTAAATGAGGAAATAAAAATAAATAGTTTGTGCGTCGATTGGAGCTTGTATTTAGATTGCATCTTTTTAAGTTTAATACCACTCTATTAAAAAAAGAAAACCTAGCAAGAGTCTGTAGGGCAGAGCCAGGAGGCTATTTTTAACTCGAGTATTATGCTTCCTTAATTGTGTCTTCTCTGAGTAGACACAAACACTGAGTTACTAGCAGAGAGAACAAAAAGGCCAGTTCATTTTCTGGTGTATCTGTGAGCCCTAACAAACATAATATGTTCAAAGGTCTTTCCCACAGCTTGTCTTGTCAAGAAAGGTCAGAAGGGCAAGCAGGGCTGAAGCAGAATTCTTAAAAGATAGAGAAGATGATGTTGCCTGGCTGTTGATTAGAAAATGGAAGAAGATTGGTATGTGATGGCAAGCCACAAAAGCCTGGCTTGAGTAACCTTGTCAAGTCTTGCCACCTGTAAGTTTTAGCTGCTGAATTAAAGGCACTGAGCAGAGGTCAGCAGGACCATGGATGCCTTAGAGCATCCAGTAGCCAAGAGACTGGGGGATTCTAGAGACTGAACATGTGAATGAGGGTGTGTCTGTGCTTTCCCAAGCTAGCGAGCATCTCCAGCATGCTTCTTTAGTACCAAAGCTTGCTACTTCACAGTGGGTGCTGTGGATTGGTTGTGTCTCTCTCCCCACCACCCCAAATTCGTATATTTAGGTCCCAATCCCCTAAACATATGGGTGGGTGGAATTTGGAGATGAGGACTTTGGGAGATGATTGGATAAGGTCATAGGGGTGGACCTCTCGTGATGGGATTGGTATCCACAGCAGGGGATAAAGAGACCAGAGCTCTCCCTCAACCATGTGGTGATATAGAGCAAAAGCAGGGGTAGGTTCACACCAGAACCTGACCAGTCTGGTATCTAATCTTGGACTCACAGAACTGTGAGATTTAAGTATTTGTTGTTTAAGTCACCTAGTGCAGTATTGTATTCAATATTACAGAAGCCTGAACCAGTTAAGACAACAGAGCTCTCATCTATGAATACGTTCTTTCAGTATTCTCTTCTTTGGAATCCCTCCCAGCAAAGGAAACCCTACACCACCTTCATGGATAAAGCAAAAAGGACTGAGATGTGGATGGTTATAATGAATATAAAGGGCATCCATAAAATGACTAGATCTCAGGAACCCTTGTTTCCTTTACCAGACTCCTCCCCACCCTGAACACACAGAAAGAAATCAAAGTGATAACAAACTAGCAAAAAGACAAAACAAAGCCAAACTTATAAATACAAAGGTAATAAATTATCCTCTTTCTGATCTGGGCAGCTGTTAGATACTGTAGAGTCTATTTTGAGGCCCCACCTAGAAACAGTTGAAAATAAGGAGACTTAATGGAAATACTAAAACCACACCAACCCCGAAAGTGACAAGAAAACAGCTTCTTGTGTTCTTGGTTGAAGCAGTAAATACAACAAAAATACTTATTTTCAGAATATTTATGGAGAACAGGAAATGAGATAAGGACTTTCACCTCTTTGACACTAACTCATGTTTGACCCAGGTCAATAATGACAACTTAATTGGCCCAGCTCTTAGATTTCCCAACTGCTGACTAAGTTAATTTGTGACTTAACAGGCCACTGGGTTTGCAGAACGGTGAACTAAAGCCAATCTCACCAGGATCTTTGCCCAGAAATGAGTTGGCATGTGGAAACCTGAAGGTGAAGAAAATGCTCCAAGAAGAGGTTTCTTCTCCTCTATAACTGTCCCAGTAGAAAGTGACTCTAGGTTCTGGTTTATGGAAATTTCAAGTGCTTAGGCACTCTTGTGTCTCTCTTGCAGTAGAAATCCTCTCTTCTAATTTTAAAGGACATCACAGGAAGCTTTTACAGCCTTAATCCTCCCCTTTGTCACTTGTTACTTTAGTAAGGTAGAATGATTCTGGGAAAAGGTAGACACCAACAAAAAGCAAGCCTTGTGCAGCAGAAAGGGCCAGATTACCTTGGGTTCAAATTCTAGCTTTACCACAAAAGAACTCTGAGGCTGGTTGATTGCTTACCTTTTCTGAATGTCAGTTTCCCTGTTTGTAAAGTGCAGATTCACTGAGTTGTGGTGTTTGAAACACCTGGCCCCAAATAGGTGCTGGGAAATTGTTGGCTTTAGAAAATCAACTTTATTGAAGTGTAACTTAAATAATTCTATGTGCTCATTTCAGCTGTTTGAGGAGTTTTTGCAAATTCATGTATTTTGTAACAGCCACCTTAGTCAGGATATAGAACATGTTCACCAGCCTAGAAGTTTCTTTGGTGCCCCGTCCCAGACAATCCCCACCATCACCCTTTACCCCAGCAAGTACTGATGTGCTTGCTTCCTGTCACCATAGACTGGGTATATTATTTCTTCAAGTTTTTTTTAATAAATAAAGTTATTTGATGTATGGTATATTCTCTTATGTTTGCTTCTTTGCCTTAGTATAATGCCTGAGACCCAGCCATGTCATTGCGTTAGTAGTTTATTCCTTTTTATTTATTATTCATACTGTGTTGTGTGAATAGAACACAATTTGTTTATCCAGTAACTTGATGATGAATATTTGAATTGTTTTTAGTTTTGGGCTATTATGAGTAAATCTGTTTTGAATATTCTTGACCAAGGCTTTGTGTGGACATATGTTTTCACTTCTTTTGGATAAATAGTTTATAAGAAGCTGTCAAACTGTTTCCCAAAGGGGCTGTACTATTGTGCAGTATTACCAGATACATTGGATCATTCCATTCATTCCACGGCTTCACCGGTGCCTGCTCTATCAGTCTTTAATTCTAGCTGTTCTAGTGAGTATGCAGTGGTATTTAAGGTTTTACATTGCATATCTGTATTGACCATTGATGTTGAACATCATTTCCTGTGCTTATTGTTCATTTCTGTTGTTCATCTTTGGCCCATTTTTAATTAGATTGTTCATCTACTTGTTTTTCCCTTTTAAGAGTTCTTTATATCTTCTTTTTACAAGTCCTTTTTCAGAGCGTGTTTTGGAAATATTTTAGTCCCTGCCTGTGGCTTGGCTTTTCATTTTCCTGATAGCTGTACTTTTGAAGAGCAGAGATTTTATTTTGATGAAGCCAAAAGTTTTGAAGTTTTAGCTTTTACATTTAAGTCTATGATCTGTTTAGAGATAAATTTTGTGTATGACATGAGGTAAGGGTTGAGTTGTATTTTTTTTTCCTATATGAATACCAAGTTGCTTCACCACCATTTGTGGAAAAAAAAATTATTCTTTTCCTTATTGTAATCAACTCTTTCAAGATATAGAGGATGAGGGATCATTTCCCAACTCATTCTGTAGCATCACTAAAACAAAGCCGAAAAAAGCAATTACAAGAAAATAAATATACAGACTAACATCTCTACAAATATAGACACAAAAATTCTTAACAAAATATTAGTAAATCAAAACCTGTGAACATAAATGGATTTTGACAAATCTAAGTCAGATAGTTTTATTTGGTTGCTCAAAATAACCCATGTAATTTCCATCACACTCACTGTGATACTCAAACTTGTCCTCATGGCCTACAAGTTTCTCCATGACCTTACCCCAGGTTCTTCTCTGATCTTATCTCCTGCCATGTCCCCTTTGTTGATGCTCCATAAGCCACACCACATAGACACACTATACATTTGTGATGAATACTCTTTCTACAAGTTGGATTCAGACTTAAATATCATCCATCTCAGTGGGTTTCAACTGTGGATGTATATTAAAATCATCAAGGGAGTTTTAAAAAATGATCAGTGCTTGGCCCTACCCTAGAAAAATAGCATAAAAAGTCCCTGTAAGTGACAGTTAAGTTTCTAGATTACTTTAAAATTTCCCCAGGGGTTTGTAAAGTGCAGTACAACCTGAACCTCATGACCACTTTCCCCCCACCCACCCCACCCCGGGGATTCAGATTCCCTCTTTCTATTCAGAGGTCCAGCTATTCCAACACTGGCCACCAGTTTCTTACCAGGAGCTTGTAGAATCATCAGTCTTTCCTTCTTGCTTTATTTCAGTAAGTGGGACTCAAAGCTTCTTTGCTCATTAACTCTCAGAATCACAGATCAGAGTAAGCAGAGGCCTAAGTTATCTAACAAGGAAGTGCTTAGGGAGGTAAGCAGACTGGAACCCACATTTTCTAGCCCCAGCACCATTAGTATTTTAGTTAACTGGCTTTTCCCCTTTCTCTTTATCTGTGCTGAGTGAGGCTGAGGAATATAGAATTGGGAGGATCTTCAGCTTTTTTAGTGTGCTTGCAACAGTTTTCATTCAATAAATCTCTCCCTCTAAAAGTCCCTCTGTTAACTTTTCTTCCCCCAGTGATCTGGGAGTGGAGGCTGGAGTGTCAGACGAGTGTTCTCATTTTTATATGCAAATAAATCACTTGATTATATTTTTTGTCCTTATGATGAATATTTCAA
>NW_011494942.1:912973-920780 GCF_000754665.1 Bison bison bison
ATTTCACATTTTGGCTCATTGCCGTCTCATCTGCATATACCATATCTCAGCTGATGTTGATTGGTCTCATTTACATATTCATCATGCTCCTATTTTCAAAGATATTTTGTTATACACTGGCTTTTCTTCCCCCTCCAGTGTTATAATACCACATAGATGTGTTTTTAAATTGCACTCATTTCCATACTCAAATTTTCTGGTTACCATAAATCACCACATTGTCACCTCCTCCCCCCACCCTCATTTAGTGTAATCTTCACACTTTATACCAAGCTGACATATGGTTCCAAAGTAATTAAAAACAATGTAAACAGTTTACAGTGCACTTTGCAAAGCCACTTCACACTGCAGAGAGTTTAATGATTTCCTTTTCCCCCAGCCAGTCCCAAAGCAGTGAAGAGTCAGGAGGTTTGAGATAGTGATGCTGATGAAAAAAGCCAAGGTGTGACAGTGATCAGTTCACTTCTAACGGAGAAGCTCCTGCTCCACTTCTGCCAAAAGACTCGGTTCCCTCTTGACTTCTTATAGAAGCAGCAGAAGGGGTGGGTTAAACTGGATTAATGAGCAAATGGATTAGCATAGATTGGGGCAGAGTTACTGGATTCTTTCATTTATTCTAGGAGGTGGAAGGGGGACAAATCAAACTTAGCAAATCCCCAACCACCAAGGCTACAGAGCCTTCTCTCTTTACGATGAGAAGAAGACTAATTTTCTTTTTTGACACTCATGGTTTGCTCAACTACTAGGATCTAGTCTTCACTTATTTATTTATTTTTTTTCCGACAATAGACTCAGTTTTGTTTGTGAATCTCCTTCCTCACTTTCAAATCCCTGTGGCTGGGGTAGATATTTTCAGCTCTAGGAATGGAGCCCATTTCTCAAGTCACAGCCAATTTGAACATCACATTCTCTTAGCTGCTGTGGTTGGTCCAGGGATGGTTGTGTGATTTAAACAAGTCAGACTTAAATCTTAAGACTTTTGTGGGATTGAGCAGGAAAAAGGGCAGTGCTTTCACCCTGAATAAAACCTGGACAGTGTCTGAAGGCAGGACTGCTGCTGCTTTTTTCTCACCAAGGGTGGGGCTCAGGGCTGGAATGACCATAGTGAAGGGAGACCAGAGAGAGGGGGAGAAGCTGAGTCCTAAGGACATTGAACCTGAATAGAGCTGTTTCTAAAGTCATTCCTTCTTGCCAAATGTCAAGTTAAATGAGCCATTAAACTCCCTTCTTTTCCTTAAGCTAGTTTGAGGTTTATTTTCTTTGGCCTCACACAACAGAAAGAGCCCAAGCAAATACAATGTTTATATCACTTATTTTGCACATATTATCTTGTGCCTTTGTATCCTGGGTCATATTTTAAACTATAGCTGTACAAATGCCTAGATCATAGTAGAGTCTCAGCCAGTGTTTATATGTCTATCAACTCCTATGTTTTTTATTATTATCATTCCTGTGATAAATATTCCTGTTATTTATCCTATCATTCCTGTCATTCCATCAGTATTTTTTTTTTTTTTTTGTATCTAGGTAGTTTCCCTCTCCAACTAATTATATTTGTTTGTCATTTTTATTCATGCATTTATCAGACATTTACTGCATTTTTATTCATGCATTTATCAGACATGTCTGACTGTCTGAGACGCTGTGGATCCAGTAGTGGGTGAGAGCAGTCCTGTCCTTGTGCTCATGGAGCTTAGGGGAGTCAGAGATTAACTAAACTATGGCATAAAAAAGCGCAAGAGTGCTAAGGTGGTCGCCACATAGAGACTAGTGGGGATAGGAGGGTGTTTTACATTAGTGGGGAGGGTTTGTCCTGGTCGAGGAGGTCAGGGAAGGCCTTCCTAGGCAAGTGACACTGGTGTGGGAATCTGAAGCAGAAGAAGGAAGTGACTAAATGAAGAGGACAGAGTAGAGAGAAGTTCTTGTCAGAAGGAAGAGCACATGCCAGGCAAGGCCCATGATGGGCAGTGTAGCATGGTACACCAAACTGAACTGAAAAAGGGATTAGCAGAGCAAAGGAGAAAATGTGAGAGGTCTATTCTAGTTGCTTCTCTCTCTCTCTCTTAATTTAAATTTATTTAGTTTCAATTGGCGGATAATTACATTATTGTGTCGGTTTCTGCCATATCGCGACATGAATCAGCCATAGTTATACATATGTCGCACCTTGAACCTCCCTCCCGCCTCCCACCCCTCTAGATTGTCACAGAACACTGAATTTGAGCTCCCTGTGTCATATGGCAAATTCCCACTGGCTACCTAATTTTGCATATGGTAATGTATATGCTTCCATGCTGCTTTCTCAGTTCGTGCCCCCTCTTCTTCCCCCACTGTGCCCACAAGTCTCTTCTCTCTGTCTGTGTCTCCATTGCTGCCCTGCAGGTAGGTTCGTCAGTACCATCTTTCTAGATTCCATGTATATGCGTTAGTATATGATACTTGTTTTTCTTTCTCTGAGTTATTTCACTCTGTATAATAGGCTCTCGGTTCATCCGCCTCATTAGAACGGAGTCAAATGCGTTCCTTTTTAGGGATGAGTAACATTCCTTTGGGTATGTGTACCACAACTTCTTTATCCATTCATCAGTCGATGGACATCTAGGTTGCTTTCATGTTAATTTCTTTTTTATGTTCAGAGCAGCAGTAAAGTATGTAGTGTGTGTGTGTATGTGTACAGGTATACACATGATTAGGTATAAATTTAGAAAATATCACTCTGGTTGTCATGTAGAAGATAGATGGGGCAGCACAAGAAGAAGCCTGGTGCAGTTTTCCAGGGAAAGACAATGGTAGCTGGAGAAGGAGATGGGTAGACAGGTCAGAAGTGTAATCAGGAGATTAAAAACAACAGGACTTGGTGTTGTACTTAATACAAAGTTAAGTTACACTCTGGCTTTGCTCTTAAATAGTAATTCAGGGATGTGGAAGAAACCTGTAAATTCTGAATACAATCTGATAAATATGCTGTTGCTACTACAAGCACAAGATTATGGTTTGGAAGCACTGATAGAGTTCTGGAAAGGCTCCACTCTACAGTGGGGGAGGGGAGTAAACATTTGATCCAGCTCCTGGAGGACAAGCAGGATTCTACCAAGTGGAATTTTAGGTAGAAGGACAGCATCTATACAAGAGCAGTAAAAATATATTTGCTCACTTGTTCATTTATACGTTTACCTGTACCTATTTTTTGGTCTCTCTATGTGCCAGGCATTATCCAATGAACCAGCCATCACATTCTAAATAAGCAATATGATATCTGGGAATGGCAGTGCTTGGGAAATGGCAAATCTTCCTGCCTGAAAGTGTGGGCTACACTGTGTGTGGTGGGAGATATGAGCTTTGATTTCTGTGTCAGTGGCTTATGGTTCTTAGACGTTCTTCTGCAAGGGACTTTGAGCAAGACAGGTCTGGAAGCAGACTGGTGGAAGGCTGGACCTGGGACAGAGTAGCCTTATGCTGTAGGCTGTGCAAGTGACTTTGAACCTCATAGCTGCAGGAGTAAGATGAGATAATAGGGCTCCAGAGGTATTTGTGAGGGGTGGTCAACAGGACTGGAAGAGCACCTGTATAGCAGGGAGAGAGAAGGCATGTGAGTCACAGGATTTTCTTGCTTGGGAATCTGAGCAGATGGTGATGTTATACCAATATGGGCAATATGAGAAGATCAGAAATTTAAGGATAGAGATAAGGAGTTTGTCTGAATATGAGGCACTTGCAGTTCACTTAGGGGTAGATCTTGAGGAATCTCTCCATTTCAAAGCAAAAAGTATGGCCTCAGAGGAGAGGAGAGTTTAGGCAGATGCAGATTTAGGAGCCCTGGTAGTAAGACATTATTTAATAAATAATGATTTGAAGGTATGAGTGTAAAGAAAGAAACTGGCCAAAAAATGGCGCCCCAGAACACCTGAACTTTTGAGGGGCAGCTGAGGAATAAGAAAGGAGACAGAACTGGTTATGGCATAGTCTGGGGTGTTCAGCAGGCGGGCAGAAGGGTGAGGTGTCACTGAAGCAAAAGGGGAAAGAGTAATGAGAAGGATGGCATGAATGGTCAGTGTAATCAGAAGCTACCTGTCAGTTAGGTGCTACGAGAACAAAGTAGAAGTCATCAGTTCTGGCAGCTTGGCTGTTATTTGGGACCTTTGATAGAATAATGTAACAGTGTTAGAGAATTTGTGGTCAAAGAGCAATTGGACAGGAGTGAGGAGAGACTGAACAGAAAGGCTGAACAGAATGCAGGCTGCTTTTTCAGAGGAGTGGTAGTGATGAGGAAAAGATAGGAAGGGGGAAGAGAAAGAAGGCAGGATTTATCCAGAAAGCTTTTCCCTCTTCTTTTTAATAAGCGTATGTGAAACTAGGCTACACGTGCAGAATGAATGAAAGGGATTTTGTGATTTGTGGAGAGGGAGATATTGCAAAGGAAGCCAGTAGTTATTAAGTTCAGGAAACTGGTTAAAAACTGGAAGAATAAAATAAATGAAGAAGAGAGATCTGGAAAGATCTGATCTGAACTCATCAGGGACCAAGATGAGGAGGTGAGACAAAGGAGGAAGGTGAGCATAGGCCTGCTGCTGCTGCTGCTAAGTCGCTTCAGACGTTTGTTCAGAGTTTGGTTCAGTGTTGGCTCCTCTACTCAGGAATGCTTTCTTAGGACATGAAAAGTGCTGCAAAAATAAGATTTATTTATTTATTTATTTTGGCATCTGTGTCAGTACAGGCTGGTTCATAAAAGCATGTGGTAGAAATGGATATGCTGTGACTGAGGAAGCTGAGTTTCAAAACCAGCTGCTCTGTCTCTGGGATTATTGCTATGTCAGCTCGGATCAACCTTCTGTCATCAAAGGACGTTCTCATGGGAGGCTGAGCACCCAATGATGGGTCAGTCACATTTTCTGGATTTAATTATATTAAAAGTGAATATTTTTTACCTGGTATTGCTGTCTTTAGAATGATTTCTGTTCAATTTTACAGACTGATTGAAGGGCCAAGACCTACCCAATCATCATCAAATCTCTGTTAATTCCAGGCAGGGTAATGGCTGATCCATCCAGGAATACACGTTGAACCAAAAACTCTCCTACACTATTCCTTTCCTGTTTTCCTTGGTGAACTTTGCTCAGATGAGTGCCCCATCTTGCAATTCCTGTGCGTGTTGAATGTCTTCAAGAAGGTAAACCCTGAAGACCACAAGTCTTAAACTGGGCTCCTGTCCAACAGGGAGATGCTTGCATATAGATCACATAAGCCATCCCACACTATAGAAATGCCTCCCTTGATATACAGATGAGGAAACCACAGCTCTCAGAGATAAACTGATTTAATCAAGGTGACACAGTTAAGTTTATATTAAAACTAACACTCAAACATAGGATTCTGACCAACCTCTTCTAAGCAAGTGACTTAACCACTGAAATACATTGCTACTCTCTCTGCTATGTGTTTCTTTCATTAATGGATTTCTTTCTCACTTCCTCAGACCTGGGCAAGTGTTCTTTCTAAAAGGCAGGTGAAAGAATCAAGATAAAAATTTACTGGCTTAAAGAAGGAAAAACATATATAACTGAGGGAGGGGTGTTGCTTATTCTTATAATGAAAAAAATGTTCCCTTCTGTGTAATCCATCTAATTTATTGGTGTACTTACTGGCACTTAAGTTCTGGATTCTGGCTGCTGCTAAGTCACTTCAGTCGTGTCCGACTCTGTGTGACCCCATAGATGGCAGCCCACCAGGCTCCCCCATCCCTGGGATTCTCCAGGCAAGAACACTGGAATGGGTTGCCATTTCCTTCTCCAATGCATGAAAGTGAAAAGTGAAAGGGAAGTGGCTCAGTTGTGTCTGACTCCCAGCGACCCCATGGACTGCAGCCTACCAGGCTCCTCCGTCCACGGGACTTTCCAGGCAAGAGTACTGGAGTGGGGTGTGCCATTGCCTTCTCCATTCTGGCTGCTACTATGGTGAAAAATACTTTTTCCATTTCTTAAAGCCTGGGGGATGGGATCAAATACCTTCAAAAGCAGAGTGGGTTACCGTAAGCATGAAAGAATTTGCTGCTTTTTCTTTTGTTGTTACTTTGTACCCCACTTTGATAAAAGCTTATTTGAGGAGACCCATACATTAAGCTAGTCCAATAAAACTCAAATGTTGAAGATCTTAAAAAAAAAAAACAACCCACAAATATTTACATTAACAAAGTCTTCTCTTTTCAAAGGAAATCGTCTTCAGTGCTCTAAACTTTCCCAATACTTCTGAATGTTTATCTGTCATTTACCACTTGTCAGCATGGCTTAGGGACAAGAAGTCCACAAAATCTCTAAAGCCCAAATGGTAGTCCCTGCTGTTAATTAAAAATTAATCAGAAATAATAGAGAGTTTCTTTAAAAATAAAGAATGTCAGCAGAGAAAATAGGCTTTGGTTTATAAAAATTCCACTCACAGGTACTTTGGGAACAAAAGAAAGAAAGTGAAGGTGTTAGTAGTCCAGTCTGACTCTTTGCAACCCCATGGACTGTAGCCTGCCAAGCTCCTCTGTCCATGGGATTCTCCAGGTAAGAATCCACTAAAGTGGATGCCATTCTCTTCTCCAGGGGATCTTTTCTGACCCAGGGATCAAACCCATGTCTGCTGCATTGCAGGCAGATTCTTTACCATCTGAGCCACCAGGGAAGCCAAATTTTGCACCAAAAAAGTGAGAATTTTTTGAATTGAACTTACGCCTATTTCAGTGGCCACATGCTGAAAGATTCCACAAGTTTAGGAAATATGGAAAGGAAACGCAATTGGACAAGGTGCAAAACCTTTGCTTGGTGTGTCGTTCTAGTTCCTAAGCATAAAGAATCATGCTAGATGTGATCTGAGGTTGCTGCCTATAGCCATTCAAAGCACCCCCACACTCCTTGGGTACATACATTTTCTCCAGGTCTCCAAATCCTGAAAAGGCTCCTTTTGAGATGACTCGAAGCTTGGTGAGAACAAACCTCCTGAAAAGAGAGTGGACATAAAATATCACAACCTATCCATTCATTGATTAGTCATCGAGTGCCTAAGGTATAAGAGCAGATAACAAACAGCTAACGCATACTATGTGCTTGCCATTTGGTAGTGGTTATAATTGCTTCCTCATGATCTCTTTTCACCCATATTACAAAGCAGTGATATGGGCACTATTGTTATCCCTCTTTTGCATAAGAGGAGACTGAGGTTTAGGGAGGGTTAAAAAACTTACCCAGGGTCAGATGGCTAATAAGTGGCAGAGTTAGGATATGAGCCTTCTGTTCATTACTACTCCATGTTGCCTCCACTAGCCCTATGTGAGTCTCCTTCTTTTTCTCTATTCCAACTCTCAATACCTCCTCCCTGTTGTCTCAGCTGACTTTTCTTCAGAAAAAAATGAAACCAGCAGAAGAGAATGTTCTCATGCTCTCACATGGCTCCCAGTTAACCTCTCACTGGCACTTAGGCTTATTATACACCCTGCCCCACTTCCTGTTACTATGGGTGAGCTGTCCAGGGTCCTGATTAAACACAGCTCCTCTGATCAACATCATATCTTTCTCCTGCCTTGTGAAGGTAGCCACTACAGCAGTTTCCCCCTTCTTTCATTCATTTCATTCACATACTTTTTCTTCTTTATTGGATCCTGCCCATCAGTATACTAACATGCCTTAATTTCTCCCATCTTAGAAAAATCTTAACCTCATCCGTCTTCAGCTTTTGCCATTTCCTTCTGTTGGAAAAATTTGTCTCATGCTTGCCTCAATATTCCTTCCAATGGCTTCTCATCTTAGGAGAAAAAAAAAAAAAAAAAAAAAAA
>NW_011494942.1:920880-936482 GCF_000754665.1 Bison bison bison
CATCTTAGGAAAAAAAAAAAAAAAAAGATAGTATATAATGGCCTTCAGGATCCTACAGGATCTTCCCACTCTCCTTTCCCATAGATCCTCTAACTTCAATTTTGACACCTCACACGACGATTATTTCATTCTTTTCACAGTAATCTCTTACTATTCTTTGTACAGGCCAGGCTCCTTCTTTCCTGATATTTCTGCATTTGCAATTCTCTCTTCCTGGAGAATTCTTCTCTCATATTTTTCTGGCATGCTCTTTCAGCCAGCTGCTTGCTCAAATGTCACTTTCTCAGTAAAGCTTTCCCTAAGTACCCTATTTAAAATGACAGCTTCCCTAATTTAGACCATTAGCCTTAGCTTTCTTCATAGTACTTCTGATATGTTTAATCTTCTATTTATTTATCTACTTATATATTAATATACTTACTTATCTTTTATCCCAAACCAGAATGCAAGCTCTGTGAGGGCAGGGATTTTTGTCTGATTTGCCTACTGCTGTATACCAAATGCCTGGAACAGTGAATGGTGTATGACACATATTCAGAAAAATGTTTCTTGAATGGCTATTGAAGTCTGAGAGTTCTAGGTTTGAGGGTAGAATTACAAGTGACTCTTTGGGAATCTATAACAGGAATACTGTTTCTGCTCCCTCTCACTTTCCTTGCTTTGCAATTGGTTAATAGGGATTTGGTTTTCTCCCTACTATAATCCTTCCTTCTGCAAGGCAGTCTGTTAGTGGGAATTCAGTGTGGACTTGAATAGTTTCACAAACCTCCTTTACATTAGTCTCCTATTTTTTTTTAATTGATATTAGTGAAATTCCTATTTCAGAAAGTTATTGTTCAGGCAAGCAGTTCTTTTCTCCACTTTGTTTGTTTGTTTCCCTTTCGTTGCCATGTCCTCACCAGTTCCAGGGTGAGGAGTCATGAGAGAGAATTCTGTGTACTGATCTTGCTCTGGAGGATTTTATATACATGGGAAGGCAAAAAATAGAAGCCTTGGAATCACAAGAAAACAGATGTGGGATACAGTTGATGTAACAACTATAAATGTTATACAAGAATTAAAATGTAAAACTCCCATAGTACATAAATAAATATATATGAGGGAGGTTGGAAGGAGTGTGTGAGCTTGAGCCTGGGTCTCAAAACTATCAGGTCATATTATGCTAAAAGCACAGTCTCTATGAAAGTATTTGATCTAATTTAGGGTTGAGTGTAATGGTTCTGGAACAATGTAACTTATTGAATGCTCATCTAAAAAGAAGCAAGGTCAGTTCATATTCTCTTAATGTACTCACTTAATCTTAGTTAAAATAGACAAATTCCTTTTGTTCCTATTTATTACAAGACAGAAAAATTATGAAAACAAACTGGTGAAAGCAAAGAATAAAATTGCCTTAAACTATTTATTCTAAAACTTCAAGGGAGTTGAAATACTAAGGTAAATACTAGTTAGTAAGACATGCAAAGAGTGGAATCTTGTATAATTGACTTTACTTGATAATGAGTCAACTAGATAGTTCTTTTTGATTCAACTTTAGTATCAAGCACATATTCTAAAACTTTCAATGTCTATTCCTGTATTAAGTGGTTCAAACTAATTAATAAAATTAAATCTTATTGAAGATTTAAAGTCTTCCATCTCCTGAAAGGCTATAAATTAGATCCACTAAAGATCACCCAGAAGTCTTATGTAAAACATAGCCAATATTATTTCAGTTGCATAGCTGAGCTTATAAAAAAGTATAAGAAATGTCTAGGGACCTAGAGTAAAATAACTGAATACCAGATGGAAACTGGAGTCATGAATACAAAGAGAATTTTAAGGAGGTAAATTGAAGTCAGTGTATTCTGGGGGTGTCAGGGGAAGGAGGGGATAAAGGAAAGGAATTGGGAGAGGGGTATCTGGACTTGGTAGACAAAGCATTTGTGTTTTGATCCCATGAGATGAAATATGGAAGTTGGAATGCAAAGATTTATTTATGTGTCTCATTGTCCGTCTACCTGCCTATCTATCTACCTATCTATCATATGTGCTTTCTAGAAAGAAAGTGGAGAACATCAATTTTCAATGAAATAACATCTGGAGCATTTCCATAATTTATGAAAGACATAAATGCTCAGATTCAGAAACCTCAACAAGTCTCAGGAAGGGGAACAGATAAATCCATTGTCAGCTACCTGTGAATTAAAACTGTAGAGCCAAAAAAGAATTTTTTAAAAATGCAAACAGAAGAAAAAAAGTCATTATTTTCAAAGGAAAAAAATACAATTAAAAAAAAAAAAGAAAAAAATACAATTAGAAAGCTTGGTAAAAATATCTTCAAAATTATTAGAGAAAATAACTGCCAGTTTAGAGTCCCATTCCCAGAAGTAGTCATTCAAATGTGGGGGTAAAATAAAAAGACTTTTAGAAAAGTTTAATTCACCCTTAACAAAGTTTTAGCAGAAAAATTCCCTTAGAAAATAATTTAATCCAGTAGGAAGGCTCAAAAACAAGAAGGAATAGTGAACAAAGAAATTAGTACTCCTTATTGACTGCTAAGTTGCTTCAGTCGTGTCCGACTCTGTGTGACCCCATAGACGGCAGCCCACCAGGCTCCCCCATCCCCGGGATTCTCCAGGCAAGAACACTGGAGTGGGTTGCCATTTCATTCTCCAATGCATGAAAGTGAAGTCGCTCAGTCGTGCCCGACTCTTAGCGACCCCATGGACTGCAGCCCACCAGGCTCCTCTGTCCATGGGATTTTCCAGGCAAGAGTACTGGAGTGGGGTGCCATTGCCTTCTCCGCCTTATTGACTAGGTAGGTTTAAATGGTTGGAAAGCTCACCTGTTTAATAAGGAACACTAAAAAAAATACTGACCAAGTCCATTTATGATAAACATTTTGACACACAAGAAAGAGGAAGAATATTCTTAATCTGATAAGGAGTAAAATCTATCTACGACTACAATAAATACATCATACCCAGTGATGAAATGTATTCCTTTTAAAATTAGGAATGAGACAGGGATGCCGCTGTTGCATCTTCCACTCAGTATTGCACTGGGCGCCCTAGCCTACACAGTAATATAAAAAATTATTGATGAAAAACTGTCATTGTCTATAGATAACATAATTGTCTATAAAGCAAACTCTAACCTAAGAGATCAGTAGTAGAACTAATCAGAAAGTCTAGTTGAGTAGGAGGCTGTATAATTAACACACTTAATTTTCATTCTTATATTATTTTAAAGTATATCACTATCAATGGCCATAAAACTTATGCTTAAGGGAAATCACACTGTTGTAAAAATATCAGTTTTAATCCACATTAACACAGAAATGCAAGACCCATATAAGACATAATAGTTTTTGTTGTTTCTTTTGATACATGTGAATGGAAATTGACTAGCTGGTTAATATTCATATGGAAGAGCAGTTTGAAGAATAGCCAAAACAATTTTGAAGAAGTAAAACAAGATTGGGAGAATTGGCATAATAGGTGATATGATTTTTATAAAACTATAGTGATTAAAACACTGTGGTATTGACAGAGATTAAATAGTAGACCAGTGGAAAAGAAAACAAATATAGAACAGACAATTAAACAAAGGAAAATGACATGTGAGAGAGTAGCATTAAAAATCTATGGAGGAAGATGTGGATTAATCAATAAATGTGTAAACTATTGATTATCCTTGCAGATAAAAATAAAATCTTTATTATCATATTAATATCTCAATTCCAGGTTTATTAAAAATCTAAATGGGAAAAATCAATACTTAAAAACTTTTAAATGAAGTGTAACATTCTATTGAGAAAATTGTCTTTTAAAAAGATACGAAAATTGTACACCAAAATTGTAAAGCTAATAGATTTGACTATAGTAAACTTAAAATTTCTCAAAAACCAAGATAAAATGGGGGAGCAGACTGGGAAAAGATATTTGCAACACATACAACTAACAAGGGTTAGCATCCAAAATACAAAGAACTTTACAAAATAATGAGAAAAACACAAACAACCCAATAGAAAAATTGGCAAAAGATAAGAACAAGCAATTCATATAAGAGATGCTCAACTTCACTAGTAATTAAGAAAATGCAAATTTAAACAATAATCAGATGCCTTTAAATACCATCATATTGACAAACGCTATAAGGACTACTTCACAGTAGCAGTGCTGGTGAGGCAGTGGAATATTAGGACATTTTCTACACTCTTGATGGAAGGATAATTTGCTACCAGTATTTTCAGTAGCCACTAGGCAAAATGTATTAAAGTCAAAGAAACAAATGCCTTTGGATCCAGTTATTTCATCTCCTGGCCACATATGCACCTGGAGACAGGTAAAAGATTAACCACTGCAACATCATTTGTTAAAAAAAAAAAAAAACAAAAACCTGGAGACAAATGCTCATAAACAAGAGAATGAATATATGATAATCAATTGTGATATACTGATGCAATGCCAAATTACAAAGCAGTGAAAAGGAACAAACTAGCTGGAGCTGCATGAAAAAATCTGGATAAATTCCAAAAGCAGAATGTTGAGGGAAAAAGTGAATTATATGTGCAATATGTACAGTATGATATGATTTTCATAAAGGTTAACAACATGCAAAATAAACCAGTTTATTGTTTTGTATGAATCGTGTTTTTTTCATTCTGTATTTTTGGTGTTTTGAGAACTTGTGGTTTGTTGATTCTGGAGGACTGCTGCTCCCAGGACTAATTCCTAGAGACAGCCAACTACTGGCCTCAGAGTGTGTGTTTCTTATGCAAACCAACCAATCCACCCCCTTGCCCCACCCCACCCCCAACACACACCACTTCCTTTTAGGGGCCCTTACACTCTAAGCCTCTGTTTCTCTACCCTAATCACCCTAGGGAAGCTCCCACACTGCAGAGTCCCCTGAAGTTGTTTAAACTAGCCAATCCTAAACCTATTTACCCTGTTTTTTTCCCCTTGGGAGCCACAATAAAAGCTCTTACCTATTTTCCCCAGCTCCGTTTGTCACACGACAAACCCTGGTGCTTCCTCACAGGCCCCCTTTCTCTTGGGAGCTGTGAATATAACATGGCTTCACCATACTTGAATAATAATAAGACCCATGGCTTCCCTGGTGGTTCAGACGATAAAGAATCTGCCTGCAATGCAGGAGACCCAGGTTCAATCCCTGGGTTGGGAAGATCCCCTAGAGGAGGCAATGGCAACTCACTCCACTATTCTTGCCTGGAGAATTCCATGGACAGAGGAGCCTGATGGCCCATGGGGTCTCAAAGAGACACGACTGAGCGGCTAATATTGTCACCATATTTAAATAATAATAAGGTCCATATTTCAAAATATGTTTAGAGATGCATACAGATTTATCAAAAGGGAACTTCTGAGAATGACAACACCAAAATTGGCACCGTGTTTACCTCCGTGACAAGGAAAAGGAGTGAAACACAACTCTAAAGTATTTTGTGTTTTTCAAAAAGATCTGAACCATTTTGACCAAATGTTAAGATTTGGGAAAGCTGAGTGGTACTTTATGAGTGTTTATGAAATCATTTTCTATGCTTCATACTTGAAATATTTCATAATTAGTTTTTCAAGATTAAAATTCTCACCAGGCCATATCCCCAGCATCATTTATTTACGCCTGTTTTTAAACAGAGAGAGCTATTTAAAAATATCATCATACCCTTCATGTCAGATGGCAACGTTCACACTCTGTAAGGGGGCATAAAGTTGCCTGAACAATTTCTGTAAAGATACACAATTTATCAATATGACTCCAGAAAGAGAATTTTCTTCACTGTATTGCAAGTTATTTCATGTCTCTTCCATGATAAATGGGGTGGGTGGGGTTTATTTTCATTTTTTACTTTTCTGAAATGGGGAAGCTTTAGGATTCCCTTAAACTGTCTCTGTTAGAAACAATTTCTTGGGTGGTCGATTCACCCTTGGCCAAATTTAATTCCTCTTTGTGGATTAAAGGAGAATAGTTTAAAAGAGCCCATAAAAAGCTTTCTGGCAGTTTGGAAAACAGCCAATATTCTTTTTGAGGAAGCTGCCTTTTTATGATAGCCCAAGGTGTAAATGACACTGCTCTCTGTGTTCTTTGAATTTCACATGAGTTTAAAAAATTAAAGTGAGAACAGCTTGGCACAGGGTATACAAAAAGAAATTGATCATCATCCTAACCTCGAAATGCCAAGAGTTTTTGTGTTTCACAGTCTTTAGGTCAGACTGATACGCTAATTAACTTTCTGGGAATGTGTTTAGGAAAACTATCCAAGGGGATGGATTGAATTAAATGAGGAAATACTCTGGAAAAAAAAAGAGTATAGCTAACTTGATTTGGCTCTTTACCATGACCCAGGAGATGACTATCTCACTGGCAAAATCATTTGGACATCTAATTGGGTATATTTTTCACTTTACCACATGAGTCATGAAACCAGTGGGCAGTGAATAGCAGGAAGGAAGAGGTGGGAAGGTAGGAAGAGCTGGCTTCCTTATATAACTGGACTTTAAGCTTAAAAAAAAAAAAAAAAATTCTCCACATCCTGGCATGTCTTAACTGCCTAGATGTGGGGTGCTATGTCATGTGTAATGTGAGATGTTCTGTAAAATACAGAGAAATTGGTTCAGCTGGCTTTAGCCCTTTACCCACCTTCAGGCTGTGTGTGAAAATGCCAACTATTCATTGGGATTGCAAAGGCTCTGATGGAGGTTTCTTGGGATAGAGGTGTCGGTGTTCTTCATACTTTTCTTTCCTGGTGTGGGGGAGACGCTTGTTCTTCACCTTTAGCCACATGTGGGAGGAATTAGGAGAACTAATTAAAGAATTTGTCTCTCATTTCCTGCACATCTGGGTGATATAGAGCCTGGCTTATGACTAAAGTCTGGCCTCTAAAGGTGAGAAATGGCCAGCTGATTTGGGAGAGAGGTGTGACAAAGGTTTGGGTTTCCCAGAAGCTAGGCCTGTACCCAGCCAAAAGGAACTGGCCTCTCATCCTAAAAAGAATGGACTTGCCTGAATAGTGACCAGACCCCAAAAGAAAACCTGTCTGGAGTGGACTTCCAGAAGCCAGTAGGAGGAAGGAACTGCTCCCTCAGAACTACTCTGAGCAGTGGAATAGGGAGGCTTTAAATAGGATGAAAGAGGGGACCTTGAATAACAGTTGACACTGGACTTTCATGACGTTTATGAGAGTACAACAGCTATGGCACCTGCCCTGAATTTCATCTGGGATGGGGAAGACAAGTCAATGGAGCAGGTTTGCCT
Organism: Bison bison bison; assembly: GCF_000754665.1. Taxonomy (NCBI): domain Eukaryota; kingdom Metazoa; phylum Chordata; class Mammalia; order Artiodactyla; family Bovidae; genus Bison; species Bison bison. The sequence goes on from NW_011494942.1 coordinate 928,144, forward strand.
GACAGTGGCAGTAAAGAAGAGAGTTCCTTCTTGTACCCTACTGAATCCATTCTGATCAGTATGTTATGGTTTCTGTGTCTTCCCCAAATCTTTCTCTGTAGACCTTTATCCATGAGAGAAATGTATTCTGAGCTTAAATGGGAGAAGGAATATAAAACATTCTTGTTCCTGTTTTCTCCCCTGTTATTTAGTTCTTACTGCACAAGCTGACAGTGAGCAATTTAGGACAGAGAGGATAATTTGGCTTTTCCTTTTGGTGTAGTTTGAGATAGAAGAAAAATTTGCAAATCAGAGCCCCAGCCACGGGGATTATCTGCATATTAGCCAAAAGGCTGGCTAAAGGAGGCAAAGTCCACTTGCCCAGATGTTCAGTTCCCATTGACCTTCTATTCAGTTTAACTTCCAGATAATCCATCTCATGGTCCATCTAGTTAAAGCTATGATTTTTCCAGTAGTCATGTATGGATGTGAGAGTTGGACTATAAAGAAAGCTGAGCACCAAAGAATTGATGCTTTTGAACCATGGTGTTGGAGAAGACTCTTGAGAGTCCCTTGGACTGCAAGGAGATCCAACCAGTCAAAACTAAAGGAAATCAGTCCTGAATAGTCATTGGAAGGACTGATGCTGAAGGTGAAATTCCAATACTTTGGCTACCTGATGTGAAGAGACTCATTAGAAAAGACCCTGATGCTGGGAAAGACTGAAGGCAGGAGGAGAGGGGATGACAGAGGATGAGATGGTTGGATGGCATCACCGACTTGATGGACATGAGCCTGAGCAATCTCCGGGCATTGGTGATGGACAGGGAAGCCTGGCGTGCTGTAGGCCGTGGAGTCACAAAGAGTCAGACTTGACTGAGTGACTAAACTGAACTCAACCTGTCCCATGTAGACACTGCCATGTGCCATTGTGTCAACTCACAATACCAGGATGTTTTCTTTGGGAGAGAAAGTATAGTTGTAGGATAGACACTCACGGGGTGGGTGCCACTCCAAACCCAACTCCAGTGACACCTCACTGTCCACCAAGTCTCAGATATTTCCCGTCATCAACCTCTGAGAGTGGTGATTCTTCACTTTTATCATCTTCCAGTGAACAGGAATTTCTAATAGCTGTTTTGAATCTGCTTTCCTTTTATTTCCATTTATGTCCCCTTATCTCAACATCTGTGCTGGACTGATAAAGGGGATGAGGCTTTCCTGCTAACTGTATATCATTGCTGACTTTATCTCCTCCCTTGTATAACCTTTACATCAAGGTTGCAGAGACTTCTTTTCCTGACTCACCCCCCACCCAACCCCTTGTTTGCACCAAGTGGCTTTGAAATTACACTCTACACCACATTTTATCACCTGTTCACTTTCATTTTTTCAGCTGTTCACTTTCATCATCTTTTACCTGAATCTAATGCTTGATTGAAAACTCATTTATATTAGAGCTCAGGATGAAGAAGCAACATGATGAAAAGAAAAGATCACTAAGGATAAAAGTTAGAAATCTGGGTTCTATTCTGGCTGTGCTACAAAGTATGCAAATAACTGAGAAAAGTCAAGTCCAATCAATAAAGTGAGGGAGTTGGGCCCGATGATCTCTAAAGCCCTAGAAGATAGATTTCACACTGTGGTTATATAGCGGAATCCTCTTCAAATGCTCTCCTATTTCAGTCGTATTCTGTGTAAAGCAAAAGGAATCACTTTACGTTAAGCGCTCATCACAGGATAAAGCCCATTGTAGGGGATTACTGAATGATAGCTAGCCCTCCTTTTTATCAGGTCAAGGTTAAAATCACTTGAACCTGCCCTTTCCTTCCTATCCCTCTGGCACCACTCAGCCCAGAGCCTCATCCACTCATGTCTGCAGCCTTGACTGTGACCTTCTAACAGAATTTCCTCCTCTGGTCTCCACTGTCCAATCTATCTCATCTAAGACCAGTGTGTTCCTCTGAACACTGCTCTGAATACTCTCCTACTGAAAAATAAGACAAAACAAAAAAAAAGTCAACAAAGATTAAAGGCACTCAAAGCCCCTTCAATTGTTCACTAGCCCCTCTAGGAACCTTAACTCATTTTTCATCCATTTGAGGCGTTCCACATTCCGCCTCCACTTGCCTTTCAGAGACATGTTCTACTTCCTGCGTAGAAACTCAAACTACCCAGGCCCCCACATGACTTGTGTTGTATATGTGTTAAAATCCCATGGGTGTGTGTCTTAGTCTCTCTAAGTATATGGAATGGTGCCATAGAGCAGGAACCATGCCACTTGTCTATATTCCAAAGGGCCTCATCTCAGCAGAGCTTTGCATATTTCCCATATTAATGCATGTTAGTAGATGGGGGATATTGTTTATGATGCCATTTACTCTTATGTTTTAGGGATTTGAGCATCTCATACTTTAAATCACAGAATTGTTTGCCCTTTAAAATTATGCCAATCATACCAATCAGTTTTGTTCAAAATAATACCTGGAGCACACATCATTTTCATCATTCATCATTTCATGAATGATGAAAAAGGAATTTAACTTTCTAGGAATTTAACACAGACTTGGTGAAGAATATAGAAAGGGTTTCTTAGGATATGGGAAAGCAGTTGGTAGAAAGTAAAAACTGCAAATTATTGGCCCATGAACGGAATCCAGCACAAGACGTGTTTTGTTCAGCCCACACAGTATTTTAAAGAAGTTTGAATTGGTTGCCAGCTCTTCCTTCACATTGTGAAAGTTCATCTAAAACTGCAGATCTGTGGCTTCGTTTGAAGACTTAGAAGATCTTGCAACACTGGGCTCCATTCCCACAAAAGTATAATTGGCTACAGTTGAGTGATGGCTGACATGGTTGGTCAGATTTCATTCATGCTGGTCTGTTCTCCTGTCTTGTGTCTTAAGGCTTTGTGTTTGGGATTTCTGGTTCTTGAAAAGCTAGTCTGAATGGGTTTGAATGTTTTAGAATCCAAAGGTTCTCAACCTTGGGTGCATAAGAGAATCACTTAGGGCTGTTGTTGTTTTTTACAAGTGCCTGGGCCACACCCATGTTGGGGGGAGGGGGGCAGGTGCAACCAGGCATCCTTACTGTAAAAGTTCCCCAGGTGATTCTCAGGCATAGTGAAGACTGAGAACTCTTGCTTTAGAGGGAAAACAAAAGAACCAGCAGCAAGCTGCCTTGATCAGTATTAGGGAGTTGGAATGATGGGGAAGATTTTTACAAAGTTGTGCAATGCTGTGCTTAGTCGCTCAGTCACGTCCAACTCTTTGCAACACTATGGACTGTAGCCTGCCAGACTCTTCTGTCCGTGGGGATTTTTCAGGCAAGAATACTGGAGTGGGTTTCCATGCCCTCCTCCAGGGGATCTTTCCATCCCAGGGATCAAATCCAGGTCTCCTGCATTGCAAGTGGGTTCTTTACCATCTGAGCTACCAGGGAAGCCCACCATATACAGTTATTGATTTATAAATTTTTTATTGATCAACTACTACATAACACACATTAAATTTCTGAGAAAATCAATGGTAAGCAAGATACATTTATTGCCTTACCAATTTTAATTCTATTGTGATATATATAATCTAATAATTATAGTACAGAGTGTATGGTGAAGATGACAATGACAATATTTAGTGCCTGCTGTGTCAGGTACTATGCTAAATGCTTCTATTGTATTATCTAATATAATCTTCAGAACCACCTTATGAAGTAAGTAGCTATTACTTGTATCCATTTATAGATGAGAGCATTGAGTTAAGAGTGGTGTAGTAACTTGATCAAGGACACAGTGGCAGATCTGATTTTCAAACTCAGTCTGGTCCCCAAAGCCCATGCTCACATATGCATATGTAAATTCATACACACACACACACACACACACACACACACACACACACACATATAATCAGAGGGATAAGATATTGGAATGAGAGCTACTAAGATTTTCATGGGGGCAAGTGGAATGAATGAGGATAAAATATATCAGGAACTTAGATGTCCCTTTAAAAAGCAGTACCAAGTAAATTAATTCACAGGGGAAGTGGGACCAGCAGTCATTTGAGATTGTGCTGGAAATTTGGGAAAACACAAAGATGCCTCAATAAGGTGAAAGGAGAGATGTTACCAGAAATTCCCCTGAAGGTCAGTATTATTAAATTATTATTAATAATTCAGAATTGGTTTTGAATTATCAAAGAATTATAATAATTGAGAATTGGGTTTGGAATAGAATTCAGGGTCTTGGTCTAGATAGAATTCAGGGCTACTCTTACTCTGTCAGTGTGAATAAACAGAATTCCACTTTAATGACTCACCAGGGTCTCGACAGCATCTGATAAAATGGCAAATATATTATGCCTCTAAAGCGGGTCTTCCAGTCCCCTTGGTTAATGTCAACATGGTTTAACTGTGATTTTTTATTGACAACATTCAGCTCAAGATGTAATAATGAAAGACGACTGTCACATAAAGGTCAGTTTGGGGCGACTTCTGTTCAGGTATAGGAGGATTAAATAGGGATAAACTTCCTTCTGGAATCTATGGGTGCCACTTGACTGTGACAATCACTGAGGATGAAGCCACAAGAACAGCAACAAAAAAAAAACCTCATTGCTGCACCATGAACCAAAGATGAATTTAAGTCTTTCATAATGCACTTAAAACTAATTTCCATTTTCTATTTAGGAGTTTCACACATTTAATCAGAAAGCATATGCATTGAATAATTATCTTTTACTGACTATGTAAAATGCAAATATCAAATGTTCAAATGAACCCTGTTAGAGACAAGAACAAATGCATAAAACTATCTAAAATAGATTTGGAGTAAAGCAAGTAAGACAGTGCTCAGAATGCAAAACTGGATCAAATATCACTCCTCGGATAATAAGTATGTTATTTATTACAGGATTTTAAAGACTGATTTGTTTAATCTTTAAGGCAATAATCTGATGATATCTGTACCTAATCCTTAAGAGCAACATGTATTTTGACAGAGAGAAAGACTCCCTGAAAAATTTAATTTCCTCTGTGAGGATAAGAAGAAAGCATTATTTGGCATTGTTTCTTTTGAATATGGACCAGAGATTTTGCCAAAAATCAAGATAAATACTTCTGCTTTGCATCAGAAGAACATAAAATAAGTCTTAAGCCCACATTATTCTTCTCTTGATACTAACTGCTAGCACAGAGCGATCCTGAATAGATAATTCCTACATTGTAGTACAAGCAAAGCATTATTTGTCTATGGTACTTAACTGGTAGAAATAAAATAGCAATGGTCAGTAGAAATACAAGGACTCTTCCCTTCATTAAAAATGTTACAATCTATAAATGATCATTTCTAGATTAACTGTGTGTGACACAAGAGCAGCTTTGAAAACAAAAATGTAATAATACTGATACCTTACATTTAACAAAGAGGGTCATGTCTCCAATTTTCTGAACTTCTGCTATATTTCATTTTACCCCAGGAATGAAATCTCTATCTTGACTCTTGACATTTCCTGTTTTGAAAACACCCATTGATCTAAGAAATAAATGTTCCTGTTAAATGGAGTCTTTGCACTAGCTAAAGACTAAAACACGGTGGTGAGGAGCTGGGTCACCGCTGGTAGGATGCGATCTCCACCAGACTTTTTTAATTCTCAACTGTGAAAAGCGCACAAGTTCTAGCTCATGGGGACATTGACCACTGGAAAGGGGCTTAGCCTTGGCTGAAAGGGAGAAAAATCAGGGGACTGAACTAACATTTGGAGCAGACTTACTGTGTACAGCCATTGTTCAAGGCTGTTAACCACATGCTCGAACTTTTTAGTTCTCACTGCAGTGTGACAAGTAAAATTTTTTCCCCAAACTAATGTACAGGTTGAGCATATATGTGCAATTCCAAGAGTTTTAACATATGGATAGATTCATATAGGGCTTCCCAGGGGGTGCAGAGGTAAAGAATCCACCTGCCAACGTAGGAGACTCAGGTTCGATCTTTGGGTCGGGAAGATGCCCTGAAGAAGGAAATGGCAACCCACTCCAGTATTCTTGCCTGTAGAATGCCATGAACAGAGGAGCCTGGCTGGCTAGAGTCCATGGGGTCGCCAGGAGTGGGGCATGACTGAGTGGCAGAGCAGGTGCATGGATTCATATAACCCTTACCACCACATTCAGGATGCAGAACAGTTCCATAGCCATATAACTCCCTGTGCTATCCCTTTGAAGTCACACTGATACCCTTCCAACACTTTAAACCCTGGTAACCACTGATATGTGTTCTGGTGCTATACTTTTGCCTTTCTCAACTATTATATAAATGGTACTACCCAGTACATTACCTTTTGAGACTAGCTTTTTTTCCATCAGTGATTTCAATTAAGCTTCATCTATTTTGTTTTCTTTATCAGTAGCTTGTTTCTTTTTGTCTCTAAGTGGTATTTCATTGTGTATGTGTATATATATACATATGTGTGTATATATAATGTATTTATACACATATATATATTTATAGATAATGTATTTATACATTATATATATATACACACACACATACACACACATTGTACATATACCACAATTTGTTTACCCATTCACCTAAAGGACATTTGGGTTGTTGCCATTTTTGAGCGATCAGGAATAGAGCTACTGTAAACACTGATGTTCAGGGTTTTGTAGGAATATACATTTTCACTTTTCTAGGATAAATATCTTTGAGTGAAATTGCTGGGTTATATGGTAAATATAAATTTAACTATGCTGCTGCTGCTGCTAAGTCACTTCAGTCGTGTCTGACCCTGTGTGACCCCAGAGACGGCAGCCCACCAGGCTCCCCCATCCCTGGGATTCTCCAGGCAAGAGCACTGGAGTGGGCTGCCATTTCCTCCTCCAGTGCATTGAGAAACTGCCACATTGTTTTGCACAACAGCTTTACAATCGTGCAGTCTCACTACTTACATGTGAGAGCTCCAGTGTGCTGCATCCTCGTCAGCCCTCGGCAGTGTCAGTTTTGTTTTCAGCTGTTCTAATAGATGTGTGGTTTTATCACATTGAGATTTTTTTTTTTCTTAATGGCCACTGAGGTCAAGCATCTCTTCATGTGCTTATCTGACATTCTTATATCTTCTTTGGTGAAGTGCCTATCACCTCACAGTGGTCAAAATGGCCATCATAAAAAGTCTACAAACAATAAATGCTGGAGAGGATGTGGAGAAAAGGGAATGCTCTTGCACTGCTGGTGGCAATGTAAATTGACATAGCCACAAAGGAAGATGGTATGAAGATTCCTTAAAAAACTGGGAATAGAACCACCACACGTGACACACACACGCAGAATGATGATGGCCATTCTCACCAATGTGAGGTACTTCTTTGGTGAAGTACCCTGACTTTTTTGCTGTTGATTCCTTTCTGTTGAGTTCTAAGAGTTTTCCTTTTTAAAAAGGTAATCTGGATACATGTTCCTAACATTTTGATAAAGTCCAACTTATCAGTTGTTTCTTTTATGGGTAATGCTTTTAATGATATATCTAACTCTGCTGAACTCCAGGTGACAGAGATTTTCTCCAGTGCATGTTTTACATTGAGATTTATGATCTAATTTGGATTTCAGATTAATTTTTGTGTGAGGTTTAGGTCAGGCTTCTTTTTTGTCATAGGCTCCAAAACTGTTTGTTTAGAAAAGATTATCCTTTTGCCATTGAATTACTTTTTCTCCTTTCTCAAAATCAACCAGCCCTAATTGTGTGAGTTGATTTCTAGACTCTCTATTCTGTTACATGGATCTGAGTCTATCCCTTTGCCAGTGCTGTACTTTCTTGATTACTGTAGTTTTATAGTAAGTCTTATACAAAAAAGATCTTCACGACCGAGATAATCATGATGGTGTGATCACCAACCTAGAGCCAGACATCCTGGAATGTGAAGTCAAGTGGGCCTTAGGAAGCATCACTATGAACAAAGCTAGTGGAGGTGATGGATTTCCAATTGAGCTATTTCAAATTCTAAAAGATGATGCTGTGAAAGTGCTGCACTCAATATGTTAGACAATTTGGAAAACTCAGCAGGACTGGAAAAAGTCAGTTTTCATTCCAATCCCAAAGAAAGGCAATGCCAAAGAATGCTCAAACTACTGCACAATTGCACTCATCTCACACGCTAGTAAAGTAATGCTCAAAATTCTCCAAGCCAGGCTTCAACAGTACATGAACCGTGAACTTCCATATGTTCAAGCTGGATTTAGAAAAGGCAGAGGAACCAGAGATCAAATTGCCAACATCCGTTGGATCATCGAAAAAGCAAGAGAGTTCCAGAAAAACATCTACTTCTGCTTTATTGACTATGCCAAAGCCTTTAACTGTGTGGATCACAAA
>NW_011494942.1:936622-942966 GCF_000754665.1 Bison bison bison
TGGATCACAAAAAAAAAAAAAAAACTGTGGAAAATCCTTAAAGAGATGGGAATACCAGACCACCTGACCTGCCCCCTGAGAAATCTGTATGCACATCAAGAAGCAACAGTTAGAACTGGACATGGAACAACAGATTGCTTCCAAATCAGGAAAGGAGTCTGTCAAGGGTGTATATTGTCACCCTGCTTATTTATCTTATATGCAGAGTAAATCATGAGAAATGCTGGGCTGGATGAAGCACAAGCTGGAATTAGGATTGCTGGGAGAAATATCAATAACCTCAGGTATGCAGATGACACCACCCTTATGGCAGAAAGCAAAGAAGAACTAAAGAGCCTCTTCATGAAGTGAAAGAGGAGAGTGAAAAAGTTGGCTTGAAACTCAACATTCAGAAAATTAAGATCATGGCATCTGGTCCCATCACTTCATGACAAATAGATGGGGAAACAGTAGAAACAGTGACAGACTTATTTTCTTGGGCTCCAAGATCACTGCAGATGGTGACTGCAGCCATGAAATTAAAAGACATTTGTTCCTTAGAAGAAAAGTTATGACCAACCTAGACAGCATATTAAAAAGCAGAGACATTACTTTGGCAACAAAGTTCCTTCTAGTCAAAGCTATGGTTTTTACACTAGTCATGTATGTATATGAGAGTTGGACTATAAAGAAAGCTGAGCACGAAACAATTGATGCTTTTGAACTGTGGTGTTGGAGAAGACTCTTGAGAGTCCCTTGGACTGCAAGGAGATCCAACCAGTCCATCCTAAAGGAAATCAGTCTTGAATATTCAGTGTAAAGACTGATGCTGAAGCTGAAACTCCAATACTTTGGCCACCTGATGTGAAAAACTGACTCATTTGAATAAAACCCTGATGCTGGGAAAGACTGAAGGCAGGAAGAGAAGGGGACAATAGAGGATGAGATAGTTGGATGGCATCACTGACTCAATGGAGATGAGTTTGAGTAAATTATGGGAGTTGGCGATGGATAGGGAGGCCTGGCGTGCTGCAGTCCATGAGGTTGGAAGTTGGACACAACTGAGTGACTGAACTGAACTGAACTGATAGTAAGTCTTGAAACTTCATAATGTGAATTATTGTTTAGAATTGTTTTTATTATTTTAATTCATTTGCCTTTTCATATAAATTTAAAAATTGACTAATCTATATCTACAAAAATCCTGCTGTGATTTTGATTGAAATCGTGTTAACCTACAGATCAGTTTGGGGAGAATTGATAGCCATATTACTTTCCCCAATGATGAACAAAACAGAGTATATCTCTTTTTTAGGTCTTCTTTGGTTTCTTTCAACTGCGTTTTGTATCTATCAGGATACAGATCCTTTATTTGATAAAGTTTATAACTAAGAATTTCATTTTTTTGAGTGATTATAAATGACATTGGATTTTATTTTTGTTTTCTAATTGTTCATTAGTTAGTTAATTAATGTTAATTTAAATATAAAAATGATTTTTACTTGTATCTTGCAACTTTCCTAAATTCATTTATTGCTTCTAAGACCATTTTTCTTTAAGATTGCATGGACTTTCTAATAGACAGTTATATCATCTATTAATAGGGCTTCCCTAGTGCCTCAGCTGGTAAAGAACCCACGTTATGTCTGTTATTTAGGAGACATAAGAGATGTCAGTTCAATCCCTGGGTTGGGAATATCCCCTGGAGAAGGAAATCGCAACCCACTCCGGTATTCTTCCCTAGGACAGAGAAGTCTGGAGGGCTAGAGTCCATGGGATCACAAAGAGTTGGACATGAATACACACGCATGCATCATCATTAGAAACAATTTTACTTCTTATTTTCCAACCTGAATGCCTTTGTTTATCTTCCTTTCTATATTAGACTGGATAGGTTTCCAGTTCTTTGTTGAATGCAAGTGGTGAAAGTAGACATTCTTGCTTTATTCCTGATCTTAGGGGAAAAGTCTTTCATCTCTCATAATTAAGTATGATATTGTGGTAGGTGTTTTTCTTGGTGCTCTTGATCAAGTCAGTAAGTTTTCTTCTATTCCAACTTTGCTTGGTGTTTTTACCAAGAGTGGATATTGGATTGTATTCAAATGCTTTTTCTACATTAATTTATATAAGCTTGTTGTATGTGTTCTTTTATCTTTTAATTTCAGTCTATAGGTTGCATTGCTTGATTTTCAAATATTAAAAGGTTTGCATTTCTAGGATAAACCCCACTTGGTCATTGTGTGTAATTCTTATTATATGTTGCTGGATTTCATTTGCTTATATGTTGTCGAGGATTTTTCATCTGTGTTCATAAGGAATATTACTGTTTCATTTCCTTCTGTCTAGTTTAGGTATCAGAGTAATGCTGGCCTCATAAAATGAGTTGGGAAATGTCAGTTGGATTGACTTGGCTGATGACGTTGTTCAATCTTCTGGATCCTTACTGATGTTCTACCTACTTGTTCTTTTATTTACTGAGAAAGGAATATTGAAGCCTCCAAATATAGTTGTAGATTTTCCCATTTCTCATTTCAGCTCTATCAAGTTTTGCTTCATTTATTTTGAAGCAATGTTGTTAGGTACATACACATTTAAAATTGCGAAGTCTTGACCCTTTGTCATTATGAAATGAGTCTTTTTATTCTTAGTAGTTTTTGCTCTGAAGTCTACTATTTCTTTGTTCTGGTGTTTAATATTAATGTAGCCACTCCTACTTTTTTTTGGTCAGTGTTTACCTGACATATCCTTATTGATCCTTTGTTTACAACCTTCCTATAGCATTATATTTGAAGTAGATTTCCTTCAATGTATAGTTGAATGTCTTTATTTTAATTGGTGTGCTTAAATTATTTATACATAAGGTACATTATTAATATGTTTAGACTTAGGTCTATCATTTTCTAATTTGTTTCTTCTACTTTTTGTTATTCTGTTATCCCTTTCTTTCCTTCTTTGGCTTATTTAAATTTTTTCAAATTATATTTGACCATATATCTTTACATAAATTATTAAGTAGTTGCTCTAGGGATTGAAATATTCACACTTAAAATTTTAGAATCCTCTTAGAATTAATATTTTATGATCTCAAGATGAATGTGGAAACCTTACCATCTCATAGTCCTTTTAACTTCCTTTCATGTTGTAACTGTCGTATGCATTTCATCTACATATATTGAAAACCCCATTAGATAAAGTTCTAATTTTTTTCAACTATCATATATGTTTAAAGAACTTGAGGGGAAAGAATAGTTTATTATATTTGTCAATATATTTTTGATATTTAATTATTATAATAGTCTCTATTTTATATATTATTTATTATATATTATTAACCATTAATATTCTGTTTACTTTTGAGATAATTTTCCTTCAAACTGAAGAACCTTCTTCAGGATTTCTTTTAGAGCAGCAAATTCTAGCAACAAATTCTCTAGAATTCCTTTCTTTTGAAAATGTTTTATTTTATCTGTATTCTTTAAGGCTATTTTCATAAAACAGAAGACTGGGTTGAAAGTTCTTTTCTTTTAGAATTTTAAAGTGTTGTTTCATGAGTGAAAAGAAAAATACAGCATGCCAAAGCTTATGGGATGTCAACAAATTAGATAACCTAAGCTAAATGGACAAGTTCCTAGGAAGATGCCAACTACCAAAATTAACCCAAGAATAAACAGAAAATCTGAATCTACATAATAAATTGAGAGACTGAATTAGTACACAAGAAAACTTTTCACAAAGAAAAGCCCAAGACTAGATATCTTCATTGATGAAATCTGTCAGTTGTTTGAAAAAGAATTAACCCCTTTTTCACAAAATTAAAAAATTTAAATCCTTCACAAAATTTTGTAAAATATAGAAGATAAATGAAGAGTTTCTAACCTACTCCATGAGACAAGTATTACTCTAATACCAAAATCAAAGGCATCACAAGGAAATAAAATTATATACCAATAATCCTTATGAATACAGATGCAAATATCCTCAACAAAATATAAGCAAATAAAATTCTGTAAAATATAAAACAGATTGTACATCATGATCAAGTGGAATTTATGCCACAAATACATGGTTGTTTTAATATACAAATATGAATACATTGCTGCTGCTGCTGCTGCTGCTAAGTCACTTCAGTCGTGTCCAACTCTGTGCGACCCCACAGATGGCAGCCCACCAGGCTCCCCCGTCCCTGGGATTCTCCAGGCAAGAACACTGGAGTGGGTTGCCATTTCCTTCTTCAATGCATGAAAGTGAAAAGTGAAAGTGAAGTCGCTCAGTAAGTGTTCGACTCTTCGTGACCCCATGGACTACAGCCTACCAGGCTCCTCCGTCCATGGGATTATCCAGGCAAGAGTACTAGGATAGAGGACAAAAATGATATCACCCCAAGAGGTACAGAAAAAGCATTTGACAAAATCCAACACTGAACAAACTAGGAAAAAATTACTTAACAAACTAGGAATAAAAGCAGGCTTCTTTGATACAAGGCTGCTATGAATACCTCATAGGTAACAGCATGCTTAATGGTATAAGACCGAAAGCTTATCACCAAGATCAGATACAAGACAAAGATGTCCACTTACAATTTCAGTTTAATAATACTGGAGGTTCTAACCAGAAAAACTGGGTAAGAAGAATAAATAAGAGGCTTCCAGACTGAAAAAGAAGTAAAACTATCTATTTTCCCAGATGACATGCTTTTGAATACTGAAAATAATTCCTCCAGATAATTCCTAATAGTCTGTGTTTAAGCTCTTGACCAGGATGTTGAACTCTGTAGAAGATAGATGAACTTTTGGATAGTCTGGAATTGAAGTGGCTTTTAGAGGAATCTTTCACTTAAATAAGATAGTCTACCTTAGGGGTGCTCTTGGAAAGAAAACATGCCTATGACTGATTCATATTGATATACAGTAAAAACCAACACAATACTCTAAAGCAATTATCCTTCAGTTATCCTTTAAAATAAATAACAAAAAAAGAAGATTCCTAACCTTTCAGGCAATAGAATGCATTCTTTGATTGGTAGGCAGAAAAATGATTTTCAAAAGCAACTTCTCTAGGAGTCCTTGTAGCATGTAAAAGAAAACTCTTTGGTAAAAACTTTTGCCATCATAGCAGGTAACTAACTTATTCTATCTGCTAGAAACACAATTTGGGTCCAGCTTTTCTTCTGGGTTTTGTATTATTATGCCTGATACATAGCTAAAAATGAAAGCTATAAGATCTCTGTGTCTGTCTATATGTTATGTACATCTATAAATGTGTGTACATTATGTTTATGTGATATTTTTTAAAAGCTTTATTTAGTTTAAAAGATAAGCCAGTTAAGTGTTCCTTGGAAGTGAAAGTCACTCAGTCCTGTCCAACTCTTTGTGACGCCATGGACTATACAGTCCATGGAATTTTATAGGCCAGAATACTAAAGTGGATAGTCTTTCCTTTCTCTAGGAGATCTTGCCAACCCAGGGGTCAAACCCAGGTCTCCCACACTGCAGGCGGATTCTTTACCAGCTGAGCTATCCGGGATTAGGTATTATGTAAAATATTCTTAAAACTCTCAAAATTGTAGAGATTAAACCAAAATTTTCCAAGCTCACAGGATAATATTTGACAAATAAAATCTAGCTTAAATTGTTGGCTTAGTTAAAGCAGGCATATCCTCAGAGTTGGCAATGTAAAATATAACTCAAACATATTGCTTTTTCTACCTAGATTTACTAGTCTTATAGCTCATGTTATCTCTATGTTACAAAATTCATCAGCAAGAAAAATAAGATGATGGTTAGCTGTTTAATGTCTAATCTAGGCATACTTGTTTTAATTTAAATAGATGTAAATAAGATAAAAGTTTACACTAAGTTCAGTTCAGTTCAGTTGCTCAGTCATGTCCGACTCTTTGCGACTGCATGAATCGCAGCATGCCAGGCCTCCCTGTCCATCACCAACTCCCGGAGTTCACTGAGACTAACGTCCATTGAGTCGGTTATGCCATCCAGCCATCTCATCCTCTGTCGTCCCCTCTCCTCCTGCCCCCAATCCCTGTGAGCATCAGAATCTTTTCCAATGAGTCAGTTCTTCGCATGAGGTGGCCAAAGTACTGGAGTTTCAGATTTAGCATCAGTCCTTCCAAAGAACACCAAGAACTGATCTCCTTTAGAATGGACTGGTTGGATCTCCTTGCAGTCCAAGGGACTCTCAAGAGTCTTCTCCAACACCACAGTTCAAAAGCGTCAACTCTTCGGCACTCAGCCTTCTTCACAGTCCAACTCTCACATCCATACATGACCACTGGAAAAACCATAGCCTTGACTAGACGGGCCTTTGTTGGCAAAGTAATGTCTCTGCTTTTTAATATGCTATCTAGGTTG
>NW_011494942.1:943066-943477 GCF_000754665.1 Bison bison bison
CCATAAGGACAGGTCATCTGCATATCTGAGGTTATTGATATTTCTCCTGGCAATCTTGATTCCATCTTGTGCTTCTTCCAGCCCAGCGTTTCTCATGTACTCTGCATAGAAGTTAAATAAGCAGGGTGACAATATACAGCCTTGACATATCCTTTTCCTATTTGGAACCAGTCTGTTGTTCCATGTCCAGTTCTAACTGTTGTTTCCTGACCTGCATATTGGTTTCTCAAGAGGAAGGTCAGATGGTCTGGTATTCCTATCTCTTTTAGAATTTTCCATAGTTTATTGTGATCCACACAGTCAAAGACTTTGGCATAGTCAATAAAGCAGAAATAGATGTTTTTCTGGAACTCTCTTGCTTTTTCCATGATCCAGCGGATGTTGGCAATTTGATCTCTGGTTCCTCCTGCC
>NW_011494942.1:943577-954054 GCF_000754665.1 Bison bison bison
GGAAGGTCACGGTTCATGTATTGCTGAAGCCTGGCTTGGAGAATTAAGAGAGTTACTTTACTAGCGTGTGAGATGAGTGCAATTGTGTGGTAGTTTGAGCATTCTTTGGCATTGCCTTTCTTTGGGATTGGAATGAAAACTGACCTTTTCTAGTCCTGTGGCCACTGCTGAGTTTTACAAATTTGCTGGCATATTGAGGATATTCATTGATTATAGGTTATTTCCATACTAAAATATTAATTACTAAACATAAATTTATCTATCTTTGAATTGTTAATTTTTAAGGACAAAACATACCTGGGTCTATTGAAAAATATATCTTTTGCCACATTAAAAATTACAACATAAAAATAGATGTGTTGAAAATTATAGATTTTTATAATTATATATTAGTTTGCTAATCTACTACAAGATGTTGATATATGATAGACAGTTCTTAATTGCCTGCTTCTTAGTTTTCACTGGAAAATAGAGGTTACTGATGGCTAAAATTTATAATCAGTATGTAAAAGTAAACAGAAACAGTAAGAATGAAGGGAAACAGCTTTGTATATAAAGACTGGCAGAAAAGGGGGATGTGTTTTCCTAAAGTAAAATACCTGGTTGCTCCAGAATGAAAAAGAAAAAAAAGAAATAGGGAAAAATATAAATGGATATATATATAGAAAGTTGCAGCAGGTTTGTAGAAAGGATATTATTTATTGTAAGGTCAAGGCTAATTGAAGTTAATGGAATTATTTATGAGTTTTTAAAATGTGCTCTACAATATACTCATAAAAAACCTAGAGTTTAATTTTCTTTCTGTTAAAATGAGAAAATTTCTTGAATTATTGCTCTGCTCTTAATAAGAGATTATAAAAAGTTTTCTTCTGTGAACTACCTAGGAAACAGAGATTCTTTGGTTTATCACAAACAATTTCCTGTGCACATTGTCTTTATCAGATCTTTGATTATTGAGAAAAACTGAGTCTTTTCACTGTTAAAAGAGGTTAAAAAATAATTATGTGATTTTCTGTATGCTTTTGAAATCTTTTAATTGTCACTTTGAATGACTGTTCCTTTACAGTGACCTATGATCCTATTTGATAAGCGTTTTAAGTCTTTTGACGTTTTTGACAGACTTCTCCAAATAAATTCTGAATAAAGTCTTTTTTGGGTTTTTCCATAGGGTCCCTGGAAGATCTCAAAAGATTTATTCTCTCAGAAAAAGAGAAATATTAAATGAATAGGGTTATTTGATATGTGCAGTTACATTGGAAACATTGTCAAACAAAAGTGATGATTAATTTTGTATTGGTTGTATGTGCATGGGTATGTATTACTAATGTTCCCCAAACTATACAAAATTCTGTAAAATTTGTCATTGTCCTTAAGTCCAGATAATCAGTCATAATTCAGGTTGTTATCTTCAAATATTATATGTCACAAAAATAACCAAATTCCTTTTTCAGTTTCATTATCATGAACTCTCACTGGATCTTTATCCATGGCCATTATAATTATAGCCCAGTTAATGTTACTGTTTCACTTTCATGATTTCCTGAAAGCTTTTGCATCTATGATACAGAATTGCAAGAAATTAATGGAAAGACCCTGAAAAGTACTCTAACATAGAGGTTTCTGATAATTTTTAGATTATAACAGTGACCTGGGTAAGGATTTCTAAAATTCTACTGGAAATAACAGTTGATTCTTAAAACTACTAATCAAGCAAAACAAGAATTAGTTACATTGAACTGAATAAACTATTAGAGGTGATTACAATTTTTATGACTGTTTGAAACATTACTGGTTCTTCAATGATCTGTTTTCTAGCTTTAACAAACCTGCCCACTCTATCCCCTCAATCTTAAATCTCTGTCTCCCTTTCTGTTTCCTAGCCATAACTTATACCTGTTTGGTAAAATGTACTTTTAAAAATTTATTATTAATTGGAGGATAATTGCTTTACAATATTGTGTTAATTTCTGTCATACAGCAACATGAATCTGCCATTGGTATACATATGTCCCCTCCCTGTTGAACTTTCCTTCAACCTCTCACTTCATCCCATAAAATACATTTTTATAAACAATATGAAATACTTATCTTTTTCTCCTTACCTGATCCCTCCAGACTACTCTCACTGAGTATTCTTATTTTCTTGGCAATATAGATTTCATGGCAATTTAGCTAAGTTTAACAAGAATTTGTATTCCTTATAACAAGATAAAATTGGGCAAGTCATTAGCTTAGCTTCTTAGCCTAAAGAGACTTTTAAAGATATAATCTTAGATTCCTTATTACCAGACAGTTTTAAAGAACTAAGGTTGACTTTATGGAGCCAGGAAAGCCCCTTGGATATTAACAACACTTTGACTGGAATATCATATTTGATAATATGCGTAGACTCATTATTCTTGCTGCACTATGTAAATAATCAGGTCAAATGTAATGATACTAGATTTGTTTACAAATAAATTAGTCTTACTGTGATTGTCTTTGCTAAAAATGAGGTGACTACAGAATAGTAAAAAAATTGAAAAGAATAGTAGAAAACTGTAAGTGCTCCTTCATCAAGAGGCTTTTGTTCCTCTTTGCTTTCTCTCATTAGGGTGGTGTCATCTGTATACCTGAGGTTATTGATATTTCTTCTGGCCATCTTGATTCTAGCTTGTGCTTCATCCAGCCTGACATTTTGCATAATGTACTCTGCATATAAGTTAAATAAGCACGGTGACAGTATACAGCCTTGACATACATACTCCTTTTCCAGTTTTGAACCAGTCCATTGGTCTATGTCTGGTTATAACTGGTTTTTTTTTTGACTTACATAGGTT
Source organism: Bison bison bison (assembly GCF_000754665.1). Classification (NCBI taxonomy): domain Eukaryota; kingdom Metazoa; phylum Chordata; class Mammalia; order Artiodactyla; family Bovidae; genus Bison; species Bison bison. The sequence goes on from NW_011494942.1 coordinate 946,397, forward strand.
TCTTAGGAGGCAGGTAAGGTTGTCTGGTACTCTCATCTCTTTAAGAATTTTCCACAGTTTGTTGTGATCTACACAGTCAAAAGCTTTAGCATAGTCAATGAAGCAGAAGTAGATGTTTTTCTAGAATCCCTTGCTTTTTTTGATGATCCAACGGATGTTGGCAACTTGATCTCTGGTTTGTCTGCCTTTTCTAAATCCAACTTGTACATCTGGAAGTTCTTGATTCACATACTGTTGAAGCCTAGCTTGAAGGATTTTGAGCATTACCTTGCTAGCATGTGAAATGAGCGCAATTGTGTGGTAGTTTGAACATTCTTTGGCATTGCCCTTCTTTATGATTGGAATGAAAACTGACCATTGGAAAAGACCCTGATGCTGGGAAAGATAGAGAGAAGGAGAAGAAAGGAGGTGACAGAGGATGAGATGGTTGGATGGCATCACCGACTCAGTGGGCATGAGTTTGAGCAAACTCTGGGAGAGAGTGAAGGAAAGGGAAGGCTGGTGTGCTGCAGTCCATGGGGTCGCAAACAGCTGGACATGACTGAGCAACTGAACAATGACAGTGAGTGCTCCTGTTACCAGATTCTTTTTGTGATCATTGTTGTTGAGGTTTTATTATCTACCTGTAAACTTCCAGGAAATCACTACTGATCAAGTATGTACAACATTCTGTGTGGTTGTACTTCAGTGTGGGCTGCTCAGAGAGTTCAACAGAAACCCAAGGACAGTCAAATTGGAAACCAAGAAAACCCGTCAGATTGAAGCTGCCATTCCCATTCACTATCTAAAGATGTTTTGAGCTCAAATCTAAAAAACTTCTTCACTGACTGCTCTCTAGACTTGGAAGCAGTTTATAATTTCCTCCAAATATTACACTTTTCTTTCTATAGAAATCCCTCTTATATAATACCTGATTCCTCACACAAATTGAGTTCTAACCCAGATAGAAGCCTGCCTACAGCACTACCTCCTGAAATGAAACATCTCCATGTTTATTCTGCCCTAAATAATTATGACATAGTTCAATGGTGACTCAGACAGTAAAGAGTCCACCTGCAATGCAGGAGACCTGGTTTTGATCCCTGACTTGGGAAGATTCCCTGAGAAAAAATGGCTACCCACACCAATATTCTTGCCTGGAGAATTACATGTACAGAGGAACCTAGAGGGCTACAATCCACAGGGTCACGAACAGTAGGACACTACTGAGCGACTAACACTTTCACTCTTCAGTAACATAAGGCACTAACTAATAAGTATTCGAAGACTTATTTCCACCAAGTCTAAAAAGACTTCTATGATCTGCTTTCAGAAGAAGACAATATGTCCCATACATCAGAACCAGGAGTCTTAGTTTATTGGAAACATCACTGATGAAAGACTGCATTTAAACCTCCTTAAAAGAGGCCTTATCTTCTAATCTTCAATTACAGAAAGAATTTATAAATTCTGTAAATCTTTAGTCAGCGTTGTATTTGACAATTGCATAACCTTGGACCAATTACTGGCTGAATGAGAAAGACTATATATTATTGCTAATATGGCATGTTGTGTCAATGTATATAACTCAGAAAAATGGAAACCTAATTACACATTATCTAAAAAACACAAATTGGCTCTGAAAAAATAAACTTGACTCTGATTATAGCTTGATTGTTTTAGTTGGTTATATCTGAGTTGCTAGGAATGTCTGGGTCTGGGGCGTTTTTCAGTCCTTCACTGTTATTCTTCTCATAGTCATGATATTAACCTCCCAGGTACGTTGTGTCCTCTTCAGGGGTTTTAAATTTGTTTCAGAAGCCACTCACACATCAAATGATATCCATCAGGATTAGACAGCTCAAAGAACTCAGTCATCTGACTGCCCATGTCTAGGATGGCAGTACAACTATTGGAAACAGCGACTATATGACTTTATGTCCCAGCAACTAGATTAACAGTGGTATTGAGAGTAATGCTGTACTATTTGGTCACATCCTGAGCTTGTGAAAAGAATGACCAAAAGAGAAGAATTATTAAAATAAAAAAGTGGAGACCAGTCAGGGTGGAAGATCCCTTAAGCAGACAAAACCAATTAAGCCACAGAAGTGAAGCCATCTTGCATATTTCATAAATATAAGGAATATTTAATTTGGGCTTTTTTTTTTTTTTTTTACAAATGCCTCTGGTAATAATCAATGAAATAAAATGATATGCAATAATATAACAACTTTTAACCTCCCCTGCTGTCTGGAGATTCCCCATTATAATAGCCAACCATGGTAAAGGTCCTCATTTTCACTTTACAAGCCATCTGTAACATCCTGCTTCTGAGAGTCATACCAGTTTTAGGTTCTCAGTGTCCCTGCTCATGAACAGTTTGTTTCTTACTCGATAAAATACTCATATCAAGTAAAGCTCTCTGAATTTTCTTTTGACAATAGAAAAGGTTGTTACCTAGCAAACCATCACATGGAAGAAAATTAGAGTAGATTTAATCTTTACAAAATGCTGAGCCCGTGCCCTGTGCCCTCTTGGAGAAAGGGGTGAGCCTGGAAGCTGGCAAAATGCTTTCTTCAGAGTCCCAGGAAGCTGATAGACCACCAGGCCCACTTTGATTTTCTCATCATCAGGTGGCGGTAGTGGTAAAGAACCCCCCTGCCAATGCAGGAGACCTAAGAGATGAAGATTCTGTCCCGGGGTTGGGAAGATCCCCTGGAGAAGGGAATGCAACCCACTCCAGTATTCTTGCCTGGAGAATCCCATGGACAGAGGAGCCTGGGGGGCTACAGTCCATAGGGTCACCAAGAGTTGGACACGACTGAAGTGACTTTTCACGCACGCACACACAACAGAGGACTGGTACCCATTGAGTAGGAGCAGGTGGTGCTGTGGAGAGGCCCCCTGACCCAGAACTCTGTGAAGGAGAGAAAGGGCAGAAACATGGAGGGAACTCTGCCTGGTCAGAGTTCAAAGCAATCCTCCATGGAAAGTCACTCTGAGAACCGTTCTGCTCCCATTCTCTTTTCATCATCCATCACATTTTCTTTGACATAGGGAAAAAGGAAAAGTTTAAGAAAGAGAAAATGTTTATGTTCAGTCTTGTCTTTGCTTTCTTTGCAAGCTGTAGCCTTGACGGAAGCAAGTTGATTTGCAGAGTTACAAAGGAAAAATGGGTTGCAGAAAGGCGTTGTGTTCCAGAGGGTGTGTGGCACGGTGTGAGGAGACCAGAGAACGCCACGAACATCAGCAATATGAGGGGTTGCTTCAGTAGGTCTTTTTATGATTCCTGTCCACCTCTGACTATTGTCCTCAAAGGAGCAAGGTAGAGAAAAGGGAGCGGTCACCCCTTCCCACCCAGGCAGTCCAGCTGGTCCATCTGTGCTTGGCCCCAAGGTACAGGCAGCAGGGAAAGACGGAATGCCTTGGAGGCGGAGAGGAGACCAGCCTTCCAAAACTATTATACCTGGGTGTACGGAAGGCGAGAAGGCTTTGGAAGTGGGACTACAGAATTAACGTTTAGTGAATCCAAGTAAAAAGATCTGTTTTGAGCAGAACAGATTCAAAGACTTTAAGGAAAAGGGTTGACGCCATCGATCCCAGACAGGATAAGGGCAGGCATGCGTCATACTTTGTGCTTCAGACTGAATGTATTTTCACTGATGTAGTCTGGTTTATGTGACTGTCAGAAATGGCCTTGAAAAGCAAAAAAGGAAGCCAGTATTGAAAGAGCTGGGGCAGTGTCCTCTTTGCCTCTGTGTCCTGGGCGGGGGGAACTGTTGGTATTTAGAATCTCAATTGTGTTGTGTTGGAAAGCTCCCCTCCTTCACTTTTCCACCACCTGCTGCCACCTGAGACTGGATGACTTATTTCCCAAGTTCAGTGAAAGGGCTTTGGTCCCAAGAATGCTCACTTAAGGTCACCTCATACGTTAGAAGGCCAGACATTTTCCCTTGTGTTTTTGAAAAACAGAAACTAGCAATTAAACTTCAAAAGTCAGGAGGCCAAGAAAAAAATAAATGGAAAAGATTTAAATGAGAGAAAGTTTCTGTTTTCTCAAAAAGATCAGGCTGAACAAGCCGATCTCAACAATGTGCCTTTTGGTTCCCACTCCGCAGGCTCTCCATCTCAGTCTCAACACTGATACATTCAGCCTTTCAGGACAAAGCCCCTCTGTCCTTGTGAGCTGTGTTCCCCTGCCAGCTGGCTGGAAGCTGCTGGACCCAAGGCCACCAAGTGGACAAACAGAACTCTGAGGAGGTTTGTCTGGATGTATTGACCTCGATTCACTGTGTGGGGCTGACTGGTTTTGTCTGCTTCGCAATGGAAATGTAATTGAAGAGCACTGATTCAGAAGAGTTTCGTGGCAAGCTGAGATTATTCCTCTTCCCAACCATTTGGCAAGCTAGAATTTACTCCAAGAGTGAACTATGTGGCCTTAAGCAAAGGACTTGGAACTGCTCCACATCTCAGTTTTCTCCTCTGCAAAATGGGCATATCCCCTTCTGCTCTACCTTCTGATCAAGATTTTAGGAAGGCCAAATGAAGGAATATTTGGTAACTATCAAATACCACACAGGTGTTTTTAGAGACACCTTCCTAGTGTGATTTCAGGAATGCAAGATAAGGCTCTCTACCTGCCCACCTTTTCTTCCTTGGCCTGAAAGCCTGAATACCTTGAGAAGGAAGCCAGTCTCCGTGTTTAACAATGAGATCCACTTGACATGCACATACTCCAGGGAGAAGATGTGCAGTGATACATTTATGCCTGTGGATAAGTGACTGCATCAGAGATGCAGAGCCAGGTGTGATAGGAGGAGGGAAAGAGAGGGCAAGTGGGCCAGCTCTTGCAAGTGGGCTGTGGGTACACAGGGAAGGATAGAGATGGGAAGACAAGATTCCTGGGATAAATCCCACTTATTTTACAGTTTTCTGGGGGGGGGGTGCTGATCCAGCCATTCAGTGCTCTTCTTCAGAGATACAGATTGAACTTATTGAAGAATAAGAAGATATATTTTATCCCATCCAGCTCTTTCGGAGATTTGATGCCATGGAAAGTGGCATTTTATTAAATTCCATCACCCCCAGGCCCACTGGCATGGAAGAACACTAATAACATCATTCTATGCCCCTAACCATTACCCAGATTTTGCTCATGAGATAGGACTCACCCAGACAACCTCTGTGTAGTTCATTTCCCAGGACATTCCTACATTTCATTTTCTCCTCTAATCCAATGCATCCTAACCCAAGTGCCATAGCACACCTGTGGGCTACGAGGAGGCCACACATGTGCAAACCCTTTCCGCCCCCTGGCCAGCTGTGTGGGGCCAGGGCTGCCTCTCACCTTAGACAGTCCTGGCACTGACCTAGTGAACCATCCCTTTATTGCCTGAGTCTGTGTGTGCTGTGATGTGAAAACAGTTGGAAAGCATCTGTTTAGCTATGTTCTACAATATCTAAAGAAAGCATTCTAAATGCAAACCCTACCCCATCATTGTCTTTCAGTAACTCCTTATTACCCAGAGGATAAAGTTCAGATTCTTCAGCAGGACAGCTGTGAATGAGCCCTGTGTGATCTGCTTCTGCTTTACCTCCCAAGCCTGCATTCTGGTCACCTGCAGCTGTCTGCTGTTCCCTGAATGCATCACGCTGCTCTTATTTCTGCGCATGCTGTTTCCTCTGCTCAGGATGGCATTCCTTCCTAGTTCTCATGGGTATTTCCTCCCTTCTTGTGAAATTTGTCTCCACTGTCACTTCCTCTGGGCAGGTATCTCTGGTCTCTGGCATCCTTAGGCTCTGCTAAACCTTTCTTCTGAAGTTCTCACACAGCCTTGCACACGCCACCTCACAGCACTTACCTTACTGCCCAGTTCATTTGTGGACCTAACTGTTTTACTTCATTATAATTAGTTCCAGGAGGGCAGGCTCTGTGTTTCAGTTATCTTACGTCTTGAAAATAATAGGTGTTTAATAAGTGCTTATTGGGGAATAATTTATCCATCTATGACATTACAAGAGAAACTTTGATTTTCAAATGAAAGCTGATTGACAATAGTAAATCACAAAATTCTTCCTAGTGATCACTAACTTTTATTGGAAATGGACTATGTGACAAGTAAACAGTGTGGAAAGTTTTATGTGCCTACTTTGTAGTCCTACAATGTAAAAACAACTTCCCCAATTTTCCAGGTAAGGAAAATGAGGTTGAGAGAGATTAGGTGACTTTGCCAAGTTTACAAAATTATTTAGCAGCAGAGATGTTTCAGGCAAGGCCTTTCTGACTTCACAGATGGAGTTCTTTTTTCTCTCCCATTGTGACTCTAAAATGCACGTTGAAATATATGTTGAGTACACATTCCTTATCTGGACACATCAGTACCTATCAATACCTAAGTGTGTTTGCTTTCCGCGTCTCACATGCATTTTGCTCCCCATACCCCTTGATCTGCTGTGTTTGGCCAAACCCAGCCTAGAACTTTGGCACCTTTGGGACTGGTCATAAAGCAGGCAGGAGGGCTGAGGAGGCTCATTAAGTGTTGACTGTGTCCCATCTATAATTCTCCTGCCGGGAATCTATTGTGTAGAAGCTAAGCACGGGGATTTCAGAAATGAAAGCGGAACAGAGCAAGGAATGCCATAGAAGAGGCTGTAAGGAGACCTGCGTAGTTACTGTCTGGGGTGCTTTTGAGAACACAGCCTGGGCTTGCATGGAAGTGAAATCGTGACCTAAAGGTGAAGGTGATTGTCATAGTGAACAGTGATGAGAAGATAGACATTAGAGATAGTTAAGAGTCAGAAGCTAGACATGGGGAGAGGGCATATGGAAAATTCCTGTATCTTCCTGTCAATTTTTTTTAGAAACCTGAAACTGCCAAAAAAAAAAAAAGTTTTAAAAAGAACACTCAGTGTTAGGGTAGACATTTTTGGCAAAACGTTTGTTTCAGGTGTGTGTGTGTATACACACACACATATATACTCATATACCCATGTGTGTGTGTTGGATTGTGATGTAAATTGTATGTTGTAGGTCAAAAAAGTTTGCAAGCATCTATTGGCACCCCACTCCAGTACTCTTGCCTGGAGAATCCCATGGACAGAGGAGCCTGGTAGGCTATAGTTCATGGGATCACTAAGAGTTGGACACGACCGAGCGACTGCACTTTCACTTTTCACTTTCATGCATTGGAGAAGGAAATGGCAACCCACTCCAGTGTTCTTGCCTGGAGAATCCCAGGGACGGGGGAGCCTGGTGGGCTGCTGTCTATGGGGTCGCACAGAGTTGGACATGACTGACGTGATGTAGCCGCAGCATAGTTAAGTTATACTTGCAAATAAAAGTTCAAATTAACCTCAAAAAAGTTAAATACTTAAATAGATGTAGGACATTCATTCATTTAGTCTGTAAACATTTATAGCCTAACATGTGCCAGGTGGGAAACAGAGGAGCAGTTAGGAGCAAAGGAACAATTAGGAGAGCTGGGAAGGGGCTGAGCCTAGTTTTCAATGTGTAGACCAGACATACAGCAAGCTGGTCAAAGAAAGAGAAAACCACCAGCCATGGAAAGTTTCCTGCACCTGCCACAATCCTGACAGGTCAGTATCACTTTTTCTGATCCCTTGGAAATTAAGGGCTTACTCCTTCCTATACCCCTTGAGGGGGATATGAGAAGCCACTC
>NW_011494942.1:954154-959929 GCF_000754665.1 Bison bison bison
TTCCTATACCCTTGGAGGGGAAAAAAAAAAGCCACTCTGCCATATTAGGAAAATGAAACTAAACCGTCAAATTAGGAAAAGGATAAAATATCCCCCAGTAATAAATAAATGAATAAGATACTTCCACTTCTCCTAGGAAATCAGGACAAATCTGTTCAGATGGGGCTACAGGCAAGGAGTGTAGAGCTGTAGGATGAGGGCAAAACAGACAGGAGTGCCTGAAATGCAGGCCAGGACAGTTGCAAGAGGAGGCCAACAAGAGTGCATTTGGCAACAGGATTTACATGTTGTGAACTGAGTCATTCAAGAATTCTCATGTTTACCTGTGGTCTACACCCTTTACATTTTATACAGCATTACTTAGTAACAACAGCCAAGATTTACTTGGTAATCACTCCCTACAAGGCATGGTTTAAATGTTTTACCTTTATAATGCATCTAATCCTTTCAATAAACCAGGAGATAGGGACAGCCTCCGTTTTATGGGTGAGAAAAGAAAGCACAGATCCATTTTTGGAAGTAGCAGACTCAACACTTGAACACAGGCTGTCTGCCCTAATACTGATCCTTAACCAGTTCATATACTGCTTCTGCTCATTAATGTCTTCAGTATACATTTTTGTGATGAGGCCTTGTCTTATAAATCATTCATCTATAAGCAGGTACATGATGTTCATCAATATTCCATAAAAGTCAATTAGCTGACACAATTCAAGGAAAATAGAATGGGAGGAGGTTTATCATCTAATTTGTTGTTCGCCAGTTGCACATTTGTTACCCTCGTTGGTTTTAAGTCTCTTTGAGGATCAGAGGTCCTATTTTCTCCCTTGATCTCCCTTACAATACGTGGTGTAGATCTTTGCACAAAGCAGGTGATCACAAACACCTATCCATCAGTTCCCCCCATCCCTGGTAATTTAACAGTTCTGTTCAGTTTCCAACCATCCCAGGGTTTGTCAGAATCACCAGAGCCCCCGGCTTGTGCCACCCTCCCATGGCCTGGAAATAGTTGCCAAGAAATGGCTGCCCAGCCAGGAACAACATGTCCAGACCTGCACATCCTGGTGGGGCTGTACAGAGTTCTGGACGTGGAACTTAGTGACAGAGCCACCCAGCCAGAGACCTTGCTAGATACGTTTTTGTCATGTTAAGCTGTTGTGATTTGGGGAGGTTGATATCAGAAACTTTTTTTGGCTGGCACTGTGAAGAAACCAGCTGAGGGGAATTTTTGTTTTAATCCATTGACCATTCTTCTCCCCAGGTACTTTTGCTTGATACCAGCAGTTGAGCCTACCTTTATGAAAATGCAGTGATTTCTTTAACTAGAAAAAGAAAAGAAAGAAAATGGGACTCTTAGTCTACATCATATAAGGCTTTGGGCCATGTAGAACCCCCCCCCCCACCTCCAGGGACTTGTTTTTGTCCTGATTGGTTATTTGTTGCTATCTTGTCATCATCCAATCATTAGAAGACAGGAGAGCCTCTGATCTGAGTGCCAGTGAGAACGGCACCCCCAGAATGCTTCCCTGACAAAGGGCCATTGTGTAGTCAACCATTACATCATCCTTCTCAGTGCCTGTCCCGCTCCTGTGCTTTTTTGACTGGCCCTGTGAAGAAACCGGATGAGGTGAATTTTTGTTTTAAATCCTCTGACCATTCTTCTCCCCAGGTATTTTTGCCTTTAAAATGCCTTTGGTCTTTAAATGCAGCCAGATCATAGTTTCTGTTGAAAGAATCATCATCTCCTTGCTGCTCAGCTGGTCACTTCGTCTCTCCGGCTGGCCAGGGAAAGTATTATTATTAGACGATTTCTCTTCTCTCTGAGAGCAAAGAGCAGTGATTTGTTCCTCCATTCAGATCTCCAAAGAAGGTGAAAAATGCACTTTCTATGGTGTCTTTTGTGTCTGAACACCCCGCACAGTGGAGGAGGAGGCAGCCACTGCCCAGGGCAGCAGGTTTACTGATTGAGATCGTCACTGAGGAGGCCTCTCCTGACACAGTTTGGCAGCTGGTGCTCCCCACGGCGCCTCAGCAAGCGTCCATTATGAGCCTGCAGAGAAGGCTCCAGGAGCCAAAACAAGAGAGCTGACAGGGAAATCTCCGTGTTCTTTACACACTCCCACTGGGCTCTGCTGCTGCAATGTGTCTTTCTTTTTCTCCTTAAGAATTATTTCTTACATATGAATAGTACATTGTCTTTGCAAAGTGAGTCCATGTGGGTCATCCCACGGGATTCTCACATTCTGGTGCAGTAAGTGAAGCAGGTTTCTCTTACCCCCAACTTCCTCTGTAGGAGGAAGCAGAGGATAACACAGCCTCTGATAGGGATCCAGAGAGCACCTAGAATCTCTTATGCAGTCTCTTCACTTTATGGTGTCACTTCTCATAGAAAAGGAGATGAAGGTTTGGGTTGTGTGTGAGCCTCCTTCCATTGGAGTCCTCAAGTCTAACAAAGAGAAAAATCCCATTCTAATCATTACATTTCCGTTCACAAAACTGCAAATCTGTGTGCCCAAGGTACTTTGGGATAATGTATATGTTTTGTAGTAGGAAGGTGAAGTTGAGTAAGAGAAATGCCACTTTTGAAAGTAAAATACAGACAAGAATATTAATGGTCTGGAATTTTCTTTAAAACAACATGGGTAGAGGATGATTCAGGGAGGAATTAGGGGATGTTGCCCTGGAGGAAGGCATGCCAACCCACTCCAGTATGCTTACCTGGAGAACCCCCATGGACAGAGGACTGGCAAGCTATAGTCCATGGGGTCACAAAGAGTCAGTGACTGAGTGACTAAGCACAGCACAGGGGATGTAGAAGAACTGATGCTTTTGAATTGTGGTGCTGGAGAAGACTCTTGAGTCCCTTGGACACCAAGGAGATCAAATCAGTCAGTCCTAAAGGAATCAACCCTGAATATTCCACTGAAGCAGAGTCTTAGGGATGCTAGGGTTATTTGTTACTTTCTGCATAGACGCATTGATAGGGTAGAGAAGCCCCTTCTTTGGAATCTTTAAATAGAAGTAGCAGACCCCTTGGTGAGGATATACAAGAGAGCACCAAATGAGAGGTCTCCATAAGCCGCTAGGACCAAATGTTAACTGCCACTGTGTTTTCATTTTGGAGAGGGTAACTTCCCGATAGTAACCAAGTGAAGGAGATGTCTTTCTTGTTCCTATAAGCCTTTGTTATGAACAATGCTTTGTTTGGGTTTTCAAGTTGCACCAAGTGTTTGGATGAGCTGGTGGTCATGCTGTATGTTTGAAGGTGTATTAATGCCTTATGGGCCATTAGGGATCCATCCCTGAGAGCTTTTATGCCTCAGACAAATCCCAAATGCCCTGTTGCGAGAAGGCAATTGGAGGGGAAAAGAAAAGCCCACAGGAATGTGAGAGGAGAAGATGAGGGGAAGGTCGGTTGGTAGGTAGGTCATGTTTGAACAGCAGGAAGGAAGGAGGTGGGATGGCATCCTGGGAGCTGTGATGTAAGAGGCGGGGACAGATATGCTGCTGGGCAGGGTGCCCTTCAGTGCCAGGCTTAGCTACTGGTGGCCTTGAGAGCACACCTGCGTCTCCAGGCCTGTGAAGCTGGCAGCTCCTGGAGCTAGTTCTGCCTGATAGGGGTAAGCCGTTAACCCATTGTTTATTCTGCTGGCAGGGCATGGGTTGGAAATCTGTGGATGGCCTTTCTGTGGGTCGGTGCAGGTCCAGAAGGCATGAGGGGTGGGGGATGGTGGGACAAGAAGAGGCTGAACCCTGAGAAGCCTACATTCTGGGTTCTTATGAGTTCTTATCTTCTCAGCAGCAGGATTTAAAAGGATGTTTGTGAAAACAGTTCATCCCATACCATCTCCGTCTTATGTTCCGGGGAGCTGTGGATTCACACAGATGGAGGGAGAACTGATGTTAGCTCAGCAGGTTAGGAGAGATTTAAATTGAAAACCATTCAAGCCTTTTGCAAATTTGTTTTCCTTTTTCACAAATGTATGCTTCCCCCTTTAACTGGAGGATAATAGAGTAGGGCCTGTGAGAACATGAGGTTGTTCATTTACTGCCTCCCCTCCCCACAACCCCCAACAGCTTGTTTTAATTGAAGAGTTTCATTAGAAACCTGGATGTTGGTTTCCTGTATTGACAGTTACATTTTGTGGCAGGTGGTTTCTGAACTAAACCTGTGCAGTAAAGGACACACTGAGGAAGGCCTTGAGTTCAGGTATATGGGCCCCAACACAGATGCCAGGGTTTTTGGCAGCAAACCCTACCTTTCCCTTGACTACATCCAAAGTGCCTTAAATGTTTTACACTATTTATCTCCTGTCATTCTCAAGTGACCTGGGAGTTGGCTCAGGAAGACTTATTATTCCCATTTCAGTTCAGTTCAGTTCAATCGCTCAGTCATGTCCGACTCTTTGCAACCCCATGAATCGCAGCACGCCAGGCCTCCCTGTCCATCACCAATTCCCGGAGTTTACTCAAACTCACGTCCATCGAGTCAGTGATGCCATTCCAGCCATCTCAACCTCTGTCGTCCCCTTCTCCTTGTGCCCCCCAATCCCTCCCAGCATCACAGTCTTTTCCAATGAGTCAGGTCTTTGTGTGAGGTGGCCAAAGTATTGGAGTTTCAGCTTTAGCATCATTCCTTCCAAAGAACACCCAGGACTGATCTCCTTTAGGATGGACTGATTGGATCTCCTTACAGTCCAAGGGACTCTCAAGAGTCTTCTTCAGAACAACAGTTCAAAAGCATCAATTCTTCAGTGCTCAGGTTTCTTCACAGTCCAACTCTCACATCCATACATGACTACTGGAAAAACCATAGCCTTGACTAGATGGGCCTTTGTTGGCAAAGTAATGTCTCTGCTTTTGAATATGTTGTCTAGGTTGGTCATAACTTTCCTTCCAAGGAGTAAGCATCTTTTAATTTCATGGCTGCAATCATCATCTGCAGTGATTTTGGAGCCCCCCAAAACAAAGTCTGACACTGTTTCCACAGTTTACCCATCTATTTCTCATGAAGTGATGGGACCAGATGCCATGATCTTAGTTTTCTGAATGTTGAGCTTTAAGCCAACTTTTTCACTCTCCTCTTTCACTTTCATCAAGAGGCTTTTGAGTTCCTCTTCCCTTTCTGCCATAAGGGTGGTGTCATCTGCATATCTGAGGTTATTGATATTTCTCTCGGCAATCTTGATTCCATCTTGTGCTTCTTCCAGCCCAGCGTTTCTCATGGTGTACTCTGCATAGAAGTTAAACAAGCAGGGTGACAATATACAGCCTTGACATATCCTTTTCCTATTTGGAACCAGTCTGTTGTTCCATGTCCAGTTCTAACTGTTGCATCCTGACCTGCATATAGGTTTCTCAAGAGGCAGGTCAGGTGGTCTGGTATTCCCATCTCTTTCAGAATTTTCCACAGTTTATTGTGATCCACACAGTCAAAGGCTTTGGCATAGTCAAGAAAGCAGAAATAAATGTTTTTCTGGAACTCTCTTGCTTTTTCTATGATCCAGCGGATGTTGGCAATTTGATCTCTGGTTCCTCTGCCTTTTCTAAAACCAGCTTGAACATCAGGAAGTTCATGATTCATGTATTGCTGAAGCCTGGCTTGGAGAATTTTGAGCATTACTCTACTAGCGTATGAGATGAGTGCAATTGTGTGGTAGTTTGAGCATTCTTTGGCATTGTCTTTCTTTGGGATTGGAATGAAAACTGACCTTTTCCAGTCCTGTGGCCACTGCTGAGTTTTCCACATTTGCTGGCATATTGAGTGCAGCACTT
>NW_011494942.1:960029-971917 GCF_000754665.1 Bison bison bison
ATCTGCTCCACTAGCTTTGTTCGTAGTGATGCTTTCTAAGGCCCACTTGACTTCACATTCCAGGATGTCTGGCTCTAGGTGAGTGATCACACCATCATGATTATCTTGGTCATGAAGATCTTTTTTGTACAGTTCTTCTGTGCATTCTTGCCACCTCTTCTTAATATCTTCTGCTTCTGTTAGGTCCATACCATTTCTGTCCTTTATCGAGCCCATCTTTGCATGAAATGTTCCCTTGGTATCTCTAATTTTCTTGAAAAGATCTCTAGTCTTTCCCATTCTGTTGTCTTCCTCTATTTCTTTGGATTGATCGCTGAGGAAGGCTTTCTTATCTCTCCTTGCTATTCTTTGGAACTCTGCATTCAGATGCTCATATCTTTCCTTTTCTCCTTTGCTTTTGGCTTTTCTTCTTTTCACAGCTATTTGTAGGCTTCAAGACATGGCAGAATTAGCTGAGCTCATTTCCCCAGATCCCAGATCATGGCAACAAAGTACAGTGCTCTTCCAATCAGCAGGATGGTTATGCTGTCATGTTGCTTCACTGCAGACTTGCGTTCCAGCAATCCATCTTTTTTACTTCCCTCTTTGGTTATCAGAGACCCAAAGACCCCATTTGTACAGACAAATAACCCTGGAACCCCAGCATCAGCACATTGCCAGTTACAGCCACCTGCACTGATGGAAGCTTTGCCAAATCTCACTTCACGGGGCTGAGTGTTATCTGAATGCTAAACATGGTGATTGAGGAGCAATCAGTTCTGCATCCTGGGAGCCTCTGTGGACTCTTACATTCATTGTCAACCAAGACAACGTTCTCTTAATGCATCGTTTTGACATAATGTGTCACAAGCAGACTGCTCTATTTTCCTTTGTTTATAAACCACAGTCTTGCCTTCAGAGAAGTCTTTAGAGGAAAAAAGTGAGTCAACAAGAAGGTTTCCATATTAGCTTGGTGTCCCATGTTTAAACTTTGACTCCAGTACTTATAGCTATGTGACCTTGGGTAAGTGAATTACTATTTCTGAGTCTCGATTGCCATAACTCTAAGCACTAAGGAATAAGGAGCTTCAGCAGAACTCAAAAGAGACAGTATTTGTGAAGATATCTCAGAAAGGGTAATAAGTATTATAGTAGCAATCATTACAATATTATAATATTGAGGAAGTAAGAAGTTGGGGTGATGTTTCACTCTGCCTTGGAGAGGTTGAGATACCCTGAATTCCAGTGAAAGCAGAAATTTTATGGGGAAGGAAGTGTTAAAAATATACTAGGCTCAGAGCTGAATGTTGTTACAGTGATCAAACATGCCTTTGGTTGTCATAAAACAATATCACAGGAAGGAATAAGGATTCCTTGAAAGATATTCAGAAAAAGTATTTTTACCCTATGCTAAAAGATAAAGGACTAAAATTTGATTTAAGTCATTTGGATGAAAAGTTTGTTTGGCCTCCTTCCTGCTCTTAAAGGATGATCTAGTGAAAGCCTGGTTCTAGGGGGCAGGAGGTAGACAGAAAGCAGCTGACTCCCTCCAACCCCAAAGTGGTGAGTGGAGAACACCTGGCTTACAGGGAGAAGGGCAGAGGGATAAAAGACTTGGCCACAGCACAGCCCTTCATGGGGACCAACCAGAACATCTATGCTACGCTATGCTAAGTCACTTCAGTCGTGTCCGACTCTGTGTGACCCCATAGACGGCAGAATGAAAACAGAGAGATCCTTCTAGGTGAATGCACCTCCTTGTGTCTGAATGCACAATACCTGCAGACACGTTTTGAACACCAACTTTTAACCCAGTACCTCAGACATGGCAATCAACCTGTGATATTTATTATTACCTCACACCAAGTTCAAAGAGGTAGATTATTCATTCACTTGACACATATTTACTGACCATCTTCTATGTGCCAGACAGTGTTCCAAGTTAGTGGAAAGAGGGAAGAACGGGGTTGACAGTGGTCCCTTTTGAAGTGGACTGTGACATCTAGAGAAATGCGATGATTATAATTTGAGGAAAGTGCTGGGGTGAATATGAAAATGGGATTGTTGCAGAGAAGATGAGAGGAAAATGATAAGGAGAAGCTCTTCTTGATGAGGGCTCACTTAGGGGAGCAGCTGGGACTTGAAACTAAGAGGCCACATGTATTCCAGTAGGACACACAGCTGGAGACACAGTCCCCTTCCATCATGCTGTAATGTATCATGAAAAGGGTAACAAGACCATGCGCTCAGGATCTCCTGCCCTGGTTGCATCATTAGTAAGAGTTGGCTTTTAGCACCAAGGTTTCTGCACTCACTCTGCTGATGAATAGAAAGCCTAGTCCGTGTCAGGCATGGTGTTGAGCTCAGGGATTGAGGCAGTGAATAAAGTACAGTTGTTGCTCTTAAAAACCCAATCTAGAGGTCAGAGAGAAGAGTGATTGGGCGTGATGAGCACAATCACACAGATTCAGGACTGGCAGCTCAAGGAGCCTGTGGAGTCTTGAAGACTTCTGAGAAGAGGTGACTGTGCCACATCCTGTAGGTGTTAAAATTACCTATCTGTGTTAAAATAGGTAATCAGGAGTTTATCTATTTTAATAGGGTTCCCCCTCTATTTTGTTAGGGGGAACATTTCATACCAAGATGTGCAAAGAAGAGAAAAGTTGGCATTTCCCAGGAATTGTAGAAAAATTATCACGAGGAAGGCAGAAGAGTGAGGAATGTACAAAACCTGAGTCTTTATGTGAGCCAAAGTCAAGTCAGGAAGGCTCTTGCTAGGCCACATTGGGGAACTTAGGGAATTCCAGGAGCTCTGAGAGGGTTTCTGCAGGGGTGTGAGATGATCAGACTTGAGTTTTGGACACCCCTCTGCTGCTCTGTGGTGATAGTGGGAGGATGAGAGTGAGGCAAGATGCCATGATGAGTTTGCAGGCTCCAGCAAATACGAGGCCTGGAAGAAGCCCTGTGAGTTTAAGGGCAGGGCTTTAGCATCAGACAGATCAGAGGCTCAGCCTTTGCTGTGCTCCTCATATTCCACGTGTCCTCTGAACTTCAGTTTTTCTCTCAGTAAAATGAGGATAAAAATAGTGCTTCCTAACAAGGATGTTGTGAAGATTAAATGAGATAATGTGAATGCACCTAACGTTCTTAGCACAGTACCTAATGCTTCGTTAAGTACTTGATAAACGGTAGTTGAAAAAGCAAGCTGGAGTTTTTCATAACCTCCAATTATGTCATTAATAGCTTTTTATGTGCCCACATTTTGCTACCATACTTCTTAGAGTAATGTTCTTAAAAATTCCTGCCTCCTTCCCCAAAACCTGCTTTGTTGACTTCAATTAGAATCTAAAAAGCGAACAAAGGAACAGTCACCCTGCCCTGTAATATTTTTGTCAGACTGATAAAGGTGGAAGCATTTTCAGCTGGCCATAAGAGTAAGGAAAACACAGGGGAAAGGAGAGCTTGCAGAGGGATACTTGAGTCATTCCATTTATGTCTCCTGCTGTGTTAACATGGCGCTGGTCCTTTGTGAACACTCTATTGGTGTCAGCTAGGATTGTTATGGAAACAGTGGCAGATTTTATTTTTTTGAACTCCAAAATCAGTGCAGATGGTGACTGCAGCCGTGAAATTAAAAGATGCTTGCTCCTTCAAAGAAAAGCTATGAGAGACCTAAACAGCATATTAAAAAGCACAGACATTGCTTTGCTGACAAAGGTCTATATAGTCAAATTTGTGGTTCTTCTAATAGTCCTATATGGATGTGAGAATTGGACCATAAAGAAGGTTGGGTGCCAAGAATTGATGCCTTTGAATTGTGGTGCTGGAAAACTCTTGAGAGTCCCTTGAACAACAAGGAGATCAAACCAGTCAGTCTGAAAGGAAATCAGCCCTGAATATTCACTGGATGCTGAAGCTCCAATACTGTGGCCACCTGATCCAAAGAGCTAATTCATTGGAAAAGACCCTAATGTTGGGATAGATTGAAGGAAGAAGAAGGGGGAGAAAGAGGATGAGATGGTTGGATGGCATCATTGACTTAATGGACATGAGTTTGAGCAAGCTCCAGAAGATGGTGAAATACAGGGAAGCCTGGTGTGCTGCAGTCCATGGGGTCACAAGGAGTCAGACAAGACTTAGTGACTGAACAACAAGGATTGTTATCTTTGACTTGGTCAGAGTTTGGAGGCTGCTTACTCCAAATCAGGCCAAGAAAAAAGTTCACAAGAGAAATCTACTTCTGTTTTAGATTAAAAATCACTGAGGGCAACCCTGGAATATGGAGTGTCCATGTTTATACGTACTTTTCCAGGCTACCAGCTTGCTTTTTCCAAATCAGAGGGACCTCTTTCCTCACCACACACACCATTTTGTATCTCTGGTATGTCCTTGGTGTCATTGAAGGACCTTCTATATTGAATGGGACATACCAGCCAACACCTTTCATTTGATTTGGCTTTTTCTGGCTCTGATGAGTATCTGCTTAATGATAGTTCATGGACAGCAAAGTAAAAGCAAAGAAAAATTGGTTTAAATGTGGATAATCATTTAGTTTTCCCTTCTCTGAAATTCAGTCTGATTCATACAAAGTAGCAGCTGCTCCTGTTTATCTATGCTAAAGACTAAAAGAGTAGAGTTTTACTCCAGATAACTGGGGCATCCTTATTGGAAACACTGGGCAATGAGACCAACAGGAAGGAAAAAGGTTCAGTGATATTAAGAACTTGATAAATGTGTACCAATGCGTTGGATTGAGTACAGTGCCAAGGAGAACTAGATCAACCTCTTCACCACAGCCCTCTTTCTGGTCTTCTAATTCCTTTGTACATGTGCCCCTATCACCACCTTCACTGTTTATTTTGCTTGACCATTCTTGGAAGTGAATGATTTCATCCTCACTTTTTCACTTGATCTCACGTTATTTTATTTATGACTCCCATGGGCTCCATTGTGTATCATAGCAGTGCTCACCCATTATAGCAAAGAGATAGAAAACCCAATGCAAAGGAGAGGTATGGAATTGTTTTAGGAACCTATTAAGTGGTCCTGTAAATTATTCATTTAGCAAATATTGCTGGGCCCTGGATGAAGAACTAGGGTGACATATGGATGTATGGGATCCAGGTGATTTTAACGTTTAAGGATTTAGAAGTGTTTGAGCTTAGTGATGGGTAGATATGGCCAGTAGCTTTGGAGCATCTCTTTAATTTTTTTTAATTTAAATTTATTTATTTTAATTGGAGGCTAATTACTTTACAATATTGTATTGATTTTGCCATATATCAACATGAATCCACCACGGGTGTACACTTCTCTATGACCCACCTCCCAGAATATTGGAAATAAAAGAAAAAATAAACAAATGGGACCTAATTAAAATTAAAAGCTTCTGCACAACAAAGGAAACTATAAGCAAGGTGAAAAGACAGCCTTCAGAATGGGAGAAAATAATAGCAAATGAAGCAACTGACAAATAACTAATCTCAAAAATATACAAGCAACTCCTGCAGCTCAATTCCAGAAAAATAAACGACCCAATCAAAAAATGGGCCAAAGAACTAAATATACATTTCTCCAAAGAAGACATACAAATGGCTAACAAACACATGAAAAGATGCTCAACATCACTCATTATCAGAGAAATGCAAATCAAAACCACAATGAGGTACCATTTCATGCCAGTCAGAATGGAGCATCTCTTTAAAATTGTTGATTTGATGGATGGTTGAGTGGGGACAGGATGCCTCCGGAAACAATTTGTGTGTGGAGTACTTGAAAGCAGTCAGTTCAAGGAAGGATTAGGAAGATCTTTAACCTCTCCCAAGGCTGTGGATGGTGATGAACACCCTGCAGGGAGGGGCTCCAGGCAGAAGTCGAGGGACTTGTTTCCACAGAAGGAGTGAGGAGTGCAGGGGAATTGGAGGAGTTGGGGGAGATGAAGGCGGGCTTGGGATGTGTCAAGGACAGCAGCCAATGCAGGAGGTTTTGGTTCATGACTTGCTGACATAGTAAGGTAAGAATTCTCTCTTCTCAGTCCAACTAATGAGCTACTGCCTGTGAGAGATGGTGGATCCTCACCCCTGGTCTCTCATGGTGGCAGCATTGGGACTGGAGAGGCATCTTAGGGAGTGGCTTCATAGGCAGTAGACATTGGCAAGTTGGTTGGAACCAGAGGACCGTGTCTGACCGCATGTGATCTACCCCCAGAAATTGCCAGTGTAACTCAGGGACCCTTCGCAGGTGAAGTAAAAGCTGACTTTATAAAGGAAGTGAGGGGGTTGGGCAAGAAATAAGATACTTTATAATTTACTGTTACTACTACACAATGATTTGTTTCTACTATGCTGGTAGAATTTGAGGAAGTTTAGGTTAAATATATTAAATAATGTTCCATAGGCAAATATTGTGGTAGTTTGGTCAAACATTCAGATAAGAAGCATTCTCTGATTTGGGGTTTTTGTCTGTTTTTATCATTTCTGTCACCTTCTTTTTTCTGGTAAGTTTCATGTTATAAACCTAAATTGTTTCCTTAATTTCCCTTTCTCACCCATCACTTCTAACCTAACTCACACCAGCACAGTTTCCTCACTTTTCACATTGACACATTTAAAATCACTGGGTTTTAAATGTTTTATTTGACCAAACCTGATGGCACTGAATTTCTTCCCAGATCCTTGTGCAAATATTATGGAGACTTTAATAGTAGATCATCCCTGAAATCCCAGGTAGCACACATGGCCCTTAAATACTCTCCCTTTGCAGCTGTTACGATCGTAAGAGACGATGTTCAACATAAAATAAGTGGGTATAAGTAAAAAGTCAGCAAAGAGCCCAGCCTCAGGGTTTGTGACCCCTATCACACTTGGAGCTGTGTGGGGCAGCATGTTGTGTAACCACTCTAAGCCTCAGTTTCCCCATCTGCAAACTGGGGCTAACACTTTCTACATCATAGGGCTACTGTGAGGGTTAAACGAGAGTATGTGATCACAGCACCCAGCTGAGGCAACACATACAGAGGTTCAGGGAAGGAGGAGTCCCTTACAGTGCCGTGCTCGAGGTATGAAATTCCATCTTTTAGGTCAGGATGATAGTGGAATCCATTGTGAATCAACACTGGAAGGAAATGCACTGTGGCCCCCTAAAGATAATCCTAGAGAATTCTGGTTTATGTCCTTGGACACAGTGGCCTTTTGCAGTTACCTGACACTTCAGTATAAATCAGCCGGGAATGCCACACTTTGAAATATACAGATGCTGTAACATTAGGTCCTTGAAAAAGCTAGGGAATTTGGTGGGGTTAAGGGGCTACAGTTTATGGGGTCACAAAGAATCGGACATAAGTGAGTGACTAACACTTCCTTTCACTTTACTTACAAGTAGCACTCAATAGAATTCTAGCAATCTCTAGAATCAAGGGGTCTGTGCTATAGTTGAAATAGTATGAGGTAGACACACTTTCTGAGGTTAAATTCTGGCTCAATGATGCACTAGTCATACCATGGACAAATTTTACAGGCTTCCTAGGCCTTGCTCTCTTCTGTACCAAGAGGCCAGCTGTCTTACAAGGTTGTTTTGTAAGCTTAATCACTCTTGCTAACTTGCATAATAGGTGCTGGGTAAATCTTGGTTTCTTTTCCATTGTGTTTTTGTCTTTTAAGTTCTACACTGTTATACTCAGTATGCTGCTGCTGCTGCTGCTGCTAAGTCGCTGCAGTTGTGTCTGACTCTGTGAGACCCCATAGACGGCAGCCCACCAGGCTCCCCGTCCCTGGGATTCTCCAGGCAAGAACACTGGAGTGGGTTGCCATTTCCTTCTCCAATGCATGAAAGAGAAAAGTGAAAGTGAAGTAGCTCAGTCGTGTCCGACTCAGCGACCCCATGGACTGAGCCTACCAGGCTCCTCCGTCCATGAGACTTTCCAGGCAAGAGTACTGGAGTGGGGTGCCATCGCCTTCTCCATATATTCAGTATACATTAACTGAATACTAGAATATGAGAGTAAAATGCATTGTAATGTTCCAGGAAAGACATTGGTAAGTTTGAGCTTTCCTTCTTTGCTTAATAAATTAGCAGGAATTAGAAATTCTTTTGAGACTTCTAGACAGAAAATAATAATGAACCAAATTATTCTCCTTTGTTTGCATGGCCATCCTTTGAAGGAAGAATTGTTAAAATATTTAACAAGCTGCTTTGGTGGAGTTCTTGTGTGTTGTGGTATATGGGTGGTGCTATTTACTGAGTGGCAACTGTGACAAACACTGGACTGAGTAACTTATATAAATACTTTTGACCTTCACAACAACCTTGAATTCAGATTCTGTTTTTGTTTTTAAGTGTATATGCTGTATGTGCTAAGTTACTTCAGTCACGTCCAACTCTTTGCAACCCTACGGATTATATAGCCTGCATTGCTCCTCTGTTCATGGGATTCCCTAGGCAAGAATACCTGAGTGGGCTGCTGTGCCCCCCTCCAGGAGAATCTTCCAGACTCAGTGATCAAATCTGCGTCTCTCATGTCTCCTGCATTGGCAGGTGGGTTCTTTACCATTAGCGCCACCAGAGCTTACCTGGTAGCTCAGATGGTAAATAATCTGCCTGCAATGTCGGAGACCTGGATTTGATCCCTGGGTTATGAAGATCCCCTGGAGGAGGGCATGGCAACTCACTTCATTATTCTTGCCTGGAGGATCTCCATGGACAGAGGATCCTGACAGGCCACAGTCCATGACGTCACAAAGAGTTGGACACAACTGAGCGACTAAGCACAGCACAGCAGCCACCTGGGAAGCCCCTTTAAATTGTGTACTTTTGAGCAAGTCAGTATACCTCTCTGACCCTCCATTCCCTCATCAGTACAGAATAATAGCCTCTATGTTACTGCTATGATCTGAATGTTTGTGACCCCCTAAATCAGCATGCTAAAATTCTAATACCCAAAGTGATGGTGTTAGGAGGTTGGGGCCTTTGTAAGATGATTAGGTTATGAGGCTGGAGCCCTCATGAATGGGATCAATGCCCTTATAAGAGAGACCTCAGAAAACCCCTCACTCCTGCTACCTGAGGATGCAGTGAGAAGCTGCTATGAACCAAAAAGTAGGTTCCCATCAGATACTGAATCTGCCAGCACCTTGATCTTGAACTTTCTAGCCTCCAACACTGTGAGACATAAATCTCTGTTGTTTGTAAGTCACTGAATCTATTGTATTTTGTTACAGCAGCCTAAATGGACTAAACTGCTTGCACATTGTGAGAATCAAATGAGATAATGCCTGTCTAAGTGCTTTTGTAAACTGTCAAGTACTCTATAAATGTTAGCTATAGTTATGAATTAAAAGAACCATTGGGAACAGAAATCTGGGCTATTTTGATGTCTAAAAGCCTGTAGCCCTGCTCATCACTATAGTTGAGAGCAGTACAGGAAGGGGCTAATCTTTGGGGATGGTTTCTCCTCTATTCTAGATATTCAGTGAAGGCTTTTGCACACAAGTGACTGGAGTCCTGGGCATCAGTGGTAGCCTCTTCTCTAACTTCCTTTGCCTTCAATTCTGAGAGCCTCAGTGCATATGAAAAATGTAGTTCAGGGCGGAGCGACACGCATAGCAATCTAAACTCCAACATCACAGTCCATCACAGGAAGACGGAGGACCACCACATCAGAATACCCAAGTGTTTCATTTTTAATAACAAACGTCTTTTTTTTCCCTTAAGGAAAATGTCCACAAGATAACATCTCTTCTCTGCCTCACTGTTTCATGATGTGTGTGTATGTTCAGGACAAAAAAGGAGCCCGCTTTCTCTTGAATGGGATGCTTATCCAGTTATTTATTTGAGAAAATTGTCATCCAAAGCACTTCAATAAAATCGCCTTTTGTATTTCCCTCCCTGGTGCCTGCTCTGCCAGGCGGCATGCATGCCACTTCAGATGGCTCCTAACTAAAGCATCAGCACCCTTGCTGCAGCTTGTTTTCTTTCATCCATTTCTTGGTGCTTTCAAAACCCTGGCATTGATGGTATGAGAGGTGAACTTTTCCCTTTCTCAGCTTTGGGATAAAATATGCTTTGCCTAAAGCATGCTCTGAGCATTTTCCTTTGTACCTTCATGATGGAAAGAAAGAGCTAGAAACAGACTGACAGACCCACATGGGCATGTTCTTGGCTGGCCCAGGAATAAGCTGGTGGCTTTCTGATGCTGCTGACAGAACTGTCATCCTCCTAACGCAGGATCGGGGATGGGCCTGGCTTTCTCTCAGGATGGGGCCACCGAGTGACTGCAAGCTTGTGAAACAGTGAGCTGGCTTCCACAGTTACGACAGTCGGGTTTGTCTTTGCTTCTTGCTCTCAACCTTCATTACTCCAAAGTCTGATTGCTTCTTCCTTGGAAAATTCTCTTGGATACACCCTTTCTTATCCATTGGGCTGGAGCCAAGTGTACAACTGGATGTGGCAGGTAGGTCCGAGAATTTCTTGGTTGACACAAGGGCTACCTACTCTGTCTTGATCTCCTACTCCAGAGCCTTCTCCTCCCAAACGTGTACCATTTTGGGTGCTACAGGAAAAGCAACTAAAAGATTCACCCAAGCACTTCTTTGTTGCTGGGATGGACAAATATTTTCCCACCAGTTTCTGGTGGTCCCTGAGGGTCCTACCCCCTTATTGGGAAGAGATATACTCACTAAACTGGGGACCACCCTTGTGATAGGAAGTTTTTCAGCCCCTAGAGCTCTGCAGCTCCTGGTCACTACTGAAGAACCCATTACACCTGCAATAGAGAGGGACCACAAACTATGGGAGGACAAAATTAACCCCCAGGTATGGGACCAGGGGATTCCTGGACGAGCCCACCAAGCTGAACCGGTCATCATTGTCCTTCGAGATCCCACTCGGTTTCCTAATCGGAAACAATATGCTCTCAAAAGGGAGGCTTGGGAGGGACTACAGCCTTTAATAAATAAATTCCTTGCTTGTGGGCTATTGGTCCCTACCAGTTCACCATGTAACACCCCAATCCTCTCAGTAAAGAAAAAAGACGGAACCTGGCGAATGGTTCAAGATCTCCGGATTATAAATGAAGCTGTAGTCCCCCTACATCCCACAGTACCCAATCCCTATGTAATCTTGGGAGAAATCCCACCCAGTGCCAAATGGTTTACAGTCTTGGATCTCAAAGATGCATTTTTTTGCATACCACTGGCTAAAGAATCCCAATACCTTTTTGCCTTTGAGTGGGAGGCCCCAGGAGAAAAACACCAACAGATGACTTGGACAGTATTACCTCAGGGGCTCAGAGATAGCCCCCACCTGTTTGGACAGGCCCTTGGCTGGGATCTCCTAGATCTGGACCTGGGACCTAATGGGAAAATATTACAATACGTAGATGACCTACTAATCTGCTCTCCAGATGAAAAAAGTGCCAAACAACATGCAATTCAGGTTCTAAACTTCTTGGCAGAAAGGGGATATAAAGTCTCCCGTGCTAAGGCACAGATGGTCGAGACAAAGGTCACTTACCTGGGAGTTCAGATTACACACGGGTCCAGGAGGCTGTCCTCTGATTGCGTACAAGGAATCCTCCAGTTGCCCTCCCCCATGACTTGAAAACAATTGCGAGCTTTCCTGGGGCTAACTGGTTATTGTAGAATCTGGATACCCAACTATGGTCTAATTGCCCAGCCCTTATATGAAAGCTTAAAGGGATGAGATGATTCAATCCCACTGATGTGGGGAACTCCTCAAAAGGAGGCAGAGGCTACACTAAAACAGGCCTTAACTCAGGCACCTGCCTTGAGATTGCCAGACCCAGAAAAAGCATTCCAACTTTATGTCCATGAAAGAGAGGGAATAGCCTTGGGAGTGTTAACTCAAAGGTTGGGATCTGAGCCCCAGCCTGTAGCTTACTTATCCAAGAGGCT
>NW_011494942.1:972017-1004234 GCF_000754665.1 Bison bison bison
AATCATGATAGAAGATGCTTTAAAACTCTCCTTTGGGGGCAAACTAACTATTTTTACCAGCCACCAAGTAAAACAACTCCTAAATGGGAGAGGCCATTTATGGATGTCTGATCAAAGAATCCTCAGATATCAAGTAATGCTGATGGAAAATCCAGGCCTCACTATATCCCCTTGTGAGGTTCTTAACCCAGCCATCCTCCTCCCTACCCCCGAGGGCTCTCTCCCCTTTCACTCTTGTCTAGAAACCTTGGACCACTGGACAAAACCCCGAGAGGGATTGTCAGAAGATCCTCTGACCAATCCTGAGGAAATCTGGTACACTGATGGAAGCAGCTTTGTCTTGGATGGAAAAAGAAGAGCCGGGTATGCAGTAGTCTCCAATTTTGAGACCATAGAGGCTAAGCCTCTGCCACCAGGTACTTCAGCCCAATTAGCTGAGCTCATAGCCCTGACCCGAGCTTTAGAGCTGGGAAAAGGAAAAAGAATAGCCATTTACACTGACTCCAGGTATGCCTTTCTGGTGCTACATGCACATGTGTCTATTTGGAAAGAAAGGGGCCACTTGAACACCCGAGGGTCCCCAATCAAATATGGTGATCAGATTCTTCGACTCTTGGAGGCAGTCCATCTGCCCACTGAGGTTTCAGTCTCCCATTGTAAAGGACACCAAAAAGGGAACACGGAAGTGGCACGAGGGAACCAAGCAGCTGATCAGGCAGCTAGGAGAGCAGCATTACAGAACCATGACCTAATAGGGATTGCCACCTTAGTTCCACAGACTAATTTGCCAGGAACTCCTTCATATACTGAAGGTGAGATTCTTAAAGCTAAGAGCGAGGGCTTTCAAGAAGATCATATGGGGTGGTTCCAAAAGGAGGGACTCCTTTTTCTGCCTGGAAGCCTCCAATGGAAGTTGGTTAACTCCTTACATGCCACTACTCATTTAGGAGAAAAGGCCCTCCAAAGATTACTAGAAAGGTCCTTCACAGGAACAGGCCTCCAAACAACTATAAGACAGGTGGTCTCCTCTTGTCCCACTTGCCAATTAAACAACCCCCAAGGAGCTCGAAGACCCCAGCTGGCCCAGCCCATCCAACGACGTGGGGCCTACCCAGGAGAGGACTGGCAGGTGGACTTCACCCAGATGCCAGTTTCTCAAGCGTATAAATACCTATTAGTTATGATAGATACATTCACAGGATGGATTGAAGACTTTCCCACCTGGACTGAGAAGGCTGAGGAGGTGGTTAAAAAAAACTGCTCCATGAAATCATTTCAAGAGTTGGTCTGCCCAGGTCATTACAAAGTGACAATGGGACATCATTTACTTCTAAGGTCACCCAAGGAGTCTCGAAAACATTGGGCATTACTTATTATCTCCATTGTGCCTGGAGGCCTCAATCTTCAGGAAAAGTAGAAAGAGCCAATCAATTCTTAAAATCAGCGATAAAAACGATAACCCAGGAGACCTCCCTGGGATGGAAGGAGGCTTTACCAATAGCTTTCCTCTGCACCCGCATTGCCCCTAAGGAACAGGTTGGTCTTAGTCCTTATGAGATGCTATATGGGAGACCTTTTGTTTATGTCAATGACCTCCTCCTAGATCCAGAGGTTCAGACCCTCCAGTCTTATACCATGGCCATTGGGCAATTCCAACAGGATATACGCTTGTGGGGTATGAACCAGGACCCAAAAGATTCTAAAGAGTCACCACTATATGCTCCAGGAACTCAAGTCCTAATTAAAGTCTGGAAAGATGGGTCCCCAAAGGCTCAACTCCAGCCCACATGGAAGGGCCCCTACCCTGTAATACTTTCTACCCCCACAGCAGTCATGGTACCAGGACATGACTCCTGGATTCACTACTCACGAGTCAAGCCATGGAAGAAAACAGAAGAGGACACTCAATACACCTGTGAGCCCTTGGGAGATCTCAGATACCTATTCAGAACTACCAATGAGTGTCATTCTAATGAACACCCCCAAAATCTGGTTTCTAGGGATAAGATTTCTCAGGATAGCTCTAAGGAGCCAGCACAGCTTGACAGAGACTGTACTCCAAAACAGACAGGAGATAGATCTTCTGATCCCTGAACAAGGAGGGACTTGAGCCATCCTGGCCATGTGAATTTAAAATTGACCAATGTCCCTACTAGTCCTTGTTATGCTATATTGATGATGCCTATGATTATTCCATGTACTGTCAATTGTCTAACCTGTTTTGTCTCTGCCCAGGTCAACTAGCTACAACATGCAGTGCCAGTTCAACAAAGATATAAAACTACAGCTGGCCACGGAAAATATCACACACCCTTGGAAACTGCTATAAGGACTCAGGATTGAGACTAGCAAGAGGGGGAGGCCCAATACCCCTCGCCACCCCAGTTCAGCAGGAAGTAGCCAGAAAGACCTCGACACCCCTATTCCCAAAGAATTGGGCCTCCTATCTCTTGAGGGGGGAATGTTAGGTAGGTAGAATAGGGAAAAGGAGTCCAAAATGGCGGTGGCTAAAAGACAAGGAAGGTCCGAGGACCAGAGTGAAGACTTCAGGCAGAACAAACAGAACAAACAGCACTCCTGGCTAAGCCCAATTTGCATAGGGCAGGCCCAGGTGGAGGAAAAAACATATAAAAGGAGGGTGGGAAGATTTGAGAGAATGACATTGAAACATGTAAAATATCGTGTAAGGAACGAGTTGCCAGTCCAGGTTCGATGCACGATACTGGATGCTTGGGGCTAGTGCACTGGGACGACCCGGAGGTATGGTATGAGGAGGGAGGAGGGTTCAGGATGGGGAACACATGTATACCTGTGGCGGATTCATTTTGATATTTGGCAAAACTAATACAATTATGTAAAGTTTAAAAATAAAATTTAAAAAAAAAAAAGGAGGAGCCAAAGTGCTTTCTCTCGGACTCTATTTCCCGCGTGCATGCGTGCGCTCTCTCTTTCTCTCTCTCTCTCTCTTCCTCCCCACGCACTCTTCCACTCGCTTCTCTTCGAGTCTTGGATTCTCCTGCTATCTTCTAAATAAAATGGAGCTGTAACACTGATTTGCCTGAGCTGTAACATGGTTTGTCCAAGACCCGAGAGCTGTGATGCGCCGAGGGCTTTAATGTCCGTTGCTCCAAATCTTTGTTGTGACGAGACAAAGAACTGAGGAACATACACTTGCGTGACACTTTCAAACCAAAGCTTCAAAAGCATGACTTCACACTCCTGCTCCCAGGACTACAACAGCTTTCTGTTGCCTGTTCAACTAAACTGATGATCCTCTGGCTCACTTTCAAAGTCCCTCCTGGAGAAGAGGTCTCACTTCTGCTGAAGATCAAGGTCCAAAATCTTGGGTTCCATTCTTGGTTTTTCCAGATTCTGGCTCCGAGTCTTTGGGAAGGTGGCCTCACACCTCTGGAATCTCACCTTTGATATTTATAACATGAAGGAGGTAGACAAAGCTGGTGGTCTAGAGGAAATTGCAGAGTCCAGAAAATCTCCTCTGTGTGTCAGACAGGGATGGTACAAGAACATCTTCTGAAATCTTTGCAAGAAATGGAGTAGGTATTCGTACCACTCCTAATGGAATTTGTCTACACTGGAAACCGGAAAGATGGACTGGTGGAAGGGAAAGGACAATATACTGATATCCACAGACTCTAACGGTGTGGTAACTTTCATTCACAGCTTCTCAAGGCCTGAGACTGAAGCTTTATATGTATTAGATATTCTGCATCGAAGTTCTAATGTGGTAATTGCAGCTTTTACTTGTAAGGAAAAGAATTAAATCTGTCATCTGAAATAACTTCATACACTTCCTATATATTATAATTTTGCCATAAAACCAACACTTACTTAAAAAAAATAAATAAAGGATGTAGTAGCTATGTTGGGGTCTATCTGCCTTTGCTCTAAGAACTGTAGTGTTTCTCCTCATTTCCCCCAGCGCCTCCCTCCCCTCATCTCTCCCTTCTTCCCTTCTTTCCTCCTCTTATCCACATTTTGGTTTGAGATAGAAACATTCAAGACATGAGAAGTTTAAGTGACCTACTTATGAGAGAGTCAGTTCCTAGGCAGGTTGATAGGGAGTCTAGGGGTCCCCAAGGAGAGAGGGGTCTGGAATTCTCAAGGAGGAAGAAAGGACAAACTTTTTTCTTTCTCCACATTCCTTAGGATTATATAACAATAATGTATCTTGCCTAAGGACAGTCTCTGGATTAAACCTTCTGTTATCTTAAAATGTAAATCATGGGAGTAGGTCTGATGAGGTCTTTACAACCTCCAGACATTCTTTGGATTCATTGGAGATTATATAGCTTCGTTGTTAACACTAGCAAGCAGGTACTCTTTCTGCCCCCTTTTGATGCCTATGTCAGAAGCTTTCACTAGCTCCTTTATACTTTAATAAAACTTTATTACACAAAAGCTCTGAGCGATCAAGCCTCGTCTCTGGCCCCGGATTGAATTCTTCTCCTCCGGGGGCCAAGAATCCCGGTATATTCGCGTGATTCAACAACAACCTTTCACTTACTTGATTTATATAAATTCGATCTTCTATATTATGTCTGTAAAGTCTCTTTGGAAAGGGCTCATGCCCTCCAAGCAAAGTTCAGATGTCTGGGACCTCCACCCAGACTTGCTTTCTGGGGCAGGGGTCAGAGATGGAGAAGGGGGGGGGGTTGGATAGAAACACTGGGACTTTGGCAAGGGGCCAGAAAAGGGAAGAGTATTGATGATAAAATGAGCAGATGCAGCAGTTTTCTGCATGGGAGTGAGGGTCCTCCCTATATCATCACTAAAAAAGAGGGTATTGGGTTTATGTCTGTAGCCAGAGGGAACTTGTTCAGCTATTTTATTGTTGTTTAATTGCTAAGTCATGTCTGACCTGTGACCCCATGGACTGTAGTCCACCAGGCTCCTCTGTCCATAGGGTGTCCCAAGGAAGAATACTGCAGGGAATTGCCATTTCCTTAGGAGGCATTTTAAAAAAGCTAATCCTGATGTATAATGTAGTTATTCAGAAGCATTTTTTTTTTAAGTATAAGTTTTTAATGTAACATTCTAGGACCAGTGGACAGGCATGAGTTTAACTTGGGCAGCATCAGAAAACAAGAATGTCGTTTTCGTTAGGGTTATGTCTCTCTCATAATCTTTACTGTGCCTCCCCTCCACCCCTTCACCACCCCAGCCTTCAGCCCAGTTTCTCTGCTTCTTTCCCCAGTCTGAAAAGACGATTCCATTTTTTTCTAGCTGTTCAGGTTTATAACCTGTAGCCATCTTTGACACTGTTTTCCTTCACACCCCATATTTAATTTGTCAGCAATCTTTATTGTCTGTACCTCCAAAATGTGCCCAGAATCTGACTGCTTCCCATCATCTCCACTGTTCACCCTTTCATGTGAATCCTCGTCACCTCTCAAACAAATTATTGTAATAGCCTCTCAACCTGTCTTTCAGCTTCTGTCTTGACATCCTTCAGTGTATTCTTAACATTAATTCTGTTAAAGCTTAAATCAGATCACTCCCTCCCCTGGCCTCCTATCTCACACTAAACAGAATCCCATGTCCCTACAAGGGTTTACATGCAAATTCCTTACATGCAAACATCTTTGTGACCCTCTGAATTTACCTATGCCCTCTGCAGTCATCCACTCAGCCACTCTGACTTTGCTGTTCCTTTTACATGCAGATGTGTTCCTGTCTCAGTCCCTCACTTGGCCTCTTCTGGAACCGTCTTCCCCTAGATGTCCATGTGACTCAGTCCCTCACCATCTTTAGTCCTTTACTCAATTGATTGCTTCTCCACAGGGTTTCCTGGCCAGTGTACACACTGCTTCTGATCTTCTAGATCCCTTTCCTACATATCTTATTTTTCATGGTCATTATTAGTCATCTATTGTAGAATATAAGCTCCTTAAGAGCTTATCATTTCTTCTTGTAATCCATTTTGTTCTCTGCTGTATCTCTAGCATATAGAACATTATCTGGTGCATGGGAGGCAATCAGTATTTTTGAGTGAATGAATGAATTGTTGCTCACCAATTTTTCTTTTTTCCTTAGTAAATAACATGCAACTACTTGAGGAATTTTAAGGCTGTCCACCACCTCAAATTTGCAGGGCTCTTGATTTTAAATATTGGACTTAAAAATGGAAAGCCAGGAATGAACACATGCAAACACACACAGAAATGGCCCTAACTCCCTGGTTGTGCCACTCGCTATAATGATGTGGATGAAATGTCAGTTGCTAACAGACCTAAAGCCTGGGAAACCACAGATGGCTGATGGACTCTGTTGTGTCGTCGTCCTCCTCCTCTTCCCAGGGCAGGGTCTACAGGGCAAGCTGTCAATAAAAAGATACCTGGCCCTTTAGCTTTTTCCTGCCGCCATTTAGTCATGACAGACCTGAAGAAAGAGGCTGGCAGAAAATGCAGGACTTTGCATAGGTGCGATTCCTAGCATCACATGTGACAAAGCTGTCAGGGTCTCTGCACGTGTAGGCTGGGAGGCTGGCTTGATTGTTAAAAAGTTGATTGGCTTAAGTCAGAGTTCGTTCTCAGGCTCAAGTTTTCCTTCTGTTTAGTGGGGAGGGAAGTGACTTCAGGAATCCTCATGTTCAGCTCTGTGACTTTATAAGAGGTAAACTAAGGCCCTGAAATGTTAGATGATTTTCCTAGGTTGAATAATGAGATACTCTTGGGATTAGACCCAGGTTCTTCTCAATGCCGGTCCTGGGATCATCCCGTGACACTGTTTGGCCTCCTTGCCCTGTAATACACCTCTCAGGAAGTGGAATGAGAGAGTTTCAGGGATGGCCTATAGGCCTGCCCCACAGGGAGGCATCCACATCTTCTCCCTGCTTCCTGAACTCATGAGAGAGAAAGATTGTCAGCTTCGGTCAAGGTGGCAGAAAAAAGGTGAGTAGCTAAGGGGAGGTTTGGGCAAACTCATGGAAGAGAAGGCTCACGCTTTGAAGAACTCAGATCTTCAGAACTAGAATAGTCAGTAGTTAGAATCATGTGTGTAGCTCTGCTTTGATAGGATGATTTAAACACCTGTTTGTTTAAATACCTATGTGCAGGGTTCAGGGGAGGCACTCAGTCACGCCTCGCTGATGGGAGCAGAAGATTCAGCTGCAGACAGGCCTTTGGGTGCACGCAGGGCAGGGAGACACCTCCAGGTCAGGACTCCTGGTCATTCTGGGAGAATGAGTATGGTGTCCGGCACGGACTAGGGCTGCCATGTCCCAAGACAAATGTTACTTGAACATTTTAAACATTATGGGTCTGTGTTTTTGATTGTAAAGGATAGGTAAATATAAACATGAGATGATGTATTATTAAAAAACCTTTATTTTATGACATTCCTGGGTATTAGAACCCTGAAATACCTACAAGGCTCTGTACAGTGTGACTGGGCAGATCCTATCAGGGTCAGACTTCAGGAAGTTCAGTAATGTGAAATCTGGATGTCTTAAAATGTTTAAGTTTAGGAGATTTTTTTTTTTTTATAATTGCAAGTCTTTTTATAATTGCAAGTCTTTTTATAATTGCAAGTTTATAATTGCAAGTCTTCAAGAGGGGAAGAATTGTTTCTTTTCTTTTTTTTTTTTTTGTTTCTCCTTTTCCTTACACTGCTGTCATTTTCCTTTCTTAAAACCTTTATTTAAGCTGTGTTATAAACTCTTTCTCTCCTGTCCATGATGTCTTGAAATGGTTAACAGCAGTGTCTTGGGGTCTTTCTTCCTGAGTCCCTATCCTGGTTGTGCCACTTGGGCGAATGACTTAATTGCTTAATGCCTAGTTGCTTTATCTGAAAGTGTGGATAATAGTAGAGCCTGCCCCAAAGGGTTGCTATGAGGACTAAAAAAGATAATGATATAGTGAGACAGTGAGAGCCGTGCCTGACATCCTATATACACATACACATAAGCCTAGTTATTTGTCTTTATTGTTATTATGTCTGGAGTCTCTGCTCTCATTTTTGCTATCTGTCCTTGGAATATCATTTAACCTCTGATCCTCAGCAGCCAGGAGGGCTTGGACTCCCTGATTATTCCAAATAGCTGGCCTTGATCAGCTAGTGAATGGCATACACTGACCTTCCTTTTGCTTTCTTGATAGCTACTCTGTCACTGCAGAGAAGCCCAATTCATTTCAATCCAGTCCAATCCAATTCAATTTAACTCATCAGTTTAACTTAGCGAAAGTCATTCATTTCATTTATTCAGAAATATCTCTTGAGGTCTAAGACATGCTTGATACTTTACAGACCTAAGACAGCTAGAAATGAGGCATGGGAATCCTTGGTTTTGAGAATCTTACAAATATAAAGGCTTCAGTAGCTTCACATCTTTCTAAGTGGAAAGAAAATGACACAGACTCCATCCCCTTAGGGGTTTAAAGGAGTTTTCCTTTAAACAATCTTGAGGGGAAGCAACATGGAGTCAGTCACTAGGAAATGCAATTCTAATATCTAAGTGGTTCTAATTATTCCCTCCTCAAGGAGGGCAGTTCCTAAAGGCTGGCAAATCTTCCCTGGAGGCTGCAGTAGACAAGCTATTCAACTTTGGTGGAAACAAGATGTGGCTGCTGCAGGGTTCAGACAACAGCAAAATAAACAAAGCCCCAATTATGATTTGAGGGAGGTAGACCAAGCTTTTCTATTTAGTCAAAAGGAATTGATTTCCCCTGGAGTGTCACTTACACCATAATGATTATTGGAAGGGAGACAGCTTAACAGAGTGATGCAAAAACAAAAGGAGTTGGCTCACGTGTCGGTCAAGTCAGCTGATCTTGACTGCTCGCCTTCAAGGCAGTTAGAAAAATACAATAAGAAAACTGAATGTAACAAAAACCCAGGACAGTTTTGGAAATTGTATGCTCTCTAGCAATTTTGTGTGAATTTTTATACAAGCACTGTTTTTTATGAGTTATATAAAATGTTATAAAAATAGAAAAAAAGGAAAAATACAAGAGATGGGGAGGCAGACTATTTGGAAGATTTTCTTGATAGTTCTTGTTTTATGCTCAGTTATTTATCCCCCTCCCCCCTTTTTTTTGAAAAGCAAAGTGGGTTGGGGACCAACAAACAAAACAGCTAATTTCAGGTTGTTGTTGGTTTTAATCGCTTAGTCGTGTCTGACTCTCTGCAACCCCAAGGACTATAGCCCTCCAGGCTCCTCTGTCCATTCTAGGAAAAGTTATCTAGACCTAATTGGGGTCTATTTGCTTACTGTGTGAAAGAGTCCAATGTTTAAGTTTGTCTGAAGGAATTATTTATTTTAGAAACGTAGTTTTAGATCCAAAGATCGCCTGTGACCTCAGCTTGTCCCTATTCCAGCCAATTGAAACAATTGAATAAAAACTGATTCTATTTGAAAAGACTTCTAATGAGTTAAATAATTTGTATTTCTTAACTGCAAAATAAAACTGGGTCTAATTTGTTCTGCATTAAGTCAAAAGATTTTTAAAACCATTGAATACATTCCACTAAATTTCTCTGAACCATGCCTTGGTCCTTTCTACCCAAATCTCCACTATCTATTAAAACAGAACTTCATTTCTCCCCCTACTAGATTCTGGAATTTGGAGATTTGGAATGGAAATGCTCCAATTCCCCCCACTCTCACCCAAGTGCTGTGCTTGGCACATTTTTGAAAAAGGAAATTGATAATTCAGAAACAATACTATATCCTTCAGGAGAAAAAGCTTTTTCTTTGATTTACTGCTGTTGGATTAGCTCTGCAGATGTTCCTTCTACCTACTAAGAATCTTCCCTCACTGTTGGATATTTAAACCTTTTCTTTATGTCCAGCGCATGTCTGACCTCTTCAAGGAAGTGGCCTTGTTTGTTTATTACAAGCACAGGTACCTCTCCCTTCAAGGAATTTCTACAGTAGTTACATGTTGTCTTGTGTTTCCTGTCCTTATCATGTTATCACATGATCAGTTGAAAAGCCTTGCTCACTTTTTCTATGTCTGTGTGTATGTGTCTACTTGCTTCAGATCCATGAAGAGAGTCTATCTGTCAGGGCTGCAAGGTTGACTCTTATATCCCAGCAAATGGCTGTACACACAGTAAGTGTTCAATAAAGATGTGATGCCAGGAGTAGCAGGTCGTGGGTGATGTACTGCTTTGTTTAGGGTCTCAGTGATGTTTTTGGGGGGAAGATGCTGAACTCAGGATTTTGATATACTTTTGGCTTGTTTGCCATTTGATACAACTGCATGCTCCCTGTTGCTGAAATTACTTCTGTCAAATGGTCAGGACTGTCAATACACAGGGAGAAGGTAATTTTGTCTCTAGCCTGCTCAGGAGAAAAAAAAAAAAATCTGTTTTTCTCTTTTGATCTAACAAACCAAAGCAACTCTGGAAAGCATCCTTTCAGTTGTAATTCCATTTCCACCTGTTTTGCTCACCATATCACAATGTTTAATAAACTGTTATGGCTGTCAAGAAGAGCAATTAGTGGCCTTATTTGGTGGATGATAGAACCATTACTATTCACCAGACCAACTTTAGGACATGTGTACTAAATTATTTAAAGCTAATAATGCATGTAAAAGACATTAAAGTTAAAAATGGGATGAAAAACTTCAGGGTGAAAACATCCATTTCCTCCTGGCATGCCCAACTATTCTTTGTTCAAGGGCACACTGAGAACTTCAGAGATGATAATCCTGGGTACCTCACTGCTTTTCTGCTTTCAGCCACAACCTGCTCCCCCCTTTGCGTTGCTTGATCAAGGACGTAGAGGGGTGGGACTTTCCTGGTGGTCCAGTGGCTAAGTCTCTGTGCTCCCAGTACAGTCTCTAGTCAGGGAACTGGATCCCACATGTCACAACTCAGAAGTTTGCATGCCACAAACGAGATATCCCTTATGCCACAATTAAGACCCAGAGCAGCAAAATATATGTATATATAGGATCTTAGCTCTGTGACCAGGGATGGAAGCCACACCCCTTGCATTGGACGGCAAAGTCTTAACCACTGGGGATGTCCCTAATACATACATATTAGGGACTGGTCAGGGAGCTAAGATTCTACATGCCTCATGGCCAGAAAAACAAAAACATAAAACAGAAGCAATATTGTAACAAACTAAATAAAAACATCTATTCAAGAACATCTGTGAAAATCCGGTTAAAAAAAGGCAAGAGTGTGTCACTTAAATCTAAAGTACTGCCTCCCTTGCACCTCCCACTTCAGAGAAGTGGAGATGCTGGTACTTCAGAGTGCTACAGTCAAGAACACAGGGTTACCTCTCCTCCCAGCTTCAAGATGGAGGGCTTTCTTCCAGGAGAAGCAGGACTTCAGCTTTTCTTACTTTGCCTCCAGCAGCCTGTTGCTGAGGTTGAATGGTAGGCAGGTGTGGTTGGGAAGTGGGGGCTCCTTCCTTTATACCAAGGCACACTTGTGCATCAGAGGCTGTCTCGGGTACAGCCTGCTGGGAATGCTAGGAATCCAAGTCTCTTGCTAGGGCTCATGAGGTGGTGGCTCCAAGTCAAGCTTGATTGGTTGCTACCCTACCTTCCTTCACGTGTTTAACTCCTGTATGAGGGTCTCAGAAGTTTACCTTTGAATCCACTCCTGGCTCCAGAGCCCTGGCTGAGATTTTGCATAAAGTGAAAAGCAGACTGTGAAACACATATCTGGTATTCTCTTCCCAAAGAACTGACTTTATTTGCAACAGAGGGTGGAGAAGTTTAAGCCTGAGAGCCCTCTCAACAGTGAAGCTATGGTAAAGGCAGTTGTATTCATGGATCTAAAAGACATATAATGTAGGACAATTAGTTTGCAGGGGAGAATCAGGGGAAATAAAACAGCTGGAAGGAGCCCCCTGGGGTCAGAATGAATATCAAAACATTGACTTTATCAATGATTTATTTGAAGGAGCCACACGGTTTGATTGGATTAGTTTATAAAGGAATTTATGCCCCAGGGAATTTTTGAAAATGGTAGCATAGTCTGACTGCAAGTAGTAAAGTTGAATATCTGGGTGTAGTCAGGGGAATAATAGATGACAGCCCTGCTAATACCTTGTCTTGCCAGGCTGACCGTGGGCATCTTCAAAGTTGTACCTTCCTGAGAATCAACATCAAAGGCTTTCAACAAAATAATCTAGCTAGTAGCCACTAAACAGCAAACTAACCAATAACGCTAGTAAGTCATACAAGTGGAACCAGTACCCAGAATGCTGCAATAGTTTGTCTGAAATGTTCCCAGAAAAAAAAAAAAAAGTAGAAAGATAAAGGAGTAAAAAATTATTTGAAAAAATAATGGCTGAAAATCTTCTAGATTTACTGAAAGCATCTAGTAAGCTCATTAGAGTAGAATATTCACAAAGAGACCCATAAACAGACACATTGTAGTAAAAACACTGAAAATCAAAGACAAGGAGAAAATCTTGAAAGCAAGAGAAAAATGACTCATTACTTACAAAGAACCCTCAATAAGGTTAACAACCCACGTCTTGTCAGAAACAATGGAGACCAGAGGTGGTACTGGGATGACATGTCCACACGAAACCTTACACATAAATGTTTAAAGCAAACATCATTAATAGTCAAAAACTGAATAATCCAATGTCCATCAACAGATGAATTGGATTAACAAAATGTGGTTTACTTATACAAAGAAGTATTTTTTGACTATGAAAAGCTTATTGATACCTTGAATAAACCTATGAAAGTATGCGAAATGAAAGAAGTTTAGTCACAAAGATCTTATATAATTCCATTTATATGAAAGTTTAGAATATAAAAATCTGTAAAGACAGTAGATTAGTGGTTTCTTAGGTCTGGGTGTAGCATAGGCAGGCAGAGGAGTGACAGTTAAAGGGTTACGTGATAAAAATGTTTTAAAATTGATTATGACAATGGTTGAACATATCTGTGAATATACGAAATACCATCAAAATGTAAACTTTGAGTAGATTGTATACTGTGTGTTATGTCTCAAGAAAGCTGTTTTTGAAAAGCAAGCAAAGGTAAAAAGAAAATCGTGGTGGAATTCTGATGTTTATACTTCTTTGAACGTGAGGGAAAAGAAGTGAATGTGCTGGGGAGTTATCTGTTCTCTGTGGGAGTAGAGAGGAATGTTTTATCACTAAGCCTGACAAAGAAGCTTGGAAATTGAGGATTAAGACAAATCATTTTACTAAGCTTCATTTCTCATACCTAGAACAAGTAAGGGGAAGGCGGAAGTATATGCTCTCTTAAATTCATCTAGCAAAAAATGCTCTGATTTTGGGCTTCCCTTATGGTCCAGTGTTTAGGACCTTATTACACAACTTCTGGTTATGTTGCAGCTTATCACTGAAAACAGCCAGTGACATCTACTTTTCAGTCCTCCTCCTATGTTTTCGTGATCCCACACATTCATTTTCTGTCTCTGCCCTCCTTATTGATTAGCTACCCAGGCACCAACCCTGCTGAATGCAGGCCAGGGGTGCAATGCTAGCCCTCAGAGAGTTTTTCTGTTTTTAAGTGGCAAGATATTACATACGTTTGGTATTATAGATGACTCCAGCATTGTATGTATTTCAGCTCTGATGATAAGTTTGGATTGTTTTTCTTTAGGGATTGAGTTCAGAGGACTAGAGGGTCCCCTCTCTCTCTTTTTTTCATGGTTAATACAAAGATTGGACATTGTCTAATCAGGTATATCAGGAATCTCAATTTCAGTCCTGACATTCGGCATTGATTGATTCCATTTATCTTATTTCCTAAAATGGGGACAGTAATAGCTGCAGTGCAAGACTGTTGGGTGAGGTACTAGAAGAGGCACAAAGCATGATGATAGAGTAGAATTAATAGGTGTCTGTTACATTCTGTCTCTCCTTGTAGTTCTCATTTGTTGAAGGGGCCTTTCATTTATTCATTTAATTCGTGAAGGTATTGAGCATCTGCTCTGTACTAGGAGCTATTCTACACATGAGAATCCTTGCTACCGTGAAGCATTAGTTCTGATTTCTAGTCGAGGGGCGACAAATAAATAAAAACATTCACATTACAGTAAGTTTATGGAAGAAAGAGATCATATACTGCAGCAGTTGGGGTGCTACTATAGTGGGGTGGTCAAGGATGACCTCCCCAAGGGGTTGGCATTTGGGGAGAGACTAAAGAGGAGAGAGAAAAACATTTTAGAGGGAAAGAAAAGCAAGGGAAAGTTTTCAGGTAGATAAGAGTCTGGTGTGTTTGGAGAGCAGAAAAAGGTCCAGAGCATAGTGGCGATGGGCAAGTGATACATGACGTGCACTATGCCTGTGGGAAGGCAGGCAGGGGTCAGGTCAGAGTATCTTGTAGCCATGACAAAGCATGTAAGCACCACAAGGGAAGAGACTGTGTTTGTTTTGCTCACTGCTGGACCTGACACCTAGAGCGGTGCCTGTTATAATAGATAGTCATGAAACGTGGATTGAAAAAAGTTTATTTTGAGTGAAATTCTAAGTAATTGTATGCCATCTTCTTTTTCAAAGTCTTTCTAGCTGCTGTGTGGGAATGGATTTAAGTGGAACTG
This sequence comes from Bison bison bison, assembly GCF_000754665.1. Taxonomy (NCBI): domain Eukaryota; kingdom Metazoa; phylum Chordata; class Mammalia; order Artiodactyla; family Bovidae; genus Bison; species Bison bison. The sequence continues at coordinate 986,535 of NW_011494942.1, forward strand.
ATCCCATGGACGGAGGAGCCTGGTAGGCTGCAGTCCATGGGGTCGCTAAGAGTCGGGCACGACTGAGTGACTTCAGTTTCACTTTTCACTTTCATGCATTGGAGAAGGAAATGGCAACCCACTCCAGTATTCTTGCCTAGAGAATCCCAGGGACAGAGGAGCCTAATGGACTGCTGTCTATGGGGTTGCACAGAGTTGGGCACGACTGAAGCGACTTAGCAGCAGTAGCAGCAGCAGGGGATAGAAATGCTGGGGACTATTGTACTAGCCCAGGTGAGTTCTGGTGGTGGTTTGAGCTGGGGTGGTGGTAAGGAAGGTGAGAAGTGGAGACATTTGAGTTAGGTTTTGGGTGTCTAATCCCCAGCACTTGGATTAGATTTACAGCAAGAAGTTGGTGATATAACACAGATAATGAAGCCTGGAAGAGAAGATTCTGAGGGGTTAAGGGGAGGGCGATTAAGTGTACTATTTTCTGCTTGCTGGTTTTGAGGTGCTGGCAAGAGATCCAGTGAGATGTTAAGGTTTCACTTGGGTATTACTTTTCTGGGGCTCAATGAAGAGGTCAGATATGACACATGGATTTTGAATATAGCTAGTATTTAAAGCCATGGGGCTGATGAGATTACTGTACAGAGAATACAGATTCATGAGAGAAGAGAGTCTGGAGGAGCCTGGGGCACTTCATCGCTTAGAGACTTGGTAACAGAGAAGGTCAAGGTCTGGTGTGAGATGTAAGAGGAAAACTAGTGTGATGTCACAGAAGCTGGCGGTCAAGGGAGAAAAGTGTTTCAAGCAGGAGGATGGTTACCTGTGGTCATCTAGTATTCGGGTTTTTATTTGAAGAATAATATAACTACTAAGTAAAACATACCAAAAATAAAGTTTATTGGTACCTGTGACAAGATAATTTTTAATGCAACAGTGGGCATTGAGTGGATTGAATAATGAACGGGAATTGCTGAGAAGAGAAAGCAGAATAAACGAACGACTAACTATTGGTTTCCTCTTGAAACACCACTGAGAAGACAAGAAGGGGACTTTTTTCCTTTCTTTTAAAGCCATAAGGGCAGAGAAAAAAGAGCAACAGAATATTGTAAAGACCATGGAGGAATGTGGATCTGGTACCACTACAACCAGCATCTCTTGGAGGTAACTGGAAATGCAGAAGCTCAGGCTCCTCCCCAAACTTACTGAGTTGGAATCTACATTTTCCCAGTATAGTCCTCTGATTGGCTTGCATATTTAAAGTTGGAGAAGTCCTGACTTGGAAGACTCTAAAATGAAATCCCAAGCCAGTGAGATTTATGCCACATGATCCCTGAAAACACTCAGGAACTGGAAGCACTGGTGTCCCCAGAAGCAGGACTGGAGGGCGAAGAGGCTTGAGGTGGCCAAAATAAAGAGGGCTGGTAGGAAAGTTGTTTAAAAAGCAGCCATACTACCCACCTGGAGCAGCCAGGCCAGTGTTCCCTCAGAGCTGAGCAAAAACACTAGGTTTATTTATTTGTTTGGCTGTGCCGGGCCTTTGTGCTGCACACAGGCTTTCTCTAGTTGCGGTGCACAGGCTTCTCGTCCAAGCGTCTTCTCTTGTTGCGGAACACCGGCTCTAGGTGCATGGGTTTCAGTAGTTATAGCTCGTGGGCTCTAGAGTGTGGATCTGGTAGTTGGGGTACGGGGCCTTAGTTACTTAGCAGCATGTGGGATCTTCCCACTAGGGATTGAACCTGTGTCCCCTGCACTGGCAGGCAGATTCTTAACGACTGGCCCACCAGGGGAATCCCAAGGTTTATTCTTTAAAGGGAGCAGAGAATGTCTGAACTGGAGACACCAGGGACCACTTATGGATGCTGGGTGCTGAGACCTCCAGTCCTCTTTCCTAGCCACCAGAGTGCTGGCAGTTAGGGCTTCACCCTCCAGGTAGGGGCTTGGAAGAATCTTCTCGAGGGGTTTTGCCCAGTCCAAGAGGCAAGATCGAGATATTGGCGCAGTGATCCCCCAGCTCAGTGGCCCAGCCTTTTCCTTTATTTATACTGCTGTGGTTGTTGTTTTGCTTCTTCTTACCCTATAGCTCTGCTTTCAGAGCTACTTTGTAATTTTCCTATCTGGTTATCATAACTCTTTGTTCTCTTTCCTCTCATCTCTAGTATTTGTTTGGGGGAGTCAGATGCCATTCTAAGACTCCATGTTCTTATTGAAGGAACTCAGCAGATTTTTGCAGCCAGGGACCCGATAAGCAATTTTGCTACTGTGTGCAGGCTTCCAGATGACCTCCTTGCTGGTCACCATAAATCTCATGTTTGCTTTTCATTGCCTTTCCAGTTTGTTTTCTAAATTAAAAGAGTGTTTCTAGTATTTTCTGCTTCCCCTCCCAACCCAGTATATTTACTTACAGAATGTCTACACTCCTTACCCATAAAACAAACACCAATTGGATAAAGGATTCATTCCTTCCTGCCCTGAGCAGAAATTAGCCTTGGTGGGCATATGGCAATGGCAAGGGTTTAAGTCTGACTCTCTATACTTGCTGTGATCTGATGATGGCTAGTGATCATTCTTTTGTTTTCAATTCATTTGCCTATTCTAAACACAGCCATACAAAGTAGTTTGGAACTTAGAAGGAAGAGATATTGCTCAGAAATTTAAGAACATTCAAGAATTCCTTGTTTGTGTTCCACTTATGCCAAAGTAGACATTTTAAGGTGTGTCACTTTCAGAAGAGACATCTGGTCTTTGTGAGCTCGGGTGGTTACCAGATTTCATAGATGACATTCAGCTGCTTTGAAGGGAAGCTGTCATACACAGTCTTTTGACATGTAAACTCCTTTTACCTATTCTCTCCCAGTGTCTACTTAGTAATATTCAGGAACACAAGCAGTTTTGGGAAAAAATTATGAGTTTAGGAAAGAAAACAGTGCAGCCTAAGCTTCCACTTTTGATGTTGTTTTCCATCTTCTGTACCATTCTCCTCCAGCCCAGCTCAAAGCATCCAGGCCCTTGTATTTGCCCAACTTGAAAATTACTGAAAGTGAAAGTTGCTCAGTCATCTCTGACTCTTTGCTACCCCATGCACTATAGCCTGCCAGGCTCCTCCACCCATGGGATTTTCCAGGCAAGAATACTGGAGTGGGTTGCGATTTCCTTCTCTAGGGGATCGTCCCAAGCCAGGGATCGAACCTAGGTCTCCTGCACTGCAGGAAGACTCTTTACCATCTGAGCCACCAGGGAAGCCCAAGAATATTGGAGGGGGTAGCCTATTGCTTCTCCAAGGGAATTTTCCTGACCCAGGAATCGAACCGTGGTCTCCTGCATTGCAGTCAGATTCTTTACCAGCTGAGCTACCAGGGAATCCTAGTCAAACTTAAATATTTAAACATCTGCTGGTTAAGCCTTATTATAAATTTGCTGGTGTTCATTTATCATTCTATTTTACTTGAGATCTGTGTTTTCCTTGTAAAATAAAGCAAGGGTCTTCTGACCTTTTACATAAAAGGGTGTTCTGGAAGTGGCCCTGCACAGCTCCTTAAATCCACCCTAGCTGGTCAAAAGATCAAAGTTAGACAGGACAGCCAGGTGCTTGTCAAATGTCAAAAGGCAGGCATCTCCTCATTGACTTTCACTCAGCATCTGTTTCTTCCAGCTCTCACAGTCTGTGATTTCAGATTGCATAAGGCAACTTGCAATTAATTGTCAAATGGGTAGTTTAGATAATGACTGTTCTAGGTTCCAAGGGGGATTTTTGTTGTTGTGGGTAAAAGTGAGGAAAAGCATGATTGTTGTTACTGTTGGATGCTCTTCCCGTTTAGAAACTCCATGAGAGCAGCCCTGTGCCTCCCCTTTTGATCCTCCTCTCTCAAGTGCCCAGCGTAGTGCCCTGCACAAATATAATCAATAAATATTTGATGTTGAAAGAAACCTTCATGAAAAATGAGCCTTTTTGCTTGGTCTCCAAAGCTGAATATATTAAAGTAGAAGAATTCATTTCAGGTTGGAGAAAATAATATTATTTAGGTAGGGGAATATAAGGTATGTTTGGGAGCTGGGAATTAGGAAATAGTCCACAGAAAAAATGTGTAGAAGATGAAAGATATGAGGGGAAGACAGAAGAGTTAATTTGAGGATAAAATATGGAGGAGCTTAATGTCACACTGAAGACTTTGGACTTTTGTCCTGAATCTGGCTGTTCGTTCCTATAGGGGAATTAAACCAGAGCCAGGACTCAGAGCAGAGGGTTGGGAGGGGAGAAAGCCGAAGGCGCAAGGGGCGGATTCACAAGCTATTACCCTGAGATGATGAGTAAAGCACAAGGGAAGGCATCTCTGTCTTCCAGGGATGTGATCCTATCTCCTGAACCAAATTTGCTAGACTTTCCTAGAAGGGACAAGCTATTTTAAATTGGACCCAGTCCTGAATTCTAGTGCTCAAGGCTCTGGCCCTTTCTCTTCCATGCCCTTCTATTCTAGGATGATTTCCAGCCAGCCTTTGTTTATCTAGTTACAAAGTCATTGCTGGAGCTGGGATCCCTCAAACATTCTTTGTTTAAAACCCCTCACCAAACTGAAAGCAGTCAGAGACAGATATCTATGGGGAGATTTTCCACGTTGCATTCGTAAGTAACAGAAGTTCACAGAACTGTCTATTAAGCCTAAGAATCACACTCTTTAAAATCCCACAACTGAAATAACAGAAATTTAGGAATTACAATTATATGTGTTGGACTCTGGAGGCCTAGAAGAAACCTGTTGGTTTGGGGAAGTTTGGTACCTGAAGATATTTGTAAAAATCAAAGCATTTTAGAAATGAAAGAAATCTCAGCACTATTTTACTTCTGCCTTTCACCAATTTACTGATGAATTTTCTCTCCCATATCTTCAACCATCTATTTCACTGAAATAGCTGAACTCTTAGGGTCCCTATTTCTTAAAGATTTTCATCAATCTTAGCATTACTGAAATCCAAAAATTGGCTTATGCTGTACATGTTCTAGTATTTGTGATACAGGATTCCATAATGACTGTGTTGGCTCTTGCTGAAAAAGCTCTGGGAGCGGGTATGAAAGAGAGTGGACATTAGCTACTTCTGAGACTAAAAATATAATTGAGTTCAGGTCTATGGCACAGGTTTGGTTGCTTTACTCAAAAAAAGTTTTTTTTTTGCACATCCCTTGAAGACTTTCAGATCAGTTGGCATATTCCATATGAAAGAAAAAGGCTATGGTGTGTTCATGTCAGAGACATAAAAGATGCTCAAGATACTTCAGGAAGAGGTCAGATTAAGAAGAAACATCCATATCTCATTATAATCAGATCTTAAGCAATTAAAAATAATTACTCTCTTTGCTAGGTGACCTTATGGGATATAAAAGTTAGCATCTAGTCTAAATAAAACTAAATTGGAGATCTTAAATCTAACAGCTCAAAAAAAAAAAAAAAAAAGATAGTCCAATAAACCACAGTGACTGGATAACCCAATTAGTGGTTTTGGAGAAGGATAATCAAACATTAAATGAATTTCCCACTTGCTGCCAAGATTTTCTGCTTCTGAACCTTAGGCTTGTTTGGTAGAGCACTTGGGTGAGGAAGGACAGCACTGACCTTTAGGTAAACAAGGAGATGTTATCATCGTCAAGAAGTGCAGCTCTATGCTATCAAACCCTTACTCTTCAAAAGCTGGTAATGACTCTGCAAATTACAGCTCTTAGCCAATTCTCAGAGTAGAGTTCATCAGTTAACTTTAAAGAATTTTTTTCCTCTGCAATATAATTTTTACTTTTTCCCTTTGAAGATACTGCATTCTATAGCTATTCCTTTTTCTGATTCTTATGCAGGAAATATAAACCTTCCTTGCCCCAGCCTGATTAAATTCTAAATGTTGGACATAGACATATCATTTCTCACTAAAGAAGGTGTAGGATTTGGTTTTGAGAGGAAAGATTATATATGCATTGGCGTGAAATCTGTGCTGTTTGTTTCTTTCAAAGAAATATCTAAACAAGGCAGTAGGAGTCTCCAGATAGATGAGCCCAGAGCAGTCTGCACAGTGGGGTATTTGGTTCTGACATCTGGACAGACTACAGTCATCAAAGCACATCTGGGAAACAGGAAACCTAACATTCAGGGTTTGGAATCTGACCTCAGTTGGCAAAAATTGTATTTGAACAGTTTTGCCTGGTTTAAATTGATTTTGTTTAAGGCAATTTCACTCATCCTTTCAATATTCTTGTTAACAATAGAGAAACAGGTATTATTACTTAAATCAAGAGAACTGAGTGGCATGCCTAAAAGAATATTCAACTTGTAACTTAGTAGACTTTGTTTCAAGTCTATGTGTCTCTCTTTCTGAATAAATTAATGGATTCCAGAATGATATACAGGCATTTTCTTTAAAACAAACACATAAAAAAGCAAAGAAAGCAAGGGAACTATCAAATCCTGTAGCAGTTCACCACAGGGGGAGCAATAAGTATCTTTTATAAGAATCTTTTCTTTGATACTGAGGAGCAGAGCAAATAAACAGCTGAAATTCCCCCTTATTTATTGTGTCATTTATTCTATATGTAAATGAGGGCCCAGAACCTACATTGCATTGAGTCGGGCACAATGACTACCAAGAACATGTTCACTGCAGTTGAGGAAATAAGGCACACATGAAAAATTAAGGGCAAAGCAAGATTGTAAAATGAACTGCACCAGGGTTCAGATTACATGAAGATGGAATGGTCAGGAGAGTCTTTATCAAAGAGGCAAACTTTGAGCCAGCTTATAGTAAGTAGTTTGGATTTCAAGAGACAAAGAAGAACTTGAAGATTATAGAAGCAAGATGTGTAACAGTAGTAACACCCTGGGACACAGACTGAGCTCGAGAGCAAGTCTTTTTCAGGCTTGAGGAGCAGATGGCTCCTGTTGGAGCTAGGTGAGAGGTAAAGTCAGAAAGACGAGCCACCAGATGATTTTGAACTGGAAAATCATGGTGGCAGTGGTGTTTTATGGAGAAAAATGGAATAACGGTGTTCAGGCTGGTTTGGAGAAGACAGAGATTGATAGCAAGGAGATAAATTAAGACAATTATTTAATCCAGTGTGTAGATGTTCAGATTCCCAGCAAAGATAATGGCAATAAAAAAAGAGAATTATCGCTTGTAGCAGTATGAAGGGAGTTTATGTAAGTAGTTAGATGTGGGCTTTTGGGAACACAAAACCTACATGATGAGGTGAATTAAACTATCAGCATTCGACACATGAAGAAATCAACAGTGGCTTTAGTAGTTTTGTAATCCATTCCTTTCTACATCTCAGAAAGATACTTGAGATGGCAATGAGATGCAGGAGCTTGCTGTGAAGAGAGGGGTCAACACAGGCAGCCTATAGCATGATGTCAATACAGTTCTCCCTGTGCCAAGAGTGCCCATCAATGGACTCTTTTCTTCTAGTATTGTGGTCATCTGACCCTGCTAAAGAAAACAACCTGTATCCATACATCACTGAGACTTAAAATCTCAGGTTTTGAATGGGTGTCCACATTCTTAAAAATTCTAACTCCAGGAAGAATAACGCAAGATCAAAGGGTCCTTTCTAGATCCATTGATTGCCTCTATGTGAAGCTGAGTTTCTAGAGTAAGTCTGAAATCAAAAAAATCCTTTGCCTATCATCAGAATGAAACGTGTTCCCTGAGTTCTTGGCAAATATTGAAAGCCCAAAGGAACACCATTTCTTATTCAGAGAGGAAGTGCTCCAGCCACTGGGAAGAGAAGGAGATTATTCTTAAATCAGTGAGATACTGTAAACTATCTCAGAACTACAAAAATCTTTACATCAGTTTTTCAAAGCCTTTTCATTTCCATTGATTCATTTGATCATCCTGAATGCCCTCTGTGGTGTTTTTTCTCTAGTACTTTACAGATGAATAACAATCCCCACCCCCCACACTTGAGAGGCATTGTGCTGAATGTTTTAATCCTACATTTAATGCCCATGGTAACTCTGAAAAAGGTACACATTACAATTTCCATGATACACCCAAAAGCCCACATGCTGAAGCAAGAAACAGTCATAGTCTGGGTTAGAACACAGGTCTCTTAGATTCTAGAGTCCATACTCTTCCATCCCTGACTGTGATAAAGAGTTAAAGGCCCACCTGTGAATATTACTTTAGAATTCCCTCTATTCCTGACCCTGCTCAGCAAGTTGAGTACTTTCTCCATGATGCTGCGTTGTCTCAGGCCATCTAAACCCTTTGTTGTTGTGTTCGGTCGTTCAGTAGTGTCCAGCTGTTTGCAACCCCATGGACTACAGCACTCCAAGCATCCCTGTCCTTCACTATCTCCTGGAGTTTGCCTGAAGCCAGAAATATTTAACTACTTTCGGCTATGGTCTAAATCAGAAGTGGGCATTCCACAGACTATGGCCCACATCTGGTTGCTCCCTGTTTTTCTATACAGAGTGAAAAAAATCTCCCTTCTGGTGAAGAAATACCAGAAAGCAGACAGCCTAATTTAGCAGGGAGTTTTGAAAAGAGGGTATCACTCTAAAATTAAGCCTTGTAAGAGGCTGTCTCTTTTAGGAACTGGTTGACACTGCTTGGTCCCTGGGGAAACACTGGAAAAAGAGAAGGACTGGGAGAGGTAGAAATGTGTGTGTGTGTTGAGTGTGTGCATTGAGGGGCTGTATCTTTTGGTGTTCACAGCCATCCCACCAAGCAGATTGTATTAAACTTCTAGAAGTTAGGAACTTGAGGCCCCAAAAAAGTTAAGTAATTGTTCAAAGTAGCTTAGGAGCGACTGACTTCTTAGAGGAGCTCAGGTACATCAGTCTTCTCTTGTGTTTATAATCATCTAACAAAGCAGACTGCATAGGCGCATTCTTCCCTGCAATCAGGAGTAACTGTCTCATTAAGGCAGTGTCGCTAAAACACAGTGTTGGCCACCTATCTTCCTTGTCACTACCTCTGGGAAGGAATGGAGAACTTGTGATATCAGGGGGAAAAGGAGCAGGCAGAACCAACTCAGCCTTGCAGCTGTTTGTCCCTGAGTGAAAATCTGAAATGCAGCCTCATCATCTTTGAGCATAGGTAATGGTAACTGGTAAATGAAAAGATGACCACCTTCTGCCATTAAATAAGATCATGCATAGCTTTGGGGAACCAAGATTAAAGGACACTTCCAGAATAGCAGCTTCTGTTTAAAATCCTTGGGATAAAACGACTGAGGATATCTATGATCTCTGAGCCAGCTCTCGGATGGTAGGGAGGGGTGGGGAGGTGGGGAGGGATGGTCATTGGCCTATGAAACAGTCCTGCCTTCCTCTTACTTTAATGCAATAGACGTGGGACTTTAAGGGAAAGACAGCGATGATCTGTGAGTCAAAAGGCCTGATTTCTAGTTTGCTCCGCCTCTACTCATCGTGAGAGGTTAGGAAATTTTCTACTCTCCAGACCCCAGATTTCTCAACTGCAAAATAAACAGATGGAAGTGGAATGATGTCTTAAGATCTTGTCAAGTTCTAAAAGTCTGTCTATTTCCTTTTAAAGTAGTTCAGTAAAAATCTAAAGTTGGGAATCACATTTTCCCAGTAGTATGAAAGATGATCTCCTTCCTTCTATGCCTCCTTTTTTTCTTCCTCCCTTTCTTCACACCCCTTCCCTCTCTTGTGACTCCTTTTCCCCCAGGAAGCAGATTCTCAGTTTGACAATTCCTTGCTGGTGCCTCCAGAGCAGCAATGACTCTTGCCTTCTTGAATTCAGTATCCTCAAAAGCACACATCATGCCTTCCATGTCAATCAAAGCCATCTTTCTGGCTTCAATCTGAGCTCTTCTAAGTTTCTACATTTTCCTTAGCCTTCTCTTAGTTCCACCAAAGAGAGTACAGCACCCAAGAACGAATGTGTCAAAAACACTAAAAAGTCCTCCTTTCACCTTTAGATGAAGCTTTCCATGCTGTCCTTCCCTGGCATTCCGAGACAAACTCTCACTAAGATCCTTAGAGAACCACAGGGCAGGAGTGTTGGGCTGGGGGAGTTTGTTTTACTTAAGCCTTCAGTCAGGGCAGAATATTTCAGCCCAGCAGTTATCAGCCTAGTGTGAAAATAATAATAGCACACAATGCACAAATACCAGCCACGCTGTTGTTCCCACCGACTCAGATACTTACAGTTCGACCGCATCCCTGGGGAGGTCAGAGGGAATCTCTGTCACCTTGCTCTCCTGGCAGAGGAAAACTCCGTTAGAGCAGTGACAGAGTCGATGATGGCATCCTGAGCCCAGGCTCAGGAATGCGAGCAAGGCCACCAGGAGCAAGGCCATGTTTACTTATCCATCCACCTGCTTTCTTCTGCCTCTGCAGAGAAAATCCTGCACAGATTTCAGAGGCTCCACACTGAGCCCTTATGAGAAGAGGTCTGCATTGGGAGCTGGTAGGGTCACGTGACCCACCCAGGGCTGCTTTCCTTTTTTTCTTTTTTATCGGTCACTTCCAGACAAATAGCAGAATTTCTGAGTGACAGCAGTGACTTTGGTGGGGGTGGGGTGGGAGAGGTAGAGGGCGTGGCAAGATACGCCGTCCCTTTACCTTTTTTGGTTGGGTTTGCAAATTGAAACTTGATGCATGTCTAGAATAGCTTATATTAAATTCGCTGTAAGACTGTCCCTGTGGGTCACTATTTTTTTCTCAAAACAGAGTGACACACTCGACTTTCTCCAAAACAGATGCAATCTACAGTGTGAAACATCATTAAGAGAGTTCGTCACTGAAGGGCAGGGACCTGTTTCCAATCTTGGTGTCAATGTCTTCCTCCAGGCTACTTGATACAAAACCAGAACTTCTGGGTCGAAGTCACTGATTCTCTTTCTTGCTGGAATTAACAACCAAACATGGTGTAGCTCAGAGGACAGGCAGTGGGTTAGTGAGCCCCTGGACAGATGCTAGTAGGTAGGAGGCACTTTTAGGAGAGTAGTCTGCAGAGATAACTGACTCAGCTGAGTGACCAACAGGTCGGGCTGGGTTTTCACTGGGTTTAGTGGACACCAACTTTCCCACCGTCTGTCGCATGTCCTTTCTGGCTCCTCTCATTTCCAGTCTCTGAAGATTGCCCTTGCCTTTTGGAAGCTGGCACAAATGAATTTACTTAACCTATGCTTTTAGTTTAGTTTTGAATGTTCTCTGTAGGTGACGACCCTGGCACTTTTGTGGGTACTCCCATCTTCTTGATGGTGAGGGATCTGAGGAACGTTTGGCCATACTTTCGGTCAAGGGGCCATCTACTTTCAACTTCAGAACCTATGAAGTTTAAAAGGCAGAATATTCTCTAAGATTCTGCCTATAACTTACTACTTGCTCAAATTAGTTTTAACACTATCTTTGGGTAATTAGTCGCACAAAATTGAGTTATGTGGAACTGCTAAACAAGTATATATCGATCTCCCCTCCTTTCTTCCTCTCCTGTACCTAGCCAAGAAATAATGACATAGAAGAAATGGATTAAATAATCATTAAGGGAATAACAGAAGCAAGTGAATCTTAGAATAAAATTGTTCCCTGGATGCTTCTGGGAGTAACTGCTTCATTCTAACTCCAGGACTAGAAGATCAGGGCAGTATCTATATGGACTCTACGTTGTTACAGTTTTGGCTAACAACCCACTCCAGTGTTCTTGCCTGGAGAATCCCAGGGACGGGAGAGCCTGGTGGACTGCCATCTATGGGGTCGCACAGAGTCGGACACGACTGAAGTGACTTAGCAGCAGTAGCAGCAACATGAACAGTAAAGTATTTCATTCAGCAGTTGACCTGTGGGATCATAATCATTTAGATGGAGAAGGGATTTAATTCAATCATTCAGCTCATGCGTAAGTTTGCTTTAAAATGTCCACATTAATTTAAAGGGGTCGACTTAACCTCTTCTTGAATAACTCCAAGTGACCAAAAACTCATTACCAGTTGAACCTCTCACATATACCCTCACCCCACAAATCCCCACTGAGATTTTGGAAAGTTTCAGTTATGACTAAATCAGTCCTCGTATAATAAGAAATTTTTTAACTGAGATTTTGACTTTAAAACTATTCCTTATTTACAACTGATAGATAACATGGCTAACCTACATGCAAATTATTAAGCAAAATCACAAAACAGTTATAGACTAAAAAAAGAGATGCCAATGCCATTGGCATCTGTTTGTCATCCCCCCTTTCTCTGTTCCTACTCCTAGAAGTGATCTGAATTTTGATTTTGTTATTCCTTTGGTTTTTTTTTTTCAAATTGTATCATCTAAGTATATATCTTCAAACAGTATACTGTTTGATTTTGGGTTTTATACAAATTGTATTGCCCTAACTAGCCTTTTTTATTACTTTCTATTATATTTTGCACTAACAACATTTTAGAGAACCATCCATATTTCTCTGTGTAGCCATAGTTTGTTACAGTTCCCTGGTATATAATATTCCATTGTGTAAATATATTGCCATTTTTTTTATTCTCCTATGATCCTTCTTTATTCTAAGGCCATAAAATATTCTTCTATGTTTCCTTCTGCAAGTTTTATAATTTATAATTTTGCTCTGCACATTTAAATCTTTATTAGGTATTAGTACTTATGTGTGGTGTGTGTCAGGAACTCAAGTTCAGTTTTATTCAGTGGCTTATGGTTTTTATCCACATGGATAAACGTTTGTCCCAGAACCATTTATTGAATAGACTCTCCTTTTGTCTCTGATTTGTAAAATTATCTTTATCACATCTCAAGTAACTACTATTTTGCTTAGTTTTGTGTTTAAGCTCTTTTATAGCCTATTGTCCTTTTTTATCTGTACCAATACCATACTGTCTTAATTATTAGAATTTTAAAATAGTCTTGACATGTGATAAGACAATTTCTTCTTTCCTAATTTATCCCTTCCTCCTCTTTTCTTCTCACTCTCTCCATCCCTCTACCCCATTCTCTCTTCCTTCTTCTCTGTCTGTCTCTTCCTTTCTTTTTCTTCTTTGGTCTGGATACTGAGGACAATGCTCACAAAAGTGGTGAGCATTGTTGTCATGTTCCTGACTTTAAAGAAATTGTTTTCTAATTTTTCATCATGAAAAATGATATTTGTTATAGGCTTTTGATACCCATGAGGTTAGATCTCAAGGTAGAGTTCTTAGAAAAGTCTTCTAAGGATTTTTTTCCTACCATGAATAGAAATGAATATTGTCAAATGCCTTTTCTGCATTTGTTTTTCCCTTACCCTTACAGTGATAATTCTATACTACTAAGCTACTCATATCCCTAGGATTAGCAATGTTGTTTATGAGTTACTATTGTTTTATACACAAAGAGATTTGACTACCTAATATTTTATTTAGAATTTTGGCATCTATCTCATAAGCAACTTGTAATTTAGTAACAAATAATGTAATTTCTCATTTCCTTTCTCTTGTTATCCTTTTATGGTTTGGTATTGAGGATGCATTTGCCTCATAGAATGAGTTGGGCAATAATCCCTCTAGTATGCTCTTGGAACAGGACTGTTTTAGATTGTTTTCCTCTATTCCTTGAAAAAGTGTGGCTTTACTTGCCTGTAAACCATCCTAGCCTGGTATTTTGTGTGTGTGTGTGTGTAGATTAAAAATATTCATTCAGCTTTCTTCATTTTCCGGCTATTCAAGCTTCCTATTTCTTAAAGTTTTACACTATAATTTTTCTAGGAATTTTCCATTTCATTCGAGATTTTAAGTGTATTGCCATAATGTTTTTTGGTATTCACTTTTTAAATCTATTAAAAACTATTCCTAATATTGTTTATTTCTGTCCATTTTCTTTGTATGAGCCAACCTTGCCAGATTATTTTCAATTTAATTGCGCTCTGAAGGCCTGATTTTGCCTTGCTGATCATGTTCTATCTTTATTTTAACTTTCCACATTTTTGCTCTTATTTTCTCCTATTTTTCTTTTTGTTCTGTTTTCTTTTAACCTCTTATTTGGGTGTCAGTTAACTAGTTCTTCAGCCCATCTTCCTTTCTGAATCTCCCAAAATCTGTGCCTTAGCTCTATTCAACAAATATTGATAGGTAAATTTCTTGTTATAGCTGAGTTCTAAGTATTTCTCAATTTTCTGTTATTTTTTCCTGTACTCACAGATAATGGAGATGTACAGTTTTGAAATCTACAAAATACAGAGATATTTAAATTTATCTCTTTGTTAATACAATATAGAGTATGGTCTGTATTGATTTTCCCCCCAACCATGTTAATGTATGTTTTAAGGCTTAGTATGGTTAATTTTTGTAAACATTCAATGTGAGCTTGTGAAGAATCAATCAGTAATGACAACTTCTGTATTTGTTCCATCAATCCAGCATATTATTATTTTCCTAAAATGTCTATATGTTTGCTAACATTTTGAAGGGATTTCTGTTGAAATTTCACATGATCAGAATGATACAGTTGATACAGCATTTCAATCTTGTCCTTATATTTTTCTTTATAGATCAATGTTACTTGGGCATACAAGTTAGAATGAAATACATACATGGTGAATCAAACTTTCTCTAATTTTGTAGCATCTTACTGTACCCATAATACTGTCTTTTATCTTAAAATTTATTTTGTCTGATATTCATTTAATAAATATTTTTCTAGTATTTTTTTCTACCTTTGTACTTTCTACCTTTCTGTGTCTTTGTTTTAGGCATGTCTTTTATAACCATTGGTAGAATTTTATAACCACTCTGCTGAATTTTTTGTTTTAATACATTCTTATAATCTCTTTTAACAGATGACCTTAATAATTTACATTTATTCTAATTATTGATCCACATGAATTTTTTTTTCTACCATGCCATTTGCTGTCTACTTTGTTCTAGTTTTACATGTTCCATTTTTCACCTTTTTATCTTTTATTTGTTGAATTTTTGTGTGTTTGTTTCTTTTATTGCTTTGTTTTGTTTTCTTATTCTGTTTTGTTCCATCTACTGTTTTGGATGTTATATACTCTCCTTAGTGGCTCAGATGGTAAAGAATCTGCCTACAATGTGGGAGACCTGGGTTCAGTCCCTGGGTTTGGAAGATTCCCTGGAGGAGGGCATGGAAACCAACTTCAGTATTCTTGCCTGGAGACTCCCCATGGATAGAGGAGCCTGGTAGGCTACAGTCCATAGGATCACAAAGAGTCGGACAGGACTGAGTGACTAAGGACACAGCACATACTCTCATTAATTTTAATGGTTACTCTCAAATTTTTACCATATACTTTTAGCTTATACCTCTTATTTTAAAAATTTAATTTTACAGTGTCAAAATCCCTTCCTAAAAGATGCACAGACTTTAAATTTTTAAGCCTACACACTAGCCAGATATAATGTATTTTTTGTTATCCGGTATTTTAGTTCAGTCATTATTATACATCCTCATTATTTTATACATTCAATATTTATTTAGATTCTCTGCCACTTTGGAATGTAACTGGATCTCCGAGGAGTTTGTACTCTCATTTACCTTTGTCAGTACAGCACTGGAAAGCTTTGAGAAGCTTTGCTTGTTATCAAATATAATCTCTTTGCAAAGATAAGCCTCAAAATAATGGAAGACAGCTATTTTCAGGGATATGCTAGTGAATGTTTAACAATCAGCTTTTCAGGGGGAAAAAAAAACCTTTATTTGTAGCATTTGTTAACTTCCATGGAATGAATTTGCCTACCATAGCTTCTATCAAGCTAACAGTGTAATGTCAACCAGCTTACAGAATTTTTCAACATTTGTCAATCTGCTTTTATGAGCTGGTGAGATCTGGTCCTAGCATACCACTGGATATTTTGTTCTTCTTGAACCATCTTACTTGTTTAGATGATCTCCAACTTCATAGCTTTGAGTGTGCAATAGTTTTATTGGAACTTCACTTTGGAATAATCTCCAACATGAGTTGCTTTATCTCAGGTGCCAAAGCCTGCAGTGCTTCTTGGGGTTGTTCAACATCATCATGAGTTCTAAGAAGTTAGCAAGAGTCAGGCTGGATGGAAAGTATTGTAAGGTGTGACCATATAGGCATGCTCTCGGAAGTAGCTACATGGATTTGATTCTTCTCCTCAAATGAAAAGAAATGGCTCCTTCTACCATAATCAGAAAATCAGGCATAGCTATTGTGGCAGCAGTGTTTGGCTCTGGTACTGGATACAGAAGGAAAAAATCCTTCTCTAACATAAACGGAATCTAAAATGTGGAAAATGAGACTCTAACAGCTTACAAGGAGATTAGTGGTGATAAGTCTGAATTAAATGCCTTATTACTGAGTGTTCAGTCTCGAAAAATTCTGTGGGATACAGTTTTTTTTTTTTTTACTCTTGTAAATCTCCCACGTGACCCTCAGCATTCTTTTTATCCTGTCATTAGCTGTCGTTAGCTTCCCTTTGCCTTTTCTTTCACTTATTCTATTTCGAGAAGAGCTTTCTCTTGAGGTCATTTCCCTGTTCTTCCTTGCATCAGAGGACGCCTTATATTCAACACTGCCAACAGGTTGCTCAGATTTCTCTGTAGATTTGCTAAAGAACTATGCAGACATTACATGATGGTGATTATGATTATGGTTGTCTAAAGAACGTTCTCTTAGAAATCTATCTCTTAGGAAGTCAAGGTCTCTCTTAGCTTCCTGATTTCATAAATTAAAGTTTCTCAGGTTACAAAGATCTTGAATCTCACAGATGAGATAGTAGCCTGTCTGTACCATTTGACTGGAGGACTTAATACAGTTGCTACAGGCAGATTTTCTGATGACCTCACAAAACTCTGTACAGTTCTTCACCAAGGGATGTTTGTCAACAGGTTGGAAATTCAACATGGCTTATAAATAAATCTGGAAAATTGAAACTAATTTTCTTTTTGTTTTCAGATAGTCATGTGGAGATAGGGCCACTGGGAGAATGTCTGTGTGTCTGCTTGTTGGAAAGAGATCTCTCTTATTGATGGAGAGAACTTCTGTTGCAATCTGTTGATCATGCTAAGCCACAAAGCTAGATCAGTTTCAAAGGCTGGGGAAATAGAGTCCTACTCTTGTTGAAAGGAACACAAAGGGATGGCAAAGTGGTGGGCACACGGAAGGAGAATAATTGCAGCCACTTCTGCCACTATTACTACAGCTATCCAAGCATTTAAAGAGGACATCATTGTTTATGCTTAATTTTTGCTAGTTTTGCTTGATGTTTTCCAAAGTACAAGTTCAGATCAGTTCAGATCAGATCAGATCAGATCAGTCACTCAGTCGTGTCTGACTCTTTGCGACCCCATGAATCGCAGCACGCCAGGCCTCCCTGTCCATCACCAACTCCCGGAGTTCACCCAGACCCACGTCCATCGAGTCAGTGATGCCATCCAGCCATCTCATCCTCTGTCATCCCCTTCTCCTCCTGCCCCCAATCCCTCCCAGCATCAGAGTCTTTTCCAATGAGTCAACTCTTCGCATAAGATGGCCAAAGTACTGGAGTTTCAGCTTTAGCATCATTCCTTCCAAAGAAATGCC
The DNA here is from genome assembly GCF_000754665.1 of Bison bison bison. Taxonomy (NCBI): domain Eukaryota; kingdom Metazoa; phylum Chordata; class Mammalia; order Artiodactyla; family Bovidae; genus Bison; species Bison bison. The sequence continues at coordinate 1,004,013 of NW_011494942.1, forward strand.
AGAGCTGATCTCCTTCAGAATGGACTGGATGGATCTCCTTGCAGTCCAAGGGACTCTCAAGAGTCTTCTCCAACAAATAGAGACACTGGTGATGATAATGTTGAATATTCACTTTCAGCCTTTAGTAGTTTGTTCAATTATCAGCTTAAATATATTGCTACCCCAAGAAAGGCAGTATCGTCTTTTGAATTCTATGGTGTTTTAAAATGACCAAAGATATTT
>NW_011494942.1:1004334-1014280 GCF_000754665.1 Bison bison bison
TTCTCTGTTTATATTTGGTAGATTTACATTTATTTTTAAAATTTGCTTTTCTTTCTCTCTCTTTTTTTTTTACATTTTCATGCTGTAATATCATTTGTTTCTATGAATCTAATGCAGTTTTGCTCTAATATTAGTGGCCTTAGTGAAGTATGCTGTGTGACTTATGGCAGGGATAAAAATTTCTTGTGATATGGCCAGAGCATAAAGGTATAGTTTATAAATATTCAGTAAAACATGATATTTGGACATGAAATCTTTCAAGTAGCATCCTTGAATCCACATTATTATCAGTTGTTGTTTAGTCACTAAGTCATGTCTGACTCTTTTGTGACCCTATGGACTGTTGCCCACTATGCTCCTCTATCCTTGGGATTCTCCAGGTAAGAATACTGGCTGCTAAGTTGCTTCAGTCGTGTCCGACTCTGTGCGACCCCATAGACGGCAGCCCACCAGGCTCCCCTGCCCCTGGGATTCTCCAGGCAATAACACTAGAGTGGGTTGCCATTTCCTTCTCCAATGCATAAAAGTGAAAAGTGAAAGTGAAGTTGCTCAGTCGTGTCTGACTCTTCGCAACCCCATGGACTGCAGCCTACCAGGCTCCTCTGCCCATGGGATTTTCCAGGAAAGAGTACTGGAGTGGGTTGCTATTTCCTTCTCCAAGGGGTCTTTCTGACCCAGGGATCAAGGCCGTGTCTCCTGCATTGCAGACGAATTCTTTACCACTGAGCCATCTGGGAAGAATTATTCTCAATATTATAGTCTTAAACATGGTTCCTATTAGTTATTTTTTATACAACAAGCTTTCTTTATTGATGTTTTGTTACTCTGTCATATAGTTTATAGTAAGAATTAGATGAGGTTATGTAGACCTTGTAGGGCATTACATAGGAGCCTGGCACCCCAGTTGCACAGCCAGTCATACCTGGCCTGATGGGCCATAACATGTGTTTTGCATGTTGAGATAGAACAGTCATGTAGGCCATAGTGTTAATGACCCTTCTCAGGTTGAGCAGTGTACAACCTGTACAACTGTGCCTGACAGCCCTGTGCTGGGGACTCAGGACGGGTGCCAGTGCTGGATGCTTGATCTAGTGAGGGTAAGCTTATGGAGGCTGAGGACAGGCATTGTGACAGAGTACTCAAAGTGCCTGGGTGCTGGTCCAGAGGAGCATCCTATAGGACACCATGCAGTTGATCATCTGCATTATTTATTCCTAAGGTCAACGGAGGAAGAAGAAGACACTGGAATTGAGAGATCCAAGCTCTGTGCATAACTGTGTTATTCCTGTTGCAGCCCCAGAGATTTTTTAAAAAACTTTTCTTTTTTATATTGGAAAATAGCTGATTAACAATATTGTGGTAGTTTCAGGTGGACAGCAAGGGGACTCAACCATGCATATACATGTATCCGTTCTCCCCCAAACTCCCCGCCCAGCCAGGCTGCCATATAATGTTGAGCAGAGTTCCCTGTGCTATATACTAGGACCTTGTTGGTTATCCATTTTAAATATAGCAGTGTGTATATGTTGATCCCAAACTCCCTAACTATCCCTTCTCCCCAAGCTTTCCTCCCGTGGCAACTATAAGCCCCAGAGATTTTTAATTATCTGGAAGTCAGTTTCTTCTCCTCCAAAGGGTGAGTATAAACACTTGCATGGTTGTTGTGAAGACAGCCTAGAATGCAATGCACACGTGAAAGCACCGTGACAGAGTCTGGTGTCAGAGTGTGATTTTCTTCTCCTTGTGGCTGTTGTCGTGAAAAAGAAAGATAAACATCTCATCACAGAAGCAGTGAGTCCCTTTCATGATGATTTTCCATTTGGTTTATGTGTTGAAGTGGTAGACCGACAATTCTGGTTGCACAATTGTTTAAACCTGTGTGCCACTGACCTTGCCTTGCCAGGCATCACAATTATGCTATTGGCAACATTGACCCTTATCTCCCCTTCTTGGACCCTTTCTTCCACTTATGACTTGGGGAGTTCAAGGCCAGCCTGTTGTGGGCAGAAAGATGATATAGCCTCCTGACTTGTCCTTGACTGATTGGATAACAAATGAAGTATACAGTCAAAACAAAAATGTTACAGTGAATACTAATGAGAGATGAGGGAGGGGGTTGTTTGTAAGCTTGATGGCCAATTGGTGCTGCTTTTGAACAAAGTGGAGTTTAAATTCTTGTATTAGTTTAATTTCTCATAGACAAAGTCACAGGCTCTTTTAAAAACACAGTAAAGAGGATTCAAATCACACCTTAGTCATTGCAAGTGATCTTTGGGTCAGTATTTTGACTCCCAACTTTTGTAGACTTCAGAGAAAGTGGAAATTGCAAGGGAGCACTTAAGATTTGGGGTGCATTGATATGAGGGTCACATGTATCATATGTTCAGACACCAGGCAGGGACTGATGGTAAGGAGGGTGGTGGGTACATCTTGTTCCTGGTTTGATTGTGGGAGATTTCATAAAAAATTCAAGGCCAATGAATGTTTTCAGGAATACTTGGAGTGAAACCAGTGTTAATATAAATTTACATGTGATATCTTTCAAAAAGTTTAGCCCCAGGAGCCAGTGCATACCAAAGTCTAGGATCCTTCCCTTTGCCTCAAGGAGTTTAAACATTTGTTTATAACGACAGGACTGTACAACACATGACATTCTTTACTTCACAGGACTATAACCAAAAATTAAAGTATTGTGTTTACCTAATTACAAAGTAGGTCAGCCTTCCAGGTGGTGCTAGTGGTAAAGAACCCATCTGCCAGTGCAGGAGACGCAAGAGACTTGGGCTTGATCCCTGGACTGGGAAGATCCCCTGGAGGAGGGCATGGCAACCCACTCCAGTATTCTTGCCTGGAGAATTCCATGGACAGAGGAGCCTGGCGGGCTACAGACCATAGGGTTGCAGAGTTGGACATGACTGAAGTGACTTAGCATGCATGTAACATGTAGGCTGCAGTGTTCCAGGAAACACTGATTTTGAGCTGAGTCTCCATAGCAGTGAGGATAAATAATTTTTGGCAATTTTCTAACATAACTGGTTTGCACACCCAATTAGATGTCTTAACTAAAGCCCTAGTTAAACAAAATATTTTAAATATGAATGTATATGCCAATATATAGACATATTCCAAATAATGGCATGGCAGAGTAGGTTCTGCTGTTTATGAAAGCGTGAGTGTCAATTGCCAGCAACATAGTACTGCAGGCTAAAAAACTAAGGTCTGTATTTCTGTTTTTATTCGTTGGAATGAAAAAAGGTAATACTGACATTCCATTATGTGTGAACATGGTTAGAGAAAAGAGAGGTAATGAAATTTCACTGCTTTCAGAGGATAGTTTATTTTGATTCCATTCAGGGCCCTGGGCCTTTGCCTCACAACGATGTCCCCTTCCCTGTCAATACCTTGGGCAGACCTGGGAGGGTGAGAGGAGGAACTGGTAGACCTTAGCTGTCAGTATTCACTGGACTTGGGAGGCAACTGATGAATTGATCAGGAGTGTATGGAAGGCCTGCTTCATGCCTTGCCTTCTGGAACACTGGGTGCTGTGAGCCAAGCTAAGGTAGAATGTGGAGAGGTTGTTCTCCTTGTTCTCGAGGAATGGCTGACACACAGGATTGATGGGAGCTGGGCATTTAAAAATCGAGATCCATTTCTAAGATGGGGAATCCTATACTAAATAGTTCAGAATGCAGAACACCGCTTCTATTTACTTTGTGCTAACTTTGCCCTAGACCCCAAGATAAATACTTACATAATCTCTGATCTTTCTACCAACCCTGCCAGGCAGCTCTGATTATTCTCATTTTGTGGATGGAAAAACTGAAGCTTAGAAAAGTTAGGTGTATCTGACCTGGGTCCCACAGCTGGTAGCTGATCAACCTAGAATTGAACTGTAAATGGCATCCCTTGGAAGTCAGTGCACCTCTGCTTAGGTGCTGCACTGCCTTGGAAAGCAAGGCAGCCCAGGAGAGGGGACCAGAAGCAGCCGGCAGGGCTGGTTGGCAGGCAGGCCTGAATAGTGACTTCTGCTAGGCTGGGCTCAGCCACCTTCCAGGGAAGAGGAGCCCCTCCCTCTGTTGTTCCTTGGTGACCCTGAAAGGCATGGACCTTCATTTGTTTCTGCCCTATAGTCCTGCTGAGTCATTCTAACCACACTGTGGCCAGCTTACCTACATTAACGCTCTATTTTTGCTTATTGTGGCTCTCAGTTAGCTGGAAATAGCTCGGATTTAATGGCAGCTTTTAGAGTGAGGTTTTTTTTAAAAAGAAATCATTTAATTTGTCATGTAAATTAGGACAATTTTAAGAGTGAAAGGGAACTCAGTTAGTAGTTCTGCCAGGGGTATCTTGGGTGCCCAGGGTTTATGATCACCCTACCAAAATGGGATCAAGGGATATAGTTACCATGGAAATAAGATCTATATTATTCAGACAGGAACATCTTCAGGATAGGGAACAGTCAAATGGAAGTAAGCTTTTTCTACCATAGCAGTGTGATCTTCTGTCTGATGTTAGGGCATGAATTTGGACATCTTAAGTCCCTCAACCCTCACCTACCCTGGACCAAGTCAAGGCAGCACTGACTTACCATGTCTGATGACATTGTTATGAGGAGGTCTCTTGCTTCCTGCCAAACTTAGTGAATCTGGATTGTTCTAACTTACAGGAATTAAAGAACTTCTTATTCTTGAAGATCTTTGAACATTTTTGCTTAAATGTATAAATTAGAGAGTAACAAGAGCTGCTGGGGTTTCCTTAATAGATCATGTAACCAAAAGCATTGCAAGAATCTGGAACATATTGCATATTGCTGGTCTGGGACTCCAAAGGAGGGGAGATGAGGCATGGAGAGGGGGCAGCGGGGGAAGATAGGAGGAGGGAAGGGAGGGAGCAGAGGTTAGATGGCTTTAAGCCAAAAACATCCAGGAATATCTTGTGACACTGGACTTCTATCCCAGGCTCCTCCTCTTTTCAATCCCCAAGCCTCTTGTCATTTGTTCTCTTTGGGCTGACAAATGGATGTTGATTCATGACAGCATCATTGATCAAATGACATGTTGTCTCATATCATGTCTGGTAATAAAGAAACATAAAAATGCTTCTCCGATTAACTTGACAGTATCCATTTAGATGGTAGCGTCTAATCCTAAATCTTTCTGAGGATGACAGAAAATTCCTTTTGTCCAAAACATGAGTGCTTTTCATCACTAATGCCCCAAATAATGCTTGCTCAGAGACTAGGCTCTTCAAAAGAATTTCTATGAAATTACTCCTAATAGAGGGAGAGTTGAGTCTCTAAAGAGATTCCTAATAAAGTCAACACTGCTTTGAGTCTCTTATTTTATAGTAGCAGTAGTAGCTTTAGTCATTCAGTCATGTCCAACTTTTTGCTACCCTATGAACAGTGGCCCACCAGACTCCTCTGTCCTTGGAATTCTCCAGGCAAAAATACTGGAGCAGGTAGCCATTTCCTTCTCCAGGGGATCATCCCGACCCAGGGATCAAACTCATGTCTCCCACACGGCAGGCAGATTCTTTACCATCTGAGCCACCAGGAAACCCCCCACTTACATTATAAAAGTATGCAAGTATTACATTCCATTTTACAACATAGCCATGTTTGCTCTAGAATTTGTCAAAATATCTTTAATAAACATTATATGCAAAGATGTGCCATTTTTGTTCTGCAGTTTCACATTATCCCTGACATAAGACCACAGCCTCCATTGTAAGGATGAGGATTAATAAAACCTCCCCACAGAACTGAGGGTAGGGAGGGGTTGATTATTTTTGAAGTCAAATATCTAGAGTTTTACCTGTGAAAGTCAAATAAAAACTGGACATATGAATTTGATAACAAAACATTTTTCCCCAAAATTCTTCAGAAGGTCAGAAATACAGTACCAGATAAACAAGTTACCCTGACCATGTTATTGCACACAATATTTGCACACAAGTTACTGCACACAAGTTATTGCACACAATATTGACCTGCGAGGAGCCAAGGAAAGGAAACATGGAGAGAAATAGCATAACACAATTTTGGTACCAATCAAATAAAACCCTCAGTGCCTCTCTTCTCTAGGGGCATGACATTATTTCCCCTAAATAGTTCATTGTTGTTTTTTTTTTTTTTAATCAGAAGTAGAATTTATAATTTGGAATTTCAGGGCATAGTAGGATTAAAATAAAGTCAAAAATTCAGACTTTAACTCTGAATTTTCCCTCTCTCTCTCTCTTTTTTTGATGGAGATGTATTTGTCCTTCCTGAGGGAAGAACAAATGGGTATGTACTTTGGTATTCTTGGAGTAGACTTAAAAAACAGATATATTTTCAAATTCTTTTGATGTTCTAATAATACTATTAACCTCAGGATAAATCTGATAGCATAATATAGTCCTTCCCTATACATTACTGTCAGTATCCTAAAAACAAGAACAGGCAAACAAAAAGTGAATGACATCCCTAAAACCAAAACAAAGCCATAAACACTGAAGATGTTGCTAACATTAAAGGGGAAAAAAATCAATTTGATTTTAGAAAATAGTTCCCCATTTTCTTTACCTTTTAAGTACATGTGTTGATGTAGATAATAAAATTCATCTTCCACAGTAGACTCCTTATGTATTTCTTTAGTCTCTAGAATTCAGTCATATCACAAGAGAGATTTGATTCCAAGAATGGCTAGTACTGGGACTTTCCGGTGACCCGGTGGTGAAGAGTCCGCCTGCCAACACAGGAGATGCAAGAGGTGAGGGTTCAGTCCCTGGGTCAGAAGATCCCCTGGAGCAGGAAATGGCAATCCACTCCAGTATTCTTGCCTGGAAAATTCCACCGACAGAGAAGCCCAGCAGGCTAGTGCCATTCCCACCATCTGCTCTGAGAATAGTTGGACTTAACAGAGGAGCCTGGTGGGCTTCAGTCCATGGGATCTCAAAGAGTCAGGCAGGACTGAAGTGACTTAGCATGCACACACGCCTTCTTGGCTATATTAGTGCCCTTCATTCATTGTCCAGACCTCTGCTGAGTCTCTCTTAAGCCCCATGGTTGATGTTGAATAATTGAAAATGGATTGAAACATACTCCTTGTTTTCTGATGTTACAGTCCAGAGTAGAGACAGACAGGTAAGGTGTGCTGGACCATGCGAGGTCAGCTTAGCCAAATCTGGGATCTAAGTTTCCCAGGAAAACCTTGCCTGACTCCTTTTCCAAAAGAAAAAAAAAAATTGCGTGTATGATTTGGCCATCAGAAATGGAGCCAAATCCATTGCTTTCAGGCCTTTGTGGTCAGCTACAGCGATGGACAGAGGCATAAGTACTGGTGGGCTTCTCCATTCATCATTCAGCTTGTCTTCAAGCAGTGGCTCCAGGCTCACCACCGGGTGCTTGGCTAGTGACATATCAAGCCAGCAATTGTGCAGAGGTGACTTCTTCTGCAGAGGGGGGCAGTCTCCAGAAACTTCCCCATGAACTCTTCCTTTTGTGATCCCACTTTGGTGGCTTCTTCGATTTTTCCTTATGTACCCACAGCTTTGCTGCAGGGAGCCTGGCTAACGACTGTTTTTTTGACTTCCCCTACCAGATCATCTCGTCTCCAGTTCCTTGCATATCTGTGTAAAGTCTAACTCCTATACTAATGCTCTTATTTTTATAATACTTACAGTATACATGCTTTCCTGTCCAACTCCTGTGCAAACCACTACAAGAGGATGCTATAATGAAGGCAAGTAGTGAGCACCAAGGAAGATCAGAAAGGAGTAGCCTCTTAACCAGATCAGGTGGTGCTGCAGGCATGATCAGGGGAGGCCTACCTGGGTGGGGCTGGCCAGGCAAAGTAGAAAAAGGGCATTGCATAGAAATGGCACGGACATTTTGGAGCTGCAAGTAATTCTGGATCATAAGACACACTTGAGAGGTGTGTGGTAGGTGGTATATTTGGAGAGATTAGGTAAGATCCACATTGTAAAATCATTTTTTTGCCTGGCCACAGCGTCTGAGTTTGTGGATAATGGGAAATGTTGGAGTGTTTTTAAACAAGGAAAAGTTTGGTGAGATTTACTTTGGAAAATTTCTCTGGCAGTTGCACCGAAGCTGTATTGGACAGAAGAAAGTCTAAAGGCAAGAGGACCAAGGAGACAGTTGCATCAGAACACATTACAGCAAAAATGTAACAGAACAAGTTGGGCTCATTGATGCTCCCACAGGAAGAGGGTACCTAGGTCTATAATGGGCCGAGGGAAGAAATTTGTGAAAAAAGGTGATGAGGAAGGATCAGAGAGGTTGTAGGATAATCAGAAAAGAGTGGGAGCAAAGGAGGGGAGGACACTGAGAGGGACGTGGTCAACGGGGTAAAGAGATTGGAAGGACAGGACATTGCCTCCTCCCCGCCCCACCCCCCCCACCCCCCCGCCGTTTTAACCCTATGTACATTACTTGGTAACCATGAGGTGCAATAGGTCCAATTTATAGTTCTCTTATTATTTTTTTTATTAGCTTGCTGGACACAGAATCTCTTGAGAGAATTGTATTATGTGTATAGTGAACTTCTGAAATTAAGGGAACAAAGCAGTCTTAGCCCCAATGATCAGTTAATTTCCCTGGTTCACAGAGTCTGGCTCAACCACAGGTAAGAGCAAATATGCTGATCAAAGTTTTAGAAGCCACCTCCCCCCACTATCCCTCTGAAAAGTCAATTTTGATTCTTGTAAATGGTAGACCATTTCAAACTTGTTAATAACTTTTCAATAACTTGGATGATGATGGGAGAGAGATGGGAAGTGAGATGGCTTTTACTAAATTTGACACTTGCTTTGTTTTTCCCTCTTCAATTAGAAAACACATTTTTAGATTCTCTAAGACATCATCTTTCTTTATAAGACAAAGTGCATGAAGTGATTCTCCATCAATTTCTAGTGTAGCCCAGGTGACCTGAGGAGGAAGTTAAAGCTACTTCACTATGCGCCTGAAACCCACAGTACAATCTTCTTCCTCATTAGCAGATTATATATTAACTGTAAGTTAATTATATCTCTTACTATCTCTGGGCTTCCTTGATAGCTCAGTTGGTAAAGAATCTTCCTGCAATGCAGGAGACCCTGGTTTGATTCCTGGGTTGGGAAGATCTGCTAGAGAAGGGATAGGCTACCCACTCCAGTATTCTTGGGCTTTCCTTATAGCTCAGCTGGTAAAGAATCCGCCTGCAGTGCAAGAGACCTGGGTTTGACCCCTGAGTCGGGAAGATCCCATGGAGAAGGGAAAGGCTACCCACTCCAGTATTCTGGCCTGGAGAATTCCATGGAGTATAGAGTCGCAGAGTCGGACATGACTGAGTGACTTTCACTTTCATTGACTGTCTTTGCTCCTTTTGGCATTCAGCTCACAGAGATTACTTTTTTTTTTTCCTTTCTGTTCTCCAGATGTTTTTAAAAATGCTATTTTCTTCTTTTGTTAAATCTATTCATTTACTTTATAAAGAGTGGGATGAACCATAGTCTCCATGGGCAATTCCTATCTCCCAGGGGCTGTGACTGAGGAGTCATTGCTCCAGGTTAGCTAGGGCTTTTTACAGAGAAGTAATATTTCAAGGCACCAAATTTTTTCCTTTTATACAGATAGATTACAAACCTGGAAATGACTTTTCTTACTGTTAACTTCTCTTGTTAAAAGGTAACCCTCCCAACCTGCCTATCAGCCCCTCACCCTCCCAGTATACACACACAGATGACCACCCATTAGATATTTCAGTTCAGCTCAGTCGTATCTGACTCTTTGAGACCCCATGAACTACAGCACGCCAGGCCTCTCTGTCCATCACCAGCTGCCGGAGTCTACCCAAACCCATGTCCATTGAGTCAGTGACGCCATCCAACCATCTCATCCTCTATCATCCCCTTCTCCTCCTGCCCTCAATCTTTCCCAGCATCAGGGTCTTTTCCAATGAGTCAG
>NW_011494942.1:1014565-1015231 GCF_000754665.1 Bison bison bison
AGACAGGAGTAAGCGTCTTTTAATTTCATGGCTGCAGTCACCATCTGCAGTGATTTTGGAGCCCCCAAAAATAAAGTCAGCCACTGTTTCCCCATTTATTTGCCATGAAGTGATGGGACTGGATGCCATGATCTTAGTTTTCTGAATGTTGAGCTTTAAGCCAACTTTTTCACTCTTCTCTTTCCCCTTCATCAAGAGGCTCTGTAGTTCTTCACTTTCTGCCATAAGGGTGGTGTCATCTGGCATATCTGAGGTTATTGATATTTCTCCTGGCAGTCTTGATTCCAGCTTGTGCTTCCTCTAGCCCAGCATTTCTCATGGTGTACTCTGCATGTAAGTTAAATAAGCAGGGTGACAATATACAGCCTTGACATACTCATTTTCATATTTGGAACCAGTCTGTTGTTCCATGTCCATGTCCTGACCTGCATACGGGTTTCTCAAGAGGCAGGTCAGGGTGGTCTGTTATTCCCATCTCTTTCAGAATTTTCCACAGTTTACTGTGATCCACACAGTCAAAGGCTTTGGCATATTCAATAACCCAGAAATAGATGTTTTTCTGTGCTTTTCCGATGATCCAGCAGATGTTGGCAATTTGATCTCTGGATCCTCTGCCTTTTCTAAAACCAACTTGAACATCAGGAAGTTCATGGTTCACATACTGTC
>NW_011494942.1:1015331-1050672 GCF_000754665.1 Bison bison bison
GAGAATTTTGAGCATTACTTTGCTAGCGTGTGAGATGAGTGCAATTGTGCGGTAGTTTGAGCATTCTTTGGCATTGCCTTTCTTTGGGATTGGAATGAAAACCAACCTTTTCCAGTCCTGTGGCCACTGTGAGTTTTCCAAATTTGCTGGCATATTGAGTGCAGCACTTTCACAGCATCATCTTTTAGGATTTGAAATAGCTCAACTGGAATTCCATCACCTCCACTGGCTTTGTTCGTAGTGATGCTTCCTAAGGCCCACTTGACTTCACATTCTAGGATGTCTAGCTCTATGGAGTGTGAATGATCACACCATTGTGATTATATTGGTCATGAAGATCTTTTTTGTACAGTTCTTCTGTATATTCTTGCCACCTCTTCTTAATATCTTCTGCTTCTGTTAGGTCCATATCATTTCTGTCCTTTATTGAGCCCATCTTTGCATGAAATGTTCCCTTGGTATCTCTAATTTTTTTGAAGAGATCTCTAGTCTTTCCAATTCTAGATATTAAGAGCCTTAAAGGCTGAGACCCTGCTTTGTTTGCCTTTGTATCTCCAAGTTCTACCTAGTGTGTCTCTTGTGAATGATAAATGTAACTGGAAGGTCTCATTTATTTTGCTCTAGAAATGGGTGCAAAATAGTCTGTTTCATGATCTCAATTTTAGAAAAGCTAATCTTTCTTCCACGTTTCTCTGTCAAGGAGGACTCCAATGAATGTTTACATGTCCCTCACACTAATGTTGGTAGTCACTGGTTACTTGGTCCACCAATTTAGTTCCAAAGTAGGCTGCCCTCACCTGCCACGTTATCACATTATCTTATAATTCCCTTCTCCAGGCTGCTGCTCTCCCTCCACTAAGGGCGAACATTGCCTTCTCCGTTAGATCTTCAGTAGCATAGCTAAGAATCGCCTCATTTATAGATTTCTCCAAGTTTAATATATGCTGTTATAAATAGTGGTCACTCCGGGAACCCACCTATCCCCACCCCTCAACACCTGAGCCTGGAGAGGGTTTTATTCATCTCTCTAATTCAGATACCCATTAGTTTCAGGGGAATCCTAGAAAAGGCAGTGAAAACAGTCAATGATATATTTATTCAAGTCTGAGATATTGTAATTTAAGTGATACCACTTAAGAAACATTAATTATTAATCTTACTTTAGAATAGTTACCTAAATCTTTAGGGCCTGGTCTGCTTTACAATGAATGCACTCAATTTACCTAATCAAAAATATGCAAACTTCAGCCTACACCATCTACATTCACACGTGTAGGGAAACCAGTTTTCTCTGAGAACAATTGTTCGCATTGACAATTGTGTATTGTCAATGTGTAACTGAAGAGTCTATCCTGTTGATTTCTCCCAAACCAAGGAAGGCTGTGTCAAAAGATTCTAACAATTCCCAAATAGAAGTTTTCCCAATTAAAATAGCATTAAAACATTTAAAGTTTGTTTTTACAGGTACCCTTTTACATTTGTATTTTTTGAACTAATAAATAAATTTTAGGGAATTCCCTGATAGCCCAATGGTTAGAACTCAGTGCATTCATTGACATGGGCATGAGTTCAATCCCTGGTCAGGGAACTAAAATCCTGCAAGCCACCTGACACTACCAAAAAATAAAAAAAATTAAAAAAAAGGATTTTAGAGGCCTATGATACAAAGAAAATTACTGTTCATAATTACATCTCAAACCAATGGCAAAGAGAGTGAATGGGAATAGTCAGAGAAGTTAATTTAAACTTCTGCATCATAAACAGTATTGTTTTTGTTACTATTTATAAAATAAGATATTCCAGTATTATATCTTATAGAAGTGCATAATGGCTCCTTAAAAATATTTTATTGAAGTATAGTGGATTTGCAATGATGTATTGATTTCTGTCATTCAGTATAGTGACTCAGTTATACATATATGTTATTTTTCATATTCTTTTCCATTGTGATTTATCACAGGATATTGAATATAGTTCTCTGTGCTATACAGTAGGATTTTGTTGTTTATCCATTCTATATATACTAGTTTGCATCTGCTAGTCCCAAACATCTGCTCCACCTCTCCCACACCCCCCATAAAGGCTATTGATTCTTTCCTGGTTCCTGTGAACCCTCCTTCCTCTCTAGTGAAAGTGAAAGTTGCTGAGTCTTGTCGCTCTTTGTGACCCCATGGACTATACAGTCCATGAAGTTATCCAGGCCAGAATACTGGAATGGGTAGCCTTTCCCTTCTCCAGGGCATCTTCCTAAGCCAGGGATCAAACCCAAGTCTCCTGCACTGCAGGTGGATTTTTTACCAGCTGAGTCACAAGGGGAAGCCCAAGAATACTGGAGTGGGTAGCCTATCCCTTCTCCAGTGGATCTTTCTGACCCAGGAATTGAACTGGGGTCTCCTGTAGTTCTATTAATAATGCAGGGGGTCCCCTGCTGCTGCAGAATGGGCAGGTCTATTAGTCAGATGAGCCCGTATGTTTTACTGAGAACAGTAGGAAACAGGAACCCCAGAATCATAGGTTCACATTCTGGTTCTATGACTTCCTTCAGTGATGTCAAACAAGTCAGGTCTTTCTGCTATAGTTTCTTCATCAATCTAAAGAGGGTGATGAGGCTTGTCTCCCTACAAGGAAAAGCCAAAGAAATCTATGTAGGGCTCAAGGCCATTGCTTTCTTTACCAGTGTGCCTCCCCTGGGGAGCCCTGAGCGCTGAGAAACGGGAGTTTCTTTGTCTGAGGGTGAGCCTTATAGAAACAGGAATGTGGGACTGTGTTTAGGGTTCAGTAGAAAGGGGCTGAGAATGGAGCCTCTGCATATATTTGAAACGTGACTCTAAGATCAAGACTTTTTAATAGCAGAGAATCCTTCAAAGAGCTGTGTCCCTCTCTGTGCACTGAATGCTGGGAAATCAGCAACTTTGGTGCAAGTTTCTCAGAGTGGAACCCACGGGCCACTGTCTCAGAAAAGAAGTTTTGAAAGTTGGTGTGGCATGTCAAAGATAATTAATAAATTAACAGGCATACTCTGAATTATTTTAAGATTGTGCATTCCAAGAACTGCTTTCTATATGTTATAGAAATTCCATTTTGACTAAGTGAAGATTGACTTCAGGGAGTGATGCACTAATAAAACTATGGGGTTGGCCAAAAAATTCAACCTGACAAAACTTTTTGGCCAGCCCAATATCATAAAGAAACATAAAGGGAGAATGGAGCCATCAGGGAGTGCAGGGGCTTATATGCACCTCACTGTCAAAGCAGGATACTCCTGGGCAGTACTCCCCCAATGACACAGATGCCCAGCACAGAATCCATCATTGAACAAGCCAGACTGTCCATACTCATTCACTTTAAGCAAGACCAGACACATGAAATGAGACCTGCTTCTGGCAATCAGGGTTTATTTAATGAAAATTTCAGTAATGCTGCCATCATAACCTTCTTTTCAAGTAAACAAGACAGCATTACAGAGTTATCAAATGACACTTAATTAAAACTGACACTTGAAGATTGTTCGTTGGCAGTGTTTCAGAAATATCTGAGGTCTGTTTATTGTGAACTAGCAAGCAAAGCCTTGAAATAATTAACAACATACTTATGCCAACAGGCATTATCTGAATTAACTGAAGCCAAAATACATTCAAAAAATGTATTAAATGCAGAACCTGACCTGAGGCTCATCCCTCTTCTATTAAAACCCACACTGACAACCTAGTTTCAGCAGAAGAACACCCTTTATCACATTGAATTAATGTTTTTAATTGGAGTGTTATGGGGCTTATAGTTTAGTTATTAAATGTTTCTAATATATATGTTTGGTTTTGGCTTCATTATTTTACAATGAGTTTAGAACTTAGTTTTATATTTGTTTACATTTTAATAAAATTGTAATAAAAGTAATTTAAGTCAATACTAGAAGTGCACAAGAATTTTTTTTTTTCTTTAGAGGGCTCTGTGCATCCTTCAAATTTAGGAGACATTGTTACAGCAGTTAAGAGCACAGCATTCACAATCAGAGAGACCTGGGTTCAAATCTGTGCTCCGTCACTTAAAAACTGTAAACTTGAGCATATTATTTAACTGAATTGTTTTCTCCTGGTTTAGTAAAAAGGCATAATAATAAAAATACTTCATCATAGGGTTACTGTGAGGAATAAATGAAATAATAGCTTCTCAGTATATGATCTTTAGCATATAGTAAGTGCTTAGAAAAAGTTAGCCATTATCATCATCATTATGATTATTTTTTAAAACTTCTATTTGAAAGGCCCCAGGGATGGCAGACCCAGTTAGAGGACGGAGATAAGAGTGGCTGTGGGAGCAGCTGCTATGAGCCATTACTGTCAACAAAGCTGATGTCTTAAGGAGTCATGGGCTGAAGCAGGCTCAGTAACTCCCAGAGGAAGTAGCTTTCACTCAAGTAGCAGCCTGATATGACCACTACTTCTGGGAGCAGCTGAAGCTATCTGTCTTGTGAGACCTTATTGCCTGGAGGTCCTACCCTCTCAAACAACCTAGAGTCTGGGTCACCTTTGAGGAAGAAAACCGTAGTTCAGTCCCTGTTTTCACTTTGTTGCTGCCTGAACTTTCTTGACCTGTCCTGTGCTCTCACTGTCACGCCTAGCATCTGACCCATTATGTAGTTTTTCTGGTCTTGGCTCTTGATTCTATTCAGACCGTGTTTATTGTGACCATTCACGGGACACCCAGCCTCACCTCTTGGGCTGTCTGGGACCCCTGCAGTTGTCGTCCACTGTGAGTTCCCCCAGATCCTAATTGGGGGAACCAGAGACTTTCTGTGGGTGTGAGATGGCTGGTGGGAACATTTCATATCATCAGTTATCTTCTTCCACTGTCCTCCTTCAGTGTCTGCAGGTTTATTGAAGTATATCTATGAGTCCAAGACCCTGATTGGTGATCCAGTGGGGTCCTCCCAACTCCAGCTCCCCCTGCAGTTGTTAGATCACAAGTTTTTCAGATTTGGTCCAGATACCCCAGAGCTACTACTCTGCAAAGCAGAAAGGTGGGGTAAACACCAATGGGTTAAGCTGACCTGGAGAGAAAGGAGGCAGAAACTTATAAGGATTATGGAGGAGAAGAAAAAAGCCAGGCTGTTTCAGCCTTGCAGACTACATGGAATGTTTGCTGTATGATGATTTTTTAAAAACCATTTGCAAAGCTGCTTGAACTCCCAGAAGAGAGATAGCCTGAGTCCTTATCACGTGATCTAGCAAGGTTCGCTAATCAGGACACCTGGCTAGAGTTACATTAACATGTAGCACACATACCTGTGTCTTCCCAAACCCACAAACCCCTCTGGACAGGTTTTTTTCCTCCTCCTTCTTTTTCCTAGAGCATCTCAAAGCCTTTCTGTGATCCCAGAGAACATGAATTATTCACTATATATAGCATCAGGCTTCAAAGTATACTTTTTAAAAAGTAAAACTGCCTAAACCATCCAAGGCTTTGCCTCTGTCTTCACTGTCATTAACTGGCTGGTCATCTTTAGAATTATTACCTACCTTCTTTCCTATCATCTTGTCGTGCTGGTTTGGTTCCCCTTCCTACCTTCTCCTCAACCCTGAATCTCATCCTGTCTTGCATCAGGCATATCCTGCCCAAGGGTGTGGTTTACACATATAGCCATGTTCCATGTAAATGTCATCATTTTCATTTTAAAGACCTTCGTGATCATAAGTGGCAAGATGTAATCTCTTTCACACAATGTCAGCCCAGCTGCAAATTGTACAAACTGTATACCTGAATGTCTTTAGTTTTCTTCATATTTAGGAAGCACCCACGGCTTGAGTTTGCCTTCTGGCATTGTCATTTCCTAAATGTATGAGCTTTCTTCTGTCAATAATGTAACTTTTGGAGCCTCAGTTTCCTTATCTGCAAAATAAGATCTAGCAACAAGGTGAAATTTAAAGATCTGATATATACTCAGCACCAAAAGGAAGTACTTAAATAATGGTGTAATTTACTTAATCAGTGGCAGTTACTTGCTATACATAATCTAAGTTCATGATATTTTAGCCGCAGGTTCCAGCAGTTACTGTGGAAAATTCTGAAAGAGATGGGAATACCAGACCACCTGATCTGCCTCTTGAGAAATTTGTATGCAGGTCAGGAAGCAACAGTTAGAACTGGACATGGAACAACAGATTGGTTCCAAATAGGAAAAGGAGTTCGTCAAGGCTGTATATTGTCACCCTGTTTATTTAACTTTCAGAGTACATCATGAGAAACGCTGGACTGGAAGAAACACAAACTGGAATCAAGATTGCCGGGAGAAATATCAATAACCTCAGATATGCAGATGACACCACCCTTATGGCAGAAAGTGAAGAAGAACTCAAAAGCCTCTTGATGAAAGTGAAAGTGGAGAGTGAAAAAGTTGGCTTAAAGCTCAACATTCAGAAAATGAAGATCATGGCATCCGGTCCCACCACTTCATGGGAAATAGATGGGGAAACGGTGGAAACAGTGTCAGACTTTATTTTGGGGGCTCCAAAATCACTGCAGATGGTGACTGAAGCCATGAAATTAAAAGACGCTTACTCCATGGAAGGAAAGTTATGACCAACCTAGATAGCATATTCAAAAGCAGAGACATGACTTTGCCAACAAAGGTCCATCTAGTCAAGGCTATGGTTTTTCCAGTGGTCATGTATGGATGTGAGAGTTGGACTGTGAAGCAGCAGGCTGAGCGCCGAAGAATTGATGCTTTTGAACTGTGGTGTTGGAGAAGACTCTTGAGAGTCCCTTGGACTGCAAGGAGATCCAACCAGTCCATTCTAAAGGAGATCAGCCCTGGGATTTCTTTGGAAGGAATGATGCTAAAGCTGAAATTCCAGTACTTTGGCCACCTGATGCGAAGAGTTGACTCATTGGAAAAGACTCTGATGATGGGAGGGATTGGGGGCAGGAGGAAAAGGGGACGACAGATGATGAGATGGCTGGATGGCATCACTGACTCGATGGATGTGAGTCTGAGTGAACTCCGGGAGTTGGTGATGGACAGGGAGGCCTGGTGTGCTGCGATTCATGGGGTCACAAAGAGTCGGACACGACTGAGCGATTGATCTGATCTGATCCAGCAGTTACAGCCAGTCCAGAAATCACATGTTAAGAGTGCAGACTCTGATGTTTGTCAGATTTGAGTTCAAATCCTGTCTTGGCTTCTTGACCATATGATTTTGAGTAATATATTTCATCGGTGAGTCTTCTCATCTCTTTAAGCTTTATTACCTCATGTGTGACATGGGGACCATAAAAGTACCAACCCCAAAACCAGTTTGTTTTTGTGATCATCAGATAAGATGCTGGATATAAAGTCTTTAGTTCAGTGCTTGACACTTGATAAATATTTGTTTTTGCAACTTAAATGCATGAACTCTGGCCATTCTGTCCTTTATCCGAGATACAGAGAAATGTTGAAAATGTGTGAAGGGGAAGAGGCAAAGTGATCTGGTGTTTTCCAGAACAATCTTGTTATTTTTCCCCCCTCATTTTATTATGAAGAATTTAATACATACACAATAATAAATATAACATACATGAGATATGAATCAGAATACTAACAGGGTCCCTTATGAAAACACCATGAAAAATGAAAATTTACCTAAACCCTTGACACTATTGGGTTGTCCAGGAAGTTTGTTCAGGTTTTTCTATAAGATGTTATGAAACAAACTTTTTGGCCAACCCAACACTATGAATTTTCCTGATTCTATTTCCCTGCTTTTCCTCAAAGGTAACTACTGTATTTGGCTGTATGTTTTTATTTACTCATATTCCTTTTTGTCTAGTTTTGTTTTCTTTGGGGCTTTATGAAAAGGATATAATACTGTACACAGTCCTGTGAAACTTGCTTTTCTCATTCAGCATTTTTTTCTACAATTCATTCATATGGCTGCTATTTTTCATTTTTATTGCTGCATAGTATTCCATTATCTGAACGCTCTGTAACTAAATTATCCATTCTTTTGTCAATGGGTATTTGTACTATTTCAATGTTTTTTTTTTTTTCTGTTGAGAGCAATGCTGCTATGAATATAAACATTGCTGTATGTGTTTACTTTTCTATCTCTGGCTGCAATTCATGCATTTCTCCTGACCTGAATGAGCAACATTACGATGGTTGGCTTGAATTCTGTCAAATAAATCACATACCTATATCGTTAGGGTTAGTTTCTGGAGATTTAACTTGTTCCTTTGGGACTTATTTCCCTATTTCTTCATTTTTCTTGATGTTTTGTATTGAAATCTTCACAGTGGGAAAAACAGCCACTTCCAGTCTTCACAGACTGGCCTCATACAGGAGGAGATCCTTGCTGATCAGTCCAGCCAGAGACTTTGGGTAACCTGTCAAACATTCAGGCTAGTTTAACCCTCTGTCTTCAGTCCTAGTGCTCCCCAACCATCTAAAGTATCCCAGAACCTGTCAGTGCTCTGAAATAGGTGCAGTAGTAGTTAGTCCCTTGGGCAGCTCCCAGAAATGTAGAAACACTAGATGTGTGGTTCACCTCCTTCTGGCCCCAGGAAGGAGAAGCAGGGAGCTGGGATTGGTTCATTTGTTTATGTGGTGCATCACATTGATTGATTTGTGAATATTGAAATATCCTTGCATCCCTGGGATAAATCCCACTTGATCATGGCCTATGATCCTTTTAATATTTTTTTGGATTCAGTTTGCTAGTATTCTGTTGAGGATTTTTACATCCATATTCATCAGTGATACTGGCCTGTAATGTGTGTGTGTGTGTGTGATTTTGGTGTCATGATGGTGCTAGCCTCATAGAATGAGCTGGGAAGTGTTCCTTTCTTTGCAGTTTTGGGGCATAGTTTAAGAAGTATAGTGTTAACTCATCTCTATATGTTTGCTAGAATTCACTGGTGAAGCTATCTAGTCCTGGACTTTTGTTTGTTGGGATTTTTAAATTACTAATTCAATTTCATGTTGAATGGAATTGAGTAAATAATTTAAAAATTATGATATACCCAAAGTAATAGGACACAATAAAAGCAGTGCTAAGGGTAAAATTTATAACTGTATATGTTTATATGGGCTTCGCTGGTGGCTCAGCAGTAAAGAATCTGTCTGCCAAGGAGACTTGGGTTCAATCCCTGGGTCAGGAAGATCCCCTGGAGAAGGGAATGGCAACCCATTCCAGTATTCTTGCCTGGGTAATCCCATGAAGAGAGGAGCCTGGAGGGCTGGAGTTCATGTGGTTGCAGAGTCGGACATGGCCTAGTGACTAACCAACAATGGCAATGTACATGTTACTTTGACTCCCTGAGTTATGCTGTCCAATACGGTAAGCACTATCCTCTTGGCCACTGGGCACTTGCCATGTGGCTAGTCTTAGTTGATATATGGCTTAGGATTTAGTACAAAAAAATATAAAATATCTAGTTAACTTTTTTTATATTAGTTTCATGCTGAACTGATATATTGTGTTAAAATATATTAAATCCATTGTTAAGATTAAGTTTACCTTTTTTGAAAACTGTTTTTGATGTGGCTATTGGAACAAATTATATTACATTATATGTGACTTGCATTAAATGTCTGTTGAACAGCGCTACTATAGGGTATAATTAGGGTATTCTTAGGAGAGGAATTTCTGGGTCATACGGTTATGCTCATCAGCTTTACAAGATGATGTCAATTGGACTTACAAGTGGTTACACTAATTTGAATTTACATCCTAAGTGTGTGATGCTTCTTTGTTCCACATTTTTGTCATAATTGGTATTGTCAGATTTTTGAAATGTTTGTCAGATTGGTGATTGTAAATCACATTTCATTGTCTTATTTTGATTACTTTGATTACTATTTAGTGTGAATATTTCCCTCACCTATTTATTAGTCATTTATTTTTCTTCTTCTGGGAAATGGCTTGTCAATATCTTTTGAAGATTCTTATGTTTGCACTTGTTGATTATTTGAAGGCATTTAAAATATAATCTTTGTTCTATTCTTTCTCACAAATTATGGCTTGTATTTTTATTTTCTTATTGGAATCTTTTGGTGAATAAAAAATTCTTAATGCAGGCATTAAATTTTTAAAATATCTACTAAAATATTTTCTTTCAATGGTCAATTTTTGTTTCTCTGTCCTGAAGTCATAGACTTGTTTCAAAATGATGTCCTTTATATCTAAGTCTCAATCCAATAGGAGTTGATTTCTGTGTGTAATGTGACCTTGGAAGTAAAATTTCAAGTTTTCCATATGGATAGCCAATTTTCTTAGCATCACTAATTAAACAGTTTCTCATTTCCTCATATCTATCAATATAAGCAAATCACATACATGTAATGTTGTTTATGGATTCTTTTTTCTGTTCTATTGTATTTGCCTATCACTGAGACAGTTCTTATTATATAATTGCAGATTTATGATGAATTTTTCCTCTGATTGAGTAAGGCCTCCCTTTCTTATGAGTATTGACTCATCTTGGATTTGGTCTATTAGATAGATTTTAGAATAAGCTTG
Source organism: Bison bison bison (assembly GCF_000754665.1). NCBI lineage: Eukaryota > Metazoa > Chordata > Mammalia > Artiodactyla > Bovidae > Bison > Bison bison. The sequence continues at coordinate 1,025,828 of NW_011494942.1, forward strand.
TTGAATTTCTTTTAAAAACTTCTTCAGATTTTGATGAAATTGTATTTGAACAATGGGTCAACTTAAGGATAATTTATATATATTCATGATATTTAGTCTTCCAATCCAAAATCATTGTACATCATTGAACTCAGAGATCATTTATTTAGTTCTTTAATCAAGTTCTATAATTGCCTTTTACAAATTATTTTCACATTGTTTGTTAATCATATTCTTAGATAAAATACATGTATTACATTTCTGTTGTTAATATACAAAAGTGTTTTTTTGAAAATTACATTTTCTCATTGTTTCTATTGTATGCTGCTGCTAAGTCACTTCAGTCAAATGTATTTGTATATCAATCTCTTACCTAATTATATTTCAAAACTCTTATAAGTGCTAACCTTTTATCTGTAGACTTCTTTTGGTTTTCATTGTAGACAGTTATATAATAATTCTTGAAAGATAATATGTGTTTCTTCTATGCCAATTCTTATACATTTGATATTTTATTCTCACTAAGATCATTAAAATCTTCAATACAGTGCTTAATAGAATATATTGACTAGTGAGGACCATTGCCTTATTTTTTGCTTTTAAAAGACAGTTCTGCTATTTGAATATCCAGTGGATCATGGCAGTAGATTTTTTAGTTGTTGTTTAGTCACCAAGTCATGTCCGACTCTTTGCAACCCATGGACTGTAACTCACCAGGCTTCTCTATCCATGGGATTTCCCAGGCAAGAATACTGGAGTGGGTTGCCATTTCCTTCTCCAGGAGATCTTCCTGGATCAGGAATAGAACCTGTGTCTCCTGCCTTGGCAGGAATATTCTTTACCACTGAGCCACCTGGAAAGCCCAGATTTTTAAGTGGACACCTTTAATTGAGTTAAGAGATTTTCAGTCTTCTGCCAGTTTGCTGGAAACACTTAATATAAACTGAATACCTGTCTGCACCCTTAATGTAATCACTTGATTTTTGTCTTTTAATGCTAATATGACAAACATCCTCACAAATTTTCTAATGAAATATTAGTCTTGATCATTTTATGGTTTCATTTTTATTTTTACTTTTTCCTGTTTTCTTTTTTTAAAATATAAATTTATTTATTTTAATTGGAGGCTAATTACTTTACAATATTGTACTGGTTTTGCTATACATCAACATGAATCCGCCATGGGTGTACATGTGTTCCCCATCCTGAACCCCCTCCTGCCTCCCTCCCCGTACCATCCCTCTGGGTCATCTCAGTGCACCAGCCCCAAGCATCCTGTATCATGCATTGAACCTGGACTGCTGATTTATTTCACATATGATATTATACGTGTTCCAATGCCATTCTCCCCCCAACCCTTGCCCTTTCCCACAGAGTCCAAAAGACTGTTCTATACATCTGTGTCTCTTTTGCTGTCTTGCATACAGGGTTATCATTGCCATCTTTCTAAATTCCATATATATGCGTTAGTATACTGTATTAGTGTTTTTCTTTCTGGCTTACTTCACCCTGTACAATAGACTCCAGTTTCATCCAACTCATTAGAACTGATTCAAATGTATTCTTTTAAATGGCTGAGTAATATTCCGTTGTGTATATGTACCACAGCTTTCTTATCCATTTGTCTGCTGATGGACATGTTTCCGTGTCCTGGCTGTATTATAAACTGTATTATAAACAGTGCTGCCATGAACATTGGGGTACACGTGTCTTTCAATTCTGGTTTCCTCATGTGTATGCCACTGCTGAATATAATTTGCAGTTACTCTTTAAAGCTTTTGTACCTATATTTAGTCCTTATTCTGCTTAACCTATCAACTGAATTTGATGCCATTGGTCACTCTGGGTTTGTTCCTTCATGCCTGGTCACTCTTCAGTCAGCATTGTTAGCTCCTCCTTAGATTCCTCACTCACAGTGTGAGTTGACCCCCATACTCAACCCTTCTCTTCTCTTTTCTGTCTGCACTCACCCTCTTGGTGATCTCTTCTAGTCTCATGGCTTTAAAAACCATCCATTTACTGACCCTATCAAGTGCTTAGCTCTCCCCTGCACCATTCCTCTCAACTCCAGACTCATGTCTGACCGCCTATTGGATTTCTCCCCTGGATGCCCACTGGACATCTAAAGGTTGATGTTTGTAAATCTGAACATGTACTCCTCCCACTGCTCTCCCTGTTAGGGTTCACAAGGGGCTCCTGGCATATAGTTTAAAAATGGCCCATTGTGGTGACCTGACAAACAGGGGTTGAAGTCACAGTGGCCACATTGCCCTGGTGGGGATCCTGTTTTCTTCTTAAGGTGATAACCTGTTTTTCCCTGCTGTTTCTCAAGATTGTATGACCACCCAACTGTGAGACGCCTTCGACTACGTGATCACAAGACCCCAGCTGCAGGCTAAAGATAAACTAAGGCCCTCTCCCTTTGAGGGCACAATTTCCCAGCGATAGGGTATAAGGATTGGCTGTGAAGGGTGAACACTGGTTTCTCTCTAAAGCTAGTCACTTTCTTTCTCTCTTCCTATAATAAATCTTTCCTTGGTCTGAATGCCTGGCTCACGCTCTTTTTCTCCATGCTTGCCGTACACGCCCCTTTAGGAAATAATAATTCCATCCTACCACTTCTTCAGACGCCTTGGCACCTTGCTGGATTCTCATACTCTGCATCCAATCTATCAGCACATCCCCTAGGCTTTCCCTCGAAATAAATCCAGAATCTGGCCATTTCTCATCAGTTTTTAGAACTACTGAGTTCCAAGCCACTGTGATTTCTCAGTTATTGTAGTAACCTCCTCACTTGTCTGTTTTGCCCCTGCAGTCTATTCACAGCATAATAGAGTGTTATTATTAAAACACAGATCAGATCAAATCTTCTTCTAATACTGTCATTTCTCACTCATAATAGAAGCCAGCATTTCTTGCAATAGCTAGGAAGCCCCACCCTGTCTGGTATCCCTTATCTCTCTGAACTGATCTCCTACTACTCTCCCTCAGGTTTATTTTGCTCTAGGCTCCAACCTCACTGGTCCACCTTATTAGAACAATCTAGACATTTGTCAGCTTCAGGCCTTTTTCACTTCCTGTTCCATCTGCCTGGAATGTTTTCCCTTCAGATACATTGTCTCCTCCATTACCTCCCGGTCTGTACTCAAATGTTTCTTTCTCACTGAGGTTTGCCATGGCCAACCTACCTAAAATTGATACACTCTTCCCCTCTATTCTCTTGCCTCATTTCTAGTTTTATTTTTCTCATTATTTATCATATTGCAGCTATGAAATTAAAAGATGCTTACTCCTTGGAAGGAAAGTTATGACCAACCTAGATAGCATATTCAAAAGCAGAGACATGACTTTGCCAACAAAGGTCCATCTAGTCAAGGCTATGGTTTTTCCTGTGGTCATGTATGGAAGTGAGAGTTGGACTGTGAAGAAGGCTGAGTGTCAAAGAATTGATGCTTTTGAACTGTGGTGTTGGAGAAGACTCTTGAGAGTCCCTTGGACTGCAAGGAGATCCAACCAGTCCATCCTAAAGGAGATCAGTCCTGGGTGTTCATTGGAAGGACTGATGCTGAGGCTGAAACTCCGGTACTTTGGCCACCTCATGCGAAGAGTTGACTCATTGGAAAAGACCCACCCTGGGAGGGATTGGGTGCAGGAGGAGAAGGGGACGACAGAGGATGAGATGGCTGGATGGCATCACTGACTTGATGGACATGAGTCTGAACAAGCTCTGGGAGTTAGTGATGGACAGGGAGGCCTGGCATGCTGTGATTCATGGGGTCACAAAGAGTCGGACACGACTGATCTACTGAATTGAACTGAACTGAATATACTATATAATTTATTTACTTATCTAATGCCTATCTTCTTTCAAGAGAATATACACTCCATGTGGTGTTAGTCTCTGTTAATATCTGTAAATATTCCATGTGTGTCTGAAAGTCAAGTGTTTGGGATAACATGCTCCCCATATTCATTACTGAAGCTTGGGAATAGTAATATTCATATCTTTATGCTTGCTGATTTTTGTTCTGCTTGATCTGTGAATCACTAAGAACGGATTTAATACCGCCCACAGAATGGTAGGTTTGTCATTTTCCCCCCTCATAGTTGTTTCAGTTTTGCTCTACTTATTTCAAGGTCTTGGGGCAATACAAATTTAGAATTATTACATCACCCAGGAAAACTTTTTTCACTGTGGTGTGAACGTCTTCATAGTTTTATATATGTAAAAACCTATTTTGACTGGAATGGTACAGTTGTACTAAAGACCAGAAATCTTCAGTTAATGTTCACTTAGTATGTTTATTTCACCTCTTTATACTTGATATTTCTATGTGAGGCTTGCTTCATCTAAAGGGTACATAATACTTAATTTCTTTGCAATCAAGTCCTGATCGTTCACGACATTTCCTCAGAGAGCTCAGTCCATCCTCATTTACTATAATTTCTGAAATATTTTGATTTACTTATATCAGCTTATTTTTAAGCTCTCTATTTGTCTCACTCTTCCTGTCTTGGAGTTTCCTCCTTTCTTGTTTTCTTTTGAATTGACCGAATCCACACCCCCTCCCCGCCTCCCTCCCCCAACCAATTCTATTCTCTACTCTTCTTAGAACTATTTGGAAGATATTTACTCTAATTCTGTTTCTCATTATAAAAAATTTAACATTCACACTTTATATACTTAAGTCTAAAGTTCACGGATTTTTTTACTGTCCTTCAAAACCATAAAGCCCTAGAATACTTTTCTGTTTATCATGAGATAAATAAATAGGAAGAATCCATGGACTGTGTGATAGATGGAATGAGAATGCCCCTCAGCTCACTTGCTCGCTGTCCTCTATTTTCCTCTAGAGAATTTATTATCCTCTGATTTTATCCATTTGTTTATTGCCAGCATTTCTATACTAACGCGGATTTCACAAGGACAAGAATTTTCAACTGTTTTATTCACTTTTGTCTACTCAGTGGGTCAGAGAGTTCCTGCTTAGAGTTAGCGCTCATCAAGTATTGTTGAATGAACAAATGCTTCAATTGCAAACACACACTCCAGACTTATGGATATAATTGCTTAGTGTTTTAAAATTTATTTAATTTTAATTGAAGGATCATTGCTTTACAATATTGCATTGGTTTCTGCCATACAGCAACATGAATCAGCCGTAGGTATACATATGTCCCCTCTCTCTTGAACCTTCCTCCCACTTGCCACCCCTCTAGGTTGTTACAGAGGCGTTACAGAGCCCCTGTTCGAGTTCCCTTAGTCATACAGCTAATTCCTATTGGCTATGTAGAGAGATGATACTGATGAACCTATACACAGGGCAGCAATGGAGACGTAGACACAGAGAACAGACTTATGGACACAGGCTAGGGTGCTGGAGGTGGGGAGAAGGAGAGGGTGGGATGAATGGAGAGAGTAGCATGGAAACTTATACACTACCATATGTAAAATTGATTGCTTAGTCTTTTAATGCTCTTATTTGTTTTTAACCTCACCAATTATTTTTATTATTTTTAAAATAATATTGATTTCACTATTTTTAATTACTTTCTTATTCTGTATAAGAATGGTTTGTTTAATCGACGTGCTTAGCCTTTTCCTTACCCACTATTTGTCCTTAGGGTCATTTTTCTTTTCTTTTTTCTTCAATAATATTCTGTATAAGCTTTAGTGTAGGTCTGTAGGTTGCAAACTTTTTCATGTACTGTCTACATGAGTATATATTTTTTCATTCTTATTATTGAAAGACAGTTTTTAATGGGATGCAAATATAGATTTGAGATGGGACAGAAATGACAGTTCTTTCATAATTTGAAAATATTGGAAGATACTCTTCCTCAACTTTCTGGCTTTTCTTTATCAGAAAGTTAGCTGTCAGTCTAAATACTGTTCTTGGTATGTAGTCTATCTGTTCTCTGTAGTTATTCTTAAAATGTTCTCTTTACTTTTGCTGTAATTTGATTGTACTCTACCTAAAAATGGATTTTTAGTATTATACTTCTTGGGGTTTAATGACTTCCTTGATTTGAATGTTCAAGTCTTTCATAGAGGCTGGGAAATTCTGGACAGTATCTCTGAATGTTATTAATTCCCCATTTTCTCTTTTATTTCCCTGCACTGCTATACTTAGATGTGTGTTGCTCCATTCCCCATGTTCTTAACCTCTCCTATTTTCATTTTTTTTTTTCGTCTCTCTGTGCTTCATCCTGTTCAGTTGCATCATATCTATCTTCCGGTTATATAGCCTCTCTTTAAGCATGTCTTTTTAATGCTTAACCCTTCAATTGCATTTTAAAAAATTATTTGGTGATCATTTTCTTTAATCCTAAAAGTTTATCTGAATCTTTATCAAACTAGTTTGTTCCTTTTTGATTGTCTCCTGCTCTTTATTCTTATTTTATTTCCTTTTTTATTTCTTACATGTGAGGTCTCTCTACATCTGATTTCTTTTATTTGTATTTCTACTGACTTTCATTGTTTGTTAGACTATAAGAGACCTATGTGAGGTGTGTTCCTCTGAGGGATGTGTTTTTGATTCTTCAGGCACATCTAAGGGTGCTACTACAGAACCAGGTTTATTTTAAATTAAAATGATCACATTGTGGGTTTTTCCTGATTGAAAAGGAAAAAAAAAAAAAAGCTCGTGTAAATTCAGACCCAAAGTCCTGTGGATCTCATAGGATCAAGAGCAAATTCATCCTTGTTTTTTTGACTCCACTGGGTAGGTTTTCTTCCAATTCACCACATATATCCCTTCCTGAGCCCTGACTTGGTGTTGGGTGATCAAAGGTCCAGGGCCCTGTTATGCACTTGCACAGGTTTAGTTAACTGTCCCCCGGATCTGCTGATGCTTTGGCCCAAATGGATCCCTGGATGTGCCTTGGTACGCAACAGCTGCATGCTGGTTCATCTCCCCACACTCACAGTCTCATTTTTTTTTTGAAGTTAGAGGAATTCACTTACTTTATTCTTGTTTCACTCATCAAATTATAAAGGTCATTTTAAAATATTTTGACTGACACTTTAAGATTTTTTTGTAACAGTATGTTGTAGGATTCCTGATATGTTGTTGGAAACAAAACTGTGGAACAATCTTTCTTGATAGCCTTTCCCAGATACTAATTACCAGACTAATCCAGAGATACAGGCAGAATAGAAGCCACATCCTGTGTCTAAATTGTCTGAGAATTGTCTTCAAGAGCAGATGTTCAAGGTAGAGCTTTAATCTTTAGAAAACCCACATAAAGAAAAGCAAACAAAGAGTGTTAGCTTAGTCCAGCTATTATCACTGTATTAGAAAACGGATCTGCATTTTATTTACTGAGCTCCTGAAAAGATTGTTGGATGAGGTCATCTAGAGGATGTGACCACAGGTTGACTGTGAGCTGGACTCAGACAATTGAAAGTTGTTCACCTCTCCTCTGTCCTTGGAATGTATTAATATATTCCACCCACCATTCCCACACTAGGAGTTGTTTTAAGGACACAGCCTTGGGAGAGTAATGTTATTGAAACCAGTTAAGTCTTCTATACAAACTTTTAAAATTGTGGCAGGTAGGTGTGGAGATTTACTCGTCCTGTGGTAGCCAAGACAAGTCTCCTATGTAAGTTCCCTTGCTTATTAAACCTGCCACCTACCAGTCTGGAGTCATCTGTCTCTCTCTCTGGAGTTTCTCTTGGCCCTCCACATATGGAGGCCAGCTTTAGATTTCACCCGGGAAGCACCCATGGGTTCAAACCAACAAAGACTGGTTCCAATTCTCCTGCTCCAAGATATAACAGTAATAAAGTTTACAACTTTGAAGACCATGTGCTGTGTTTGTGCTCAGTCATTCAGTAGTTTCGGACTCTTTGCATCCCCATGGACTGTAACCCACCAGGCTCCTCTGTCCATGGAATTTTCCAAGCAAGAATACTGGAGCAAGTTGCATTTCCTATACCAGGGGATCTTCCCAACCCAGGGATAGAACCTGAGTCTCTTGCAAGAGATGTAGATGGATTGTTTACCACTGCATCACCTAGGAAGCCCTTGAAGACTATGCTGCTGCTGCTGCTGCTGCTAAGTCGCTTCAGTAGTGTCCGACTCTGTGTGACCCCATAGATGGCAGCCCATCAGGCTCCACCATCCCTGGGATTCTCCAGGCAAGAACACTGGAGTGGGTTGCCATTTCTTTCTCCAGTGCATGGAAGTGAAAAGTGAAAGTGAAGTCGCTCAGTCTTGTCCGACTTTTAGTGACCCCATGGACTGCAGCCTACCAGGCTCCTCCGTCCATGAGATTTTCCAGGCAAGAGTACTGGAGTGGGGTGCCATTGCCTTCTCCGCTTGAAGACTATAGAAGGAGGTAAAAGATGAAAAAGTAAAACCACTTAATGGCAGATAATCTTGTAATTAGGCATTGACCTTAAAGGAACACAGAGAAACTAAGGATTCTTTACGTTGTGGCAGTCTTAATTTCTATCACTGCATTTACAAATTTTGCTTTTTTCCAAATCTGTCATATTCTTTTCTCATATTTTATTCTTTCATTTCTATATTTTTTTTGAAAATACTTTTTTTAGTTTATATTTGATCTCTCAATTATTTGAAGTTTTGAGAGGGTCTGATTCTATTTTTGCTGATTTGTTCATTGTACATTGTTAACATTTATTTTGGAATTTGGGATTGTGACCTCATTTTGGAGTGTTTTTCTGTAGAAATCTCTGTGTGATGTGAATTGAGAATATGTCTTCATGGGCTGGTGTTTCTTTTGTTTGTGTCAGTCGCCTGAGAAGTGTTACTGGCTTAGGATCAATTTCATGCACCTTCCTTGGCCTCCCCCACTGAGTTCTCTGGGATGCTCCAGCTGAAGTGAGGCAGGAGCTTGTCTGTCTGGAAGGAGAGAAGAGAAGCTGGATGGATGTACTGTGGCAGTCACACACATAACGGGAGGCCAGCAGGAGTCAGACAGTTCTGTGGTGATGTGCTGGTACTTTGACATTGTCTGGAGGAGGCGTGCAACAGAAACCCCTGCTGTGGCTATACTGCCGACTGTATTTCTAGTCCTGCAGACCCTAGGCATCGTCCACGATGCCTCTACACAACTGTTAGAAAACCATCCAGTTCTCATAAAGTGAGAAACCTTCTGGCCAGAAACCTTGGCATTTCCAAACTGCAAAGAAGAAAAAAATAATCTCGCCCTCTCCCTCTCCCTTTATCTCCATGTGTTCACTTATTTGTTCCCGAAATATAGGAGGGACTGGTTTTCTTCCTAGCAGCCCCTCCTAAAAAGGAAGGTCAGGGGCTAAATCTATGCATAGTTAACACATGGTTAGATTTTTGGAAAATGCTTTCTTTTATTCTCCTACTTCGTGCTTGTCAGCTTGACTCCTGTGTGTTTCTCTGTGCATTACGGTCAGTGTGATCAGGTCCAAGTGACAAAGCTGTGTGCTGAGCAAGCCCTGTGTTCTCACCTTGTGGCAGTTGAACTCATTTAAGAATGATTTCCCAGAGGGCTTCCCTGGTGTTTCAGTGGATAAAAATCCATTTGCCAATGCAAGGGACACCAGTTCTATCCCTGGTCTAGGAAGATCCCACATGCCATGGAGCAACTAAGCCCATGTGCTATACCTACTGAAGCCCGTGTGCCCTAGAGCCTGCGTTCCACAACGAGAAACCACCACAGTGAGAAGCCCTTGCATCGCAACTAGAGAGTAGCCCTCAATTGCCACAACCGGAGGAAGCTCTCACGCGGCAACAGAGACTAAGCACAGCCCTAAACAAATAGATAAATGAAACATAGGAAAAAAGAACGATTTCCCAGGTTTTAGTTTGAGGGAAATGGAGGTGGCTGAGGCTATATAAGTGATCCCCAGCTTTATAACTGGGGAATTTCAATCTTCAGAGCTGCTTTTAAACTCAAGGAAGAAAAACACTGGTCATTTACTTGGGTGTCAATAGTCAGAGGTTCACTGAGCCTCAGGAATATCTCAATGTTGAGATGGATATTTTGGCAGTGGGTATCCTGGCTCCTGGGGACAGAACAGAAGAGATGCTATTCTCTTATCCTGCCTTCCTTCTCTTGCTTTCATGTTTCCAGTAGGAAGATATCCCAGAAGCCACTGAGTTTAGTTTTTCCCTTTTATTTAAGAAAAATTCAATTCTGTTTCACAGAAAATAAAAGAAATGCATACGGTGGAGATAAGACTAATTATAGATAGTAAGTAAGCAAGTAGCGTGTGAGTCACAGTGGAAATTCATGGCATTAGTAACCAAGGAGGCACAGTAGACCTAGCTAGAATAGATGGAACATTAGTACCAGATGAACTCCTGCAGTGGGCATTGGTCGCTATCTTCTACTCAAATTTTGATACCTTCAAAAGCTTCTCTAATGTATCTTTTTGTGCATACAGAGGATCTAGTTCCTTTATAGGTTCCTCTCCTATTTTTACAGAAGATAAACTTCCTCACATTCACCAGGATGGTCTACTCACTGTTTGTGCCCCCCATTTGCCTCCTTGTCCTCATCCCCCCATGCTGCGATACAACACGTGTGTTTGGAACCTTCTAAAGCTGTGGTCTTTCATTTCTCTGGTTCCAGTGTAGACCCAACCAAACACACTCACCATACCTTATGGCCCAACACAGCTTCCCACTGGCCTTCTGACATATGGCCTCAGGTTTTAGAGAACTAGGTCATGGCAGCTTTTAAACTAGAGTTAACTAGCTCTCTTGTTTGCCTTACTCATATACCATGGGGGCAGCCATCTGAGCTAGGAAGATTACCCAGAAATGCCAGTCTATGGTTCTCATCTTCCAACTCAGAGACAGATTGTATACTTGCTGTTAGTTTGCTCATGTTTTAATACTCCAAGCAGAATACTAGCAGGAAGTTGGTCTTAGTAAGGAAAGATCATTACTTCTCTTCTTCATCTGCTAGCTCTCAAATGATTATTTTAAAATTCACTTTCATTGCTCTTCCTTCTGTATCTAATTCATAAAGAATTTGGGCTGTGAGTCTTTAGAGTCAGATAATAGGCATCTGGGAGTCCCATAATGATAAACATGTCATATGTTAAGATTGTGGACACTGGATATACATGTCTGTCCACGTCGGCCCTGTCCAGCTCAGCAAAGTTGTGGGCTTTTGTTGGGGGTTGGCCTGCACTGATGCTTTTTCTTTTTTCCTGGGAAAACTGTTTCCACTATATTCCATGATCCTGGTGGGCCTTCCTGTCATAGCACCTAGCCTCACTGGCCATTGGGATGGACATGTGATCAAGACCAGCAGTTTACATATCTTTTCTTGTATCCATCATGCCTGGTTGAACCAAAGAGGGAAGGGGCCCCCACCTCTGAGTTCATGGACTAGGAAAAGTATGAGCTGAGGTTTGATGCTCCTGCCTTAAGGAGAATCATTGTCTACAGCAGGAGAGAATGAAATCTGAGTCAGAATTGAGAGTTGGATGAATAAGGAGAAGATTGTATCTGTGTCAACTCCTTGTTTAGATTCTTGATGGTCCCAGAGCTGCTCTTGTCTTCTTAGCTATACTCTTGTTTCTGGGAGCTCATTCAGTTTAATGGGACAATAAGCTCCTTTTGGTGCAAGCAAGTTCATATTCAGTTTCCTTTACATATGTAGAGATTTCTGAAAAGCAGACATTAATCACTGGAAGTAGAACATTGCAAATATCAGGCACCAGAATTCAGAACTGGTTGATTTCAGGTAGAGTGTGGTTAATAAAATTGCTTTCATCTGGCCTGGGAAAACGGAATTATTGTAATCTCACTGACAATGTAATTATTGTTACATAATGTTTTCTTGTCATCTCTTGGATTGTAGATCAATTGCACATACCAAGAGAGCTTTTAAGAGCTTGGAAGACTAAGATAGGGATAGGAGAAGGTGTTGGCTTCCTGTTATGGTCATTGAGGGGTTCTACTAAGAGAAGAGTCTTATTACCAGCTGACATGACTAAAGCTACAAAAGGAACAGAGATCAGTATTAGTATAATAAATTCTTTCCACCTGCCATCAGCATACTTTTTGGTCCTGTTCAAGCTCTACCTCCTGCACAAGGACTTCTCCAGCCCTCTCATTCCATTCTTCTTGCATTTATGTTGCAGATATTTCTTTAGCACCTATTGAGTACCAGAAATTGGGCAAGGTGCCAGACATTTCTACTGGCCCTAGGGTTTCCAGGATATGATTTGTTAATAATGCAGTTTATTTATTGATTTAAAGTTGTCATTTAAAACTATAACTCAGAGCCCTAAGTCTATGGCAGTTCAATGAGAAAGTTCCAGCCTATGTGATCTCACCCCCAAGAGGTACCCCAAAAAAGGAGATGCACATTCAGCAGCATTAACTGAGTGCCCACATGCAAATTAGACGGGACTTCTGACTTTGGGGAGTTGATCGATTCCTGGGAATAGTGTTAAGTCAGTATATTGGGATCATTGTAGATTATCAAGAAAAGATGCTGGATTTCCCTCTTCAGGGATTATATTTTCATTCTTCCCTAAAATCAAGCCAAAGGAAACTATCATATATTCTGAACACACAGACAAATGCCAAAGCTACAGAATCACATTCTGAAGAGGATGCAACTTTTTTACTGTTGAATAAAGTTTCTTCAGAGGGGTTGACATTCATATCTCCCTGCTACACATTTCCTGTTTCTCTTACTGTCGACTGTCATCATCAAATGAATTTGTACGTTTACTATTTCATTTATTCATTCTTTTTTTTAATTTGTTTGTTCATCAAGTATTTTAAACTCATGCTATGTAGAAAGTTGTGAACCAGATGATACTAGAGGCAGCGTCAAGCTGAGAGTGAGGAAATTTGAATTGTAGGTCTTATTTTGCAACTGAGTGTATGATCCTTGGTGAGTCATGAAAATGCTATGTATCTCAAATTCTTTATTTATGGAATGGGGATTAAAATCCGTACCCCACAATTACAAGATGATCTAGGAGCATAAATTCTGAAATAAATGGTCAAATAAATGAAAGGAGCAAATCAGAAGAATTCAGAAAATACATGTGGAATGAATTATGGAAATAAAATCACCTTTAGATAATTGCTGCAGGCAAGATCCACAGTAAATGCTAAAAACTGGATAAAACTTAAAGGATAAACAGCATATTTGCACTGCCACCAAGTATCTCCCCCAAATCCCCAAAATATTTATCAATCACTGTGGTGGTTTTAACACATCTAAAAATTATTTAATATTCCTCTTTTTAGGAAATGGGGCTAATTCTCCTCTCCTTGAATGTTGGTTGAACTCAGACTACTTCTAACAGAATACAGAAAGGAAAAAATACAACTTTGCCCTGGCAGACCCTATCTTAATCACATGACCAAGGTTAACACCACCAAAAACAATTATGTTGACATCAGGTACCTCATATAATGCAAAGAAAAGGGCACATTGTTTCTTTGGTATTTTCTCCCCAGAACTCATAACTGCAGCCTAATCATGAAAAAACATCAAACAAACCCAAACTGCAAATATCTAGCCAGCATTCTTCAAATGTGTCCCCATCAGAAAAAATAAAAGCCTCTGAACTGTCACGTACTGGAACTGTTTAAAGAGAGTTAACGCTACGTGGGCTCTTGGAAAGGAAATCAGAGAAAGGATTATTAGATATTAGAGGAAATTTTTGTGATATCTAAATTGTTTGTAGTTTAGTTAAAAATATTGAACCAAAATTAATTCCTTAGTTTTGACAAATGTACCTTGGTTATGTAAGATGTTAACATTGGGAGAAGTGAGGTAAAGGGGCTGCATGAATTCTCTGAACTATCTTTGCAACTTTTCTGAAAATCTATAATTATGTCAGAATCAAAAGTTTAAAAAAATGCTGTACCTCATGATTCTGTTTAAGGAACTTCTACCAACATATTTGAAAACACCTAGAAAAGTATCCAGTATCATACTTACATAAAATATGACTTTTATTTTTATTGTGAGGGAATAGAAATAGTAAAAAGGGTCGGGTAGGAGGGGTGCTGCTGGCTAAAATGAGAGATGAAGGGGAACAGTTTAAGTGACATTTTTAAAAGATCTAAAACCAGTGTCTAACTCCTTCGTATCAGAACATCAGCTTCAAGAAGGGAGAGATTTTTGTTTAGTCTCTTGAGGGCTGTATTCCAAGCTCTAGAACAGTGCCTGACACATATCAAGTGCTCCAGAAACACTGTTGAATGAATGAATGAATGAATGAATGAATGCTGTTCTATATTGGTCATGAAGGGAGGCAGAGTTAGAATGTGCTGATAGTAAGAAGAGATTATAAATCCTCAAGGAGTCGTTAGGATCTGGGAGAATAATCTGAATCCTAATCTGTTTTGAATAGGGTGAGGGGGGCAGTCAAGGTCAGAGCAAAATGAGAGTAAGCAAAGGTAGAACAAGCGATTGAGGGAGTACCAGGATGAAGGGCACTCGGGAGAGCAAGAACAGCTCAAGCGCAGAACCGGAAGTGAGTGACTAGTGTCTAGAACAGCTCTCAGAGCCTTTCCACAAACCTAGGTCTGCTCCTGAATAAGGCCTCAGTTCCTCTGAATAAGTCAGCCCACTGACTGGGGGCAGGAAGAGCTGGTTGCTTGAACAAAGCCCTCTTGTTGCAACTAGGCAGGGGTACACCCAGGTACATGACACCCTTAATCCAAGAACAATTAAGACTGTGGATTTCTGCCCTGCAAAGTGGGTTCCAGCTTCTGAACAGGAGCATCTGCCAGCCTATCTGGGAAGAGGTAGCACAACTAATGTGACTTAGCAGCAGCAGCAGCAGCAGAGAGCACGCCTGCCCTGCCTGGATGTAGTTGTTTAAACCACACAGCTCACCACGCCCTTCAGGCTTGGGATGTGCCGTCTAGCATAGCTAAACGTACTGCAGACCTGGGCCGCAATTGTTTAGTTCTGGGGAACTTTTAAACGGTGTTTTCTAGTTAATGACTGTTTCCTGGGGCTGGTGGGGGCTCATTCGGCAGGCTGGCCTTTTGTTGTTTCCTGGTGAAGGAAGCTCTGTCCCCGCACAGAGCCCCTAAAGAGCTCGAAGGAGCACTGGTCAGATTAACTGAGAACACACTGAGGGCAGAGCTGCCAGCATCTCTTTGTCCCCTTATATAACACAGAAAAATTAGTTCCTTCCCCCTCTCCTTCAGACTGATTTAATTTTTCCTAAATTTCCCAAGCTGAGCCCCACAATGTGGGCTAAGACTGGCTTCCAGGCTTCTGACCATTATTCCTGTCGACTTGCAGTTTCCAGCAGAAAGTTTCGCCCAGAGTTGGTAGCTCAGCTGTTTCGAATCATAATGGGGAGGAAAAGTGGCAGGCGGGCTGTCAAACCTGATGCAAATGATATTTTATAAAAAGTGGTTTAAATTGGCTGAAGCTGTTTTTAGACTGATCAGTTAAAAAAGTATGTAGGGCATCTTTCTGACTTGTAGAAACGCAGCTCCCAGGAATTAGATGTTTCATCATACACTTTGGGAGAGGTTTGTAGGTGGGAACAGGCTCCTCATAAAAAGTAGATGAGGATTTGGTAATGTGGAAATATGTAAATTGGGTTCAAGCTGCCCTCAGTTAATTGGAAGGGACTCATGAGCTAAGCAGAGAGGAAGGGAAAGAGATATTGGAAGAATATATTGAATCCTTGTCTACCCTGGAGAGTTAAGTTTTGCTATTGATTTCTCCTGGGGCTCTTTGAAGAACTGCAGGAATTCTGCCCAAAACTCCAGAGCAGGTCTCCTTAACTCTTTGTGAAGATAGTTACAGGTCTCCCCAGCTATCTGAAAAGTGGATTGTCCTATGAAACCTCTCTAAACTGAAATGGCATAGAGCAAAGAAACAATTACCTTAGGACACATCTTGCTAACAGAATGTACACAATAGGTTGAGATAGAGCACAGATGCTCACAGACATAGTTCAGAGCCGTGGCAGCTTGATGCAGAGTCTACTTCTGGGAAGGCAGCTTGGCAGGACTACTCTTGCTACTCAGGATGCCTGATGCCTCTATCATGGCTCCGCTCTCAGCAAAACAGTGAATATTTATCTTCACTTTTTTGCCTGTTTTTAAAAATGAAAATCGGAGTTTAGCAAAAGTAGGTACTGTGTAGTGAGATGGTATAAAGCAAACTTTAGAAAAACAGGGAACTTGTTGCCCATGTTCAGTCAGAACAGAAGAGACAAGTGGTGTTTTGAGGCTTGATAGAGGGATTTCAGTGTTAGCAACTGGGGAAAGTTAACTTCTTCCTGAGAAGATTGCAGTCCTCTCTTGGTGTCTACATGGGGTTGGTTCTAAGACCCATCATGGATACTAATATCTGTGGGTGTTCGAGTTCCACAGTGGGTTCTCCTAATCCACAAATTCCTCATCCACAGATTCAACCAACGCAGATCGGGCACTAGGTTTGCCATCTGTGTTTGGTTGAATATGCCGAAAGAGGATCTAAGGATATGAGGTGGTGGAACATGAGGATATGGAGGGCTGACTGTGTGTTCACTGGAAAAAAATCCATGTAATGTGGACCTGCCGTGTTCAAACCCATGTTGTTCAAGGGTACCCTGTGGTTTCCTTAAGATTAGACAAGACAGAAACTCAAAGGTCCACTGAGAAACTTTGGAGTCTGTGTATTATATTGATATTTGGGCTGCCCAAATGACCTTCTTTTCTTTCTTTCTAGTCAGATCCTATTGTCAGGCATTTCCCTAACTCCATGGCCAGCCTAGATACAACACGTATACTCAGCTCTCCAGAGCTGACTCTGTCACTCCAAGAGGTGTGTCTCTTCTCTCTTGTTGCTGCTGCTGCTGCTAAGTTGCTTCAGTCATGTCCAACTCTGTGTGACCCCATAGACAGCAGCCCACCAGGCTCTGTTAAGTCTATGAAATTTGGCTCTTTGAAGCTCATCTCCAGTATAATCTAGATGAGACACACAATATTGGACATACTTGATCACATTTGGTTCAACATAGAGATGTTGGAATTTATGTGAGAACGATGAATGTGAGAATGGCTACAGAATCTCCCTCCTCCTGCTGGTTATCAAAAATTCTAAGTGGGTTTATTCAGTATGTCTCTGCTTCCTCCCTGGATTCATCCTAGGACTTAAGGGATAATGAATTGATGGTTGTGGGGGAGGAGGACCAGAGGGAGATAACAAGAAGGTTTTGAGGGGTGGCTTTAGGTGATTTGGAGGAGAGGCCCAAGAGTAGGTGAAATTCACACACAAAAGAAAGAGACATTAACGAGTGTTGCTCTTTACTAAAGTCCTTTTCATGGTGTGAGGTGTTAGAGAAAAAGTGAGAATTGGAGCTGACATAAAAAAGAATGAATTTGAGTCAGTTGTAATGAGGTGGATGAACAGGTAGAGCTTGTTATACAGAGTGAAGTAAATTAGAAAAACAAAACAAATATTGTTTACTAACACACACACACACACATATATGTATATATATATGGAGTCCAGGAAAAATAGTACTGATGAATCCATTTGCAGGTAAAGAATGGACACACAGACATAGAGAACCGACTTGTGGACACAGTTGGGGAAGGAAAGATTGCAAGGATTTGGGAAAGTAGCATTGACGCATATGCACTATTGTGTAAAACTGATAGCTGGTGGAAAGTTGCTGTATAAAACGGGGAGCCCAGCATGATGGTCTGTGATGACCTAGAGTGGTGGAATAGGAGAGGGGAGGGGGCTCGAGAGAGGGGAGACTTTATGTGTATATATACAGATATATATATATGTCCTCTCTCTATATATATGTATATAAAATTATGGCTGGTTCAAGTTGTTGTATAGCAGAAACCAATACAACATTGTAAAGCAACCATTCTCCAATTAAAAATAATTGGAGCTGAATTATTTTCATATTATTTTGCTTGCATGGACCATATTCTTTGACTATGGTACCATTCTGGTGCGAAACCACATGGATCACAATACCATAAGCATTATATTTGGCTTAACCAGTTGGCCAATCTACATATACAGCTGGGTGTTACTCTCTGCCTTCTATGAGACAAGCGTAAGTTGTGGTGTGAGCCCTGGAGGCATTTACGTGGAAAGACAAAAGACTGGAAACACAGAAAGAGATGTTGCTCGTTCACTATGGTGATAACTGTGAGGAGAGACTCTATATTACACAGGACTTGAATTGCTCTTGTTTCCTGCTGGAACTGGCATCTTTTTATGGCTTTGTAGTGTATCTAAATGCTGACCTTGGTCTTTCAGGTCTTTCTTCATGTTATATTTCAGTACTCTTGTTTCATTTTGGCTATTCTCCCTTGACCTTGTGACTCCCTGCCTTTGTTCCAGCTGTCACCTTCACTTAGGGATATTCTTTCCTCTTTCCTTCATCTGTTCATATCCTATCCATGCTTTGGGAGGGGACATGAAATTCTAATGATCTGTGAAACTTTTTCAGGTTTCCAAGTTCACCAGAATCTTTCTGTGTTCATTGCACTCCATTTTCAAATGTTAATTGTTTTATGCAGTTTAGTTATAAGATTGAGAAGATTAGAAACATACTATCAGAGAGTTGGAAGGACACTTACACCTCCCTTCAATTTTTCAGATTATACAACTGAGATTCAGTGACATATTCTTACTGACTTCAGACCATCCACTGGGAATATATGTTAATGTTTATAAACTGGAAATTGCTGTAGGAATAGTTGTTATTCTTAAAGTGGCAGAGCTATGTCTAGGAGATAAGTTCTCTGACCCCTTCCCACTCCTTCTGTTAAATCAAGCTGCCTCTGGCAAATTGCTATCCTTCTCTGTAAGCCTTGTCTGCCCAGTTTGAGCTGGGAGATCAAAGTTGGGAGGGAAGCATTATCATGTGGCAGATGTCATGTACCAACTGCATTTGTGACATATAACCTGTGAGATATTGTATCATACTTATTCTTATAAATGAGGACACTAAGGCTCTGAGAGGTTAAAATATTTGCCCAAGATCACACGGAAGGCAGTTAAGTGAAAGTGAAGTCTCTCAGTCATGTCCGACTCTTTGCAACCCCATGCACTGTAGCCTACCAGGTTCCTCTGTCCAAGGGATTTTCCAGGCAAGAATACTGGAGTGGGTTGCCATTTCCTTCTCCAGGAGATCCTCCTGACCCAGGGATTGAACCCAGGTCTCCTGCACTGCAGGCAGATGCCTTACAGTCTGAGCCACCAGGGAAGTCAGTAGGGAGTCACCAGGGAAGGCTCTGAGAGGTTAAAATATTTACCCAAGATCACACAGAAGGCAGTTAAGGAATATTCAAATATAGATCTACCTAACTTGAAAGCTTGTGTGTCTCCTTTCTCTTTTCTCCATATTGTGCTCCTTGAGGCAGAGATAGATTCTTTTTTCTTTTATTTCCACCAACCTTTACCCATCTTTGGCCACAGTATATGATCAGTCACAATGTTCTGCTTGATTGATGGCTAAGTCTTCCATAGGAAGTCTCTATGAACCTTGCTTATTTCAATGATCTATTTCCAAGGATAATCCATCTCACAGACTCTATTTTCTAATAGTTCACAATCAATTAAAAAATTCCTAGGTTATATATAATGCCATATGCTTTGGCTCTCTAGAGAAAGATGTGAGAAATTTATCTGGTGCTTGGAACTCTTCAGTTAAAAGTTACTCTTGAAATATGAAGAGCGATTCATCTTATTTTTCAGTGGGTGAGTTCTGCATGATGATAGGCAGGAACAGAAATGGGGTCAGAGTCCGTCATATACCAGACTGATGTGAAGAGTTGCTCCCTGCCTGAACACAGCACTGTACAACAACTCTTCTGGACAGTGCATAGATACAATGACTTGGGTACCTACAGTGGGCTTTGGTCAACCCAAGAGGTTCTCTTTTTCTAGTGTCAGTTTCCTCTCTCTCTCAGACATTTCTCTTACTGAGCCTGGCGATTTTCCCTCTGGGCTTGCTCAGTTCTCTTTATTAGATGAGATGCCCCTTGTGACACGTTATGCTGATGTAGCCCCCAAAACTTGTTAATGCCACTGTTATATGGTAAATTTATTCATCAAGAGTGCTGTTAGATGCATATATGTGGAATCTAGAAAATAGTACCAATGAACCTATTTGCAAAGCAGAAATAGAGACAGACATAGAGGACAAATATATGGATACTAAGGGGGGTAAGAGGGGGTGGGATGAAATGGGAGATTGGGACTGACATATATATGTGTGTGTATATATATATGTATATACATATTAATACGTATAAAATAGATAACCAATGAGAACCTACAGTACAGCACAAGGAACACTGCTCAATGCTCTATGGTGACCTAGATGGAAAAGAAATCCAAAAAAGAGTTGGTACGTGTGTACATATAGCTGATTCACTTTGCTGTATAGCAGAAACTAACACAACATTGTAAAGCAACTGTACCCCAATAATTTTTTTAAAATAAGGGTGCTGTTAGAGGCCTAACGTCTTTAATCCCAGAGTGAGTATAATTTAGGATTCTAAGTGGTATGGAAAGCTTGTGAGAAGGTGGTTTTGGCTGAGTATCTATAGATATTAGATGGGGAAAAGGAAGGAGTATACTTTTATTATCTTCAGGCTACCCAAAAACCCATTAACTACCATACATTGAAAATGCACCATAATTTGTAATGAGATGGTAGTGGCTGTGAGATGAAGAGATAAGGAGAAAAGGTCCATGTTAGCGGGTGTTCACCATGAGACCAAAATTATCTTGAGTTATAGCCTTCTCTCCTCTGTTCTGTTTGCTGACCTTCTCCTTTGTGGCTCTGGCCACATGTGTGACTGCCATTTGCCTCATTAGGTGATTTAGCAGAAGCCACATCTATCTGGCCTTCACCTAGCATCCCTTTTATTTATTTATTTATTTTCTGGCAACTACTGGTGAGTGATTTGATCTCAAATGGTAATTACACACTCAAAAATGACCCTCAGGCATACACTATACAGAACAGGTACCTTTTGTCCAATTTTACCTGGACACTACCTATCATTTTCATCTAATGATGTGAGAGTCTATTTGCCAAACAATTGCAGCTTGGACTTTGGTTTTGAATAATGTCACTGGCAGATTGGTTTATTCAGCCTCTGGGGATGGCATCTCCTGATGGCCCTCTTAATGCCCCAGTGTTTATTCTTTTCACTGCCAAAGTGCTCTCCCATTCATCTGAACCATCAGCTTTGCCAATAACCTGTCTTTTAAATAACACCCTATTGCCTTTCTGTGTCTCCTGAGGATAGAAAGGTTAAAAAGTGAGTTTTCTGCTTCTACAGCATGCAGCTGCTGACAGAGTTCTTGACCAGATCACATCCCCATTTAAAGCAGTCTTATACAACCTTGGCTAGTTAAAGATAAAGGGACAGTCTGATGGCATTTCAATGCATTCTTCTCCTGAAGGTTGGAAGGTTCACCCTCTTGACATCTGTCACAAGCTACTCATTCATGACTACTATCTTCTCTTCAATGTCTTGGGTGCTGAGGAGCTCTGGAGTTGTTCAAGACATATTCCTGCCCTTAGGGAGTTTACAGTCTAATCCATTCAAGAATCTGTGTGGATTACCTTTAATACCCATTACACATTATGCCAAGGTATTAAATGAAAAATGTGGGCTGTTTCCTTGAGTGATCACAATACACTAAGATTAGTTATATACAAAACACAATGCAATGTCTTGTGCAGAAAAATGACATGGGGTGTGTTATAAATGCTCAGAGACAAGGAGTGTCTAGCTATTTTGCAGGCATGCCACATTTTTAATGCCCAGTGCCAAACTCATATACTTTTATGTTGCTTTTCTTTTTTTTTTTAACTGATTTTTAAAAAATTTTATTTTTTTAAATTTATTTTATTTTTAAACTTTACATAATTGTATTAGTTTTGCCAAATATCAAAATGAATCCGCCACAGGTATACGTGTTCCCCATCCTGAACCCTCCTCCCTCCCCATGCCATATTTTATTTTTAAACTTTACAATATTGTATTAGTTTTGCCAAATATCGAAATGAATCCGCCACAGGTATACATTACCAAAATCTTTTGATAAGATTTTTCTTACCAAAAATGTTGCTTCTCTTTTTGTCCTCTTCAAATAGTGTCATTCTAGCCAAGAGAACTAACAGCGATTTTTTCCTCTCTTCTCTTCTATCTCCCCCTTTTCAACCAAATGTCAATCCTACCTGGTAAATGTTTCACAACACAGGCCTTCTCTTCACCGTCACCACCCTCTTCTCCAAGTGCATTCTCTTTTCATTTGTAATTTGGGTTCTTGCAATAATTTCTAAGTGATTGATCTGGATACAGCTGTTTCTTCATCTAATGCATCCTCTACACTGCTGTCAGAGTTACAATTATGATTTTATTTGATTATTTTTTATTTTATTTAAGTGTTCATAACAGAAATGTTCAACTATGTAATCATGGCATATGAGGACCTGTATCAGGAGTTAGCAAACTTTTTCCCATAAAAAGTCAGTAAATATTTTAGGCTTCACAATAAAATCTCTGTCACAACTATTCAGATTTGCCACTTTAGTGCAAAAGCAGCCATAAATAATACATAAACAGTTAAGTGTTGATGTGTACCAATAAAATATTATTTATAGACACTAATATTTGAATATCATATAATTTGCATGTGATAGTATCCTTCATTAGAAGGACACATGATAGTACCTTTCTTTTGATTTTTTTTAAAAACTAAAAATGTTAAAATCATTCTCAGTACATGGGCCATATCAAGCAAATGACAGACCAGATTTGGTCCACAGGTGAAACCCTGGCCTACAGTCTGACCCTTCCTCACCTCCATTCTGACCCTTCCTCACCTCCATTCCTTCACCTTCTCTCCAGTCAGTTTTTTGTTTTTGCCATAGCAGACTGTTCACCTATTCTTGTACATGCCCTATACTCTCATATTTCTATGCCTGTGATTCTTCACCCTGATTGCCACCTAGGCAAAAGGATTCAATACCAGATCCCAGGGAATCTTCTTATATCCTTGAAATCAGCCCATGGACTCTTGCACATAGTCTTCCAGAAAGCCATGCTCCTATGAATATCCTATGTCATCTCCCAAGTTATTAGGAATAGTGAAGAGCTGAGCTTTCCCTTGGTCTGCAAGGTCATAAAGCAGTCTCTCATAGTGTTCTGGATGCTGTCTGGTCACTTAATCATGAAATAGAAGTTATCTGTGGGTTTGGGGATTTTTAATGACCTGTCTGGTCTTGTGGGGGATACGAGGAGCTTCAACAACAATGAATGACACTGTTGTAGGCCTCTTCCAGAGCCCTTGGACTTGGAGGGTATCATGCTTAGTGAAATAAGTCAGACAGAGTAAGACAAATACTGTATGTTATCTTTTTTAGTCTTATCTAATTGACCATCCATAATTTTCATTGTCTGCAATTTACACTCGGCCCCAAGACTTTGCTTGGGACATATCTTTTTTGTTGTTGTTCCCTTTAACCCAGGTACCTTTCCAAGAATATGGGCATTTTACAAGGTTCAGTAATATATCATAATTGCTGCTGCTGCTGCTGCTAAGTCGCTTCAGTCATGTCCGATTCTGTGCGACCCTGTAGACGGCAGCCCACCAGGCTCTGCTGTCCCTGGGATTCTCCAGGCAAGAACACTGGAGTGGGTTGCCATTTCCTTCTCCATTGCATGAAAGTGAAAAGTGAAAGTGAAGTTGCTCAGTCGCATCCGACTCGTAGCAACCCCATGGACTGCAGCCTACCAGGCTCCTCCGTCCATGGGATTTTCTAGGCAAGAGTACTGGAGTGGCTTGCCATTGCCTTCTCTGATATCATAATTGACAAGGTCTTAATTCACAAAACTCAACACATTATGTTAATTCATTTTGTACTTAAACTTTCATTTCAAAGAATAAAATAATGCCATTGGTAGCAACATTGGATACAACTATAGATTACCATACTAAGTGAAGTAAGTCAGAGAGAGAAAGACAAATATGACATAACATACATGTGCAATCTAAAATATGGTACAAACAAACCTATCTACCAAACAGAAACAGATGCACAGACACAGAGATTAGACCTGTGGTTGCCAAGGGGGAAGGGGGCAGAGGAGAGGGATGGACTGAGAATTTGAGGTGGATATATGCAAACTATTGCTTTTAGAATGCATGAACAGCAAGGTCCTCCTGTATAGCACAGGGAACTATATACAGTCTCCTGGGATAAACCATAATGCAAAAGAATATTTTACAAAGAATGTTTATATGTGTAAAACTGCATCACTTTGCTGTACAGCAGAGATTGGCACAACATTGTAAATCAACTATACTTCAATAGAAAAAAAGCAATATAAACTCTCTTTTTTTTTAGATATGAATTATGTAATCTTCTATAGTGTATTTTACTGCTTTTTAATGCAGGCTAAAAAATAATATAATAGCAGTAACAGAAAAAAAAAGTCAAGTTACAGTTAGTGGTGTATGTTAGCATCTTTAGCTCATTGTAAAGTTATTGAATGACCAAATCACCTTTGAAAGGCAGTTGGTACTGAGAAATATCATGGGTTTCCGGCTTCTTATCAAGCTATTGGAACCCATCTTATATGCAGAAGCATGTAGTTTCTGTACAGCCTTATTGATGTCTTGAAGATGAAAGTACTTAGTATTTATGTCAACAGTTCAGTTCAGTTGCTCAGTCATGTCCGACTCTTTGCGACCCAATGAATCACAGCACACCAGACCTCCCTGTCTATCACCAACTCCCGGAGTTTACCCAAACTCATATGCATTGAGTCGGTGATGCCATCCAGCCATCTCATCCTCTGTCATCCCCTTCTCCTCCTGCCTCCAATCCCTCCCAGCATCAGGGTCTTTTCCAATGAGTC
>NW_011494942.1:1051196-1055448 GCF_000754665.1 Bison bison bison
CCCGGCAATCTTGATTCCAGCTTGTGCTTCTTCCAGCCCAGCGTTTCTCATGATGTACTCTGCACAGAAGTTAAATAAACAGGGTGACAATATACAGCCTTGACGTACTCCTTTTCCTATTTGGAACCATTCTGTTGTTCCATGTCCAATTCTAACTGTTGCTTCCTGACTTGCATGTAGGTTTCTCAAGAGGCAGGTCAGGTGGTCTGGTATTTCCATCTCTTGAAGAATTTTCCGCATAAAAGTCCCCTTTTCAAACACAACCTACTACAATATACTGTTTTTATGTTGTAAAATTTCTGAAAATAGGCTGGGTCCGGTGGATCAGATTACCCATTCTGAGTCAGATGTGACTTTACTAGAAATATGACCTGTTGTATAGCATGTTAGTTTTCTATGCTGCCCTAGTATTTAGACAAACTTAGTAGTTAGTTGGTCAGAAGTCTGGATGGGCATGACCAGGTCCTCTGTTGAGCTTCAACAAGACAGGAGGCTCCTTGCTTCCTTCTTTATGTTTTGCAAGTGGTCTTCCTACACATGGCAGGATGAGCCCCTTTCCTGATTCCAATGTCTCTGACTTTCCCTCAGACCACTTCTCTCTTGCCTCCAGCCAGAGGCAGCTCTCTGCTTCTAAGGCCTATGTGATTAGATTTGGCCACCTTGATAATCCAGAAAAATCTCCCTATTTTAAGATTAGTAATCTTTCCTTAATCTTTTTATTTAATATTGGGTTATAGTAGATTGGGGCTTTCCAGGTGTTGCTAGGGGTAAAGAACACCCACCTGCAAATCCAGGAGACATAAGAGATGTGGTTTGATCCCTGGGTCAGGAAGATCCTCTGGAGAAGGAAATGGCAACCCACTCCAATATTCTTGCTTGGAGAATCCCATGGACAAAAGAGTCTGGTGCGCTACAGTCCATGGGATAGCAGAGAGTCAGACATGACTGAAGTGATTTTGCACACACAGTAGATTAACAATGTTAAGTTTCCGGTGTACAGTAAGGTGATTCAGTTATGCATATATGTGCATGCCACATTGTTTGTTATTAATTTTAAATACAGCAGTGTGTACACCTCCATCCCAAACTCCCTAACTATTCCTCTCCCTACCCTTCCCTACCTCATAAGTTTGTTCTCTGTGAGTCTGTTTCTTAATTACATTTGCAAAGTTTCTCTTTCCATGTAATACATATATTCTCAGATTCCAGGGATTAGGACATGAACACCTTTAGAGTTCCCTTCTGCTAACTGCAAATATTGTTACTACTTTTCTGAGGAGATCACTGATCTATTTGTGTTTTATTGTTTTTTTCTCCCGAGTTGCTTTCTCTATTATGGTTTTTGCTCTTCAAGTGGATTTTTTTTTTTTCTTAGGTTTCTGCTGATTCTTGGCTTTCTGGGTCATATTTAAAATAATGACAGTTCTGTTTGCTTGGAGTAGTATAGCCGTGGGCTTCATTACATGGTGTTATGGGGCGGGAGCAGGAGGGTCGTCAATGTTGTATAGGCATTTTCTGTAGAGCTGGTTAAATTTCCAAGAGTAATAGCATTCTGAGGTTGTGGTAAGGAAAGAGAGTTGCTGGTGGTGGGGGTTGGGAGTGGGTATCTCAAGATTCTATATGTAGGCTTTCACATTTTCTCCCCTTTCTTGGTATAATATCACAGCCCTACTGATAGTAGGGCTTTCTGCCCTCCAGTAGAAAGCAGTAGGCTTTCTGCCCTCCAGATCAAAGACTCCCTGTTTTCTTCTTGGGAGAATACATCTCTAGTCTTCTGATGGAGTATAAGAGTTCAGTAAATCAGGAAGATGATCTTCAGGTCCAACTGAAGATTGTACACAGACTTCAAACTGACTCCCATTTGCAGCCCCACCTTTCCCACATCCAGAGGTGGCAGGCAATGCCCCTTTCTGAGCCTTCCATGAGATTCATGAGTTAAGTTGCTTCTCAGCATTCCCTACTTCATTCAAGATTCAACTTCCGGGGTTTGCCCTTGTGCATCTTCTTCCCAACTGTCTCTGTGTTGTTGATGTTGCCTCCTCTCTTGTCTCTGAGAAAAACTTGAAAAAACTGCTTTTCTATCTTCTCAATAGATGTTGAAGGGGAGCAGAGGTAAACACTAGCTCACTCTGCCGTCTGCCGTCTTTCGCTCGCACCTGATCCAATTGCATTATTGATCCAGGCATGTTGTCCTTTCAGGCTCTATTCCATCAATGTAGGCATTCACTTGAGTTGCTCATTCAGATGAACAAATAAAGATGAAGGGTAAGAGCAATACACAAGACCTTTGCTTACTCCAGGGCCTTCTAGAATACACTGGTGTGGAGTATGGATTTCCAGACGCAAATATCAACACCCACATTTCCTCCCCAACAATAACCTTCAGAAGCAGCTGCAATGCTACCACTTAGCTCGGTTTAGCAAAGGATCCTCCAACAAGTGTGGAAATTGTGGTTGAGTATTCTCCAAGCTCTTTCAGAAAGAGAACCAGAGATGAGTTTTTATAATTGTATTCCCTCAAGAAGAAAAAAATCCAATTACCTGTGTAAATCTGAGCACGTAAGCAAGACATCCAGGTTTTTTTTTTTTTTTTTTTTCCCTCCTCAGAAGTAACCATGCCATTGACAGGTTACCATGGATTCTGAAGGCAGATAGAGAGTTACTGTAACAGTAATAGGTAGCAGACTGTGGTTTAATGGGAAAACCCTAGTTCCCTTGAATCTGTACTTTTTCTTGAGCCGCTCAGTTATTAGATAGCTACTTACTAAGCACTAGCTTCAGGCCAGGCAGAGTGTTACTCTTATGGAGTTGAAACTAAAAAGAGACATGTGTCACACTTGTCACAGTGCTTGGGATATTTGGTTCTTGATAAATACTTGTTAAAGTGAAAACATGGACCTTGTTTTCAAATTGTATGTTCTCCAGATAGTGAGGCAAACATATTTAGTTAGTGTGCATAGAAGAAAAAAAATTTAGGTAGGTCTGAAAACTGGAGTGACAGTCTGGGGACAATTTATTACTAACCTGTCTCTCTTCCCCTGAGTGTCTGAAAAACTTGATCAAGTTAAGGGGAAAGGATATAATTGCTTGATAAAATGTTGTGCAAAATAGCCAAGGCATTAATATTGTCTGATGTGCCTGGAGATGTCAGGGCTGCATGTACAAATTCCCTCAAAATTTTGTGAAAAAACAAGTGCAAGGAAAACATTAGATCTTAAAGTACTTATGTCTAACTTCTACATTTTTTTCTTCTTTTTCTCACTGAAATGAGGCTATAGATCTGGGTATCATAGGCTCATAAATATTGTATACAAAGCATTTCTGAATGGACTGAATTCAACAAGTTGCTCAGTGAAAAACCCATTCCGATTTAGGTTTGAGTGACATGTTAAAATCCAGAATCCCTTAGTTTCATAGATAATGAAACTGATGTATTCATCTAGTTATCTTATCATTATGTGAATACAGTGGTAGTCTGGGATTTAATTTTTAAAACTAGTATAAAATACTCAAGGAATTTTGTACCGTGTATTCTTTTGTGATAGTTTTAGTGTTGAAAAATATATGCCATCACTCAAAGGGAAATATTTAAGCTGTTTTAATATGTGTGGCAGATACTCTTTACTGGCATATAGCTATATACCACCCTCTACTGGTGGAAAATTCTTCAAGAGATGGAAATACCAGACCACCTGACCTGCCTCTTGAGAAACCTATATGCAGGTCAGGAAGCAACAGTTAGAACTGGACATGGAACAACAGACTGGTTCCAAATAGGAAAAGGAGTTTGGCAAGGCTGTATATTGTCACCCTGCTTATTTAACTGATGTTCAGAGTACATCATGAGAAACGCTGGACTGGAAGAAGCACAGGCTGGAATCAAGATTGCCAGGAGAAATATTAATAACCTCAGATATGCAGATGACATCACCCTTATGGCAGAAAGTGAAGAGGAACTAAAAAGCCTCCTGATAAAAGTGAAAGAGGAGAGTGAAGAAGTTGGCTTAAAGCTCAACATTCAGGAAACTAAGATCATGGCATCCGGTCCCATCACTTCATGGGAAATAGATGGGGAAACAGTGGAAAACAGTGTCAGACTTTATTTTGGGGGCTCCAAAATCACTGCAGATGGTGACTGCAGCCATGAAATTAAAAGACGCTTACTTCTTGGAAGGAAAGTTATGACCAACCTAGATAGCATATTCAAAAGCAGAGACATTACTTTGCCAACATAGGTCTGTCTAGTCAAGGC
>NW_011494942.1:1055548-1063246 GCF_000754665.1 Bison bison bison
GAAAGCTGAGCACCGAAGAATTGATGCTTTTGAACTGTGGTGTTGGAGAAGACTCTTGAGAGTCCCTTGGACTGCAAGGAGATCCAACCAGTCCATCCTAAAGGAGATCAGTCCTGGGTGTTCATTGGAAGGATTGATGCTGAGGCTGAAACTCCAATACTTTGGCCACCTTATGCAAAGAGTTGACTCATTGGAAAAGACCCTGATGCTGGGAGGGATTGGAGGCAGGAGGAGAAGGGACTGACAGAGGATGAGATGGCTGGATGGCATCACTGACTCGATGGACATGAGTCTGGGTGAACTCCGGGAGTTGGTGATGGACAGGGAGGCCTGGTGTACTGTGAGTCATGGGGTTGCAAAGAGTCGGACATGACTGAGTGACTGGACTGAACTGAATTGGTGTTATATTTCCTAGACCCACTTTGGGCTCAAAGGAAGTTCTGTCAATGGGAGACCTTCTAGGAGAATTAGAGGCAGGAGGGCAGAAGAAGCCATTCTGCTTCTGCTGAAGTGTAGGCGGAAGAACCAGCATGGATGGCAGGAAGTCCATGGCTTTTATTCAGGATTGGGTGGTATCAGCAGTGAGTATAGTCCCTTGGGATCTTACAAGGGCACTGGCTGCTCCTTGATCTCTGGTCAGTATTACCTTCCCTCTTTTGCCCTCATCCCCCTAGAACTTTCCACACTTTTCTAACTATTTTTTTATATTAACTATCTGTGTCTCTCTCTGTAGGCTATAAAGATTGATTTCTGTTTACCTCCCCGGGTACTGGCTGATAAAGAACAGAGTCCCTTAAAACTACAATCAGGATTTTCTTGTCTTTTAGTGAACTGTTCTGTAATTTCTGGATATTTGTCTGATACTCTGGTTTCTCTACTCTTGCACTTCTTAAGACACTACTCTTACTTGGAGGTTGTAGATGTAACTACATGGATATTATCCCTGGGTAATCAAATAGTCTTTAACCTTATCCTATTTCACATGGCTTGAATGTACCACACTTTACTGTTCAATTATATGTTATATATTTAAGTGTTCTTGAATTAATTATCTGTTGTACTGTTTGCATAACAAAGTCCCTCAAGACTTAGTGGCTTAAGCCAACGCATGTTATCCCATGGTTTCTGCAGGTCAGGAACCTGGTGTGGCTTAGCTAAGGCATCTGTCTCAGAATCTCTCTCAAGACTACACAGTGTTGGTAGGTGTTTTGGCTTCATTTGAAGGCTCAACTAGCAGACGATCTGCCAACACATGATTGTTGCTTGGGTTCTCATCAGATGAGCTCACAGCATGGTATGCTGGCTATTTCTGAGACTATATATATATTATATATATATATATATAAATTTATTTTTGTTTGGCTGCACTGGGTGTTTGTTGCTGCGTGCAGGCCTTCTCTAGCTGAGGTGAGTGGGGACCACTGTCTAGCTGAATGCATGGGTTTCTCATTGCAGTGGCTTATCTTATTGTAGATCACAGACTCTAGGCACCTGGGCTTCCTTAGTCGCAGCACCACAGGCTCAGTAGTTGTGGCTCACAGGCTTTGTTGTCCTGAGGCATGTGGAAATCTTAGTTCCCAGACCAGGGCTCAAACCTGTGTCCCCTGCATTTGCAGGCAGATTCTTAACTAATGAACCACAAAGGAAGTCCTGGACATAGTCTTTTATACCTAATCTTGGCAGGGGCAGCCCATCACTTTTTTATGTTTGGTAGAAGTAAGGTACTACATCCAGTCCACAAACAAACGGAGAGGGAATATACAAGCATGTGAATCCTGGGAGGTGGGAATCATTCAGAACCACTTCAGAAGGTGCCAAACACATTGCTTTCCTAAAGAAACAGTGCCTTTCTTGATTTCTGCTTCAGTGCTTAGTAAAATATTGATGAAAGTTGGGCTTTTATGTAGTGTAGAGACAGCCTAATTATTTTGGTTTTGGTGACTGCATATATAAACTTATTAGCAATAGAAAAAGGTAGCCAAACAAGTTGCCTCACCTTGTTTTCTCCCTGGGTTATACGCTTATTTCTTGAGACTGCAATGAATACATTATTAATTTTCACTTGTATGTTGTGTAAGATCACTGCATAAATGAATCACCTTAGCTCTTACCAGTTTGAAAGATTTTCTTTAGTTACAAAGAGAGCTTCAGGATCTTCAACTCAACCTCCACTCTGGAATACATCCTTTAATGGCCACAGAAATGAAAAATGTGCCACCTGCAGACTTTCAGATAAACCGATCCCCATTTCCAGAGGGTGTGGAAATGTCTACTTTTAGTGGGATCTTTCAACATTGCATCATGCTCACACTTCGCTCTCTTCCTTAAATCCTGATAAATAACAAAGTGTTCTGTTTGAATAGGGGGCAGGTTTCTGCTATTAAAGATGCTCACATCGCAACCCTTTGCTATCTCTCAGGAGTCCTGCCAGTGCTTTTATCATTTGAAATCTAAAGGGGCTTAAAGTGGCTTCGTTGAAACCCTCTCTATGAAAAGTTAAAATCCTTCCATAAGTCAGAATGAAATGCAGCTATATAAAGACTCAGCAGTTACGTTACTTTCCAGGTAGAAAATGTCTTGGCTATGCTGTACCATATTACATCTGAAGAATAAAGTTTTTATATAAATCTCAGATATCTGAGATATGAGCACACAAGTTTTAAATATACACACCGAAATATTTGCTATGAGACTTTGCCCCGCATGAGGGCAGAGGCAGTATCACCCAAGTGGTAGATATGGAGAGCAAGTGATAGACCGACTCCTTAGGCGAACTCTATTTCCAGTGTGACTAGGATGCCAGTTATTCTAAGAGTCACTGCTGTGGGTGAATTATGTCCCCTTTCCAGATGTAAATGCTTCCAGAAGGAAAAACATGTAAGTAATTTTCAGAACCAGATACCTTTGGGTAAATTAGTCAGATTCTTTCCATAGGAAATCTCTTGATAGATGGCAAAATGTGGAGAGAAGTAAGCTAAGGGCCTTCCCAGGCAAGAGGATGGATAATGAGGGCCACCAGGCAGTTAGGGCACTGGAAGAACAGAGGAGAGACTGCATAGGGTGGCAGAACACCTCATGAATAAGGCATTTATTTGTGTGTCAGATGCCGTGTAAAGTGTCACATGTCCATCAGATAACCATCCTCATATCTCTCTTCATGGCTAGAAGGGGCAGAGCTGCGATTCAGGCTCAGCTTTGTCTGACTCTAAAGTGAGTGCTGTTTCATCACAGTTTCTCAGAATTATTCTGGAATTTAAGATGAGAAGCCCCAAAGATAGAATTGGCAACTTACTTCCTTAAGTGTATGTATGGTGAAAGAGAAAATGAGAGAGCCATCCTGCAGTAGAAATGAAATGCTTGTTACTACCTTTAGAGAGATTGCAATTGGATCAGTTTTTCTTTCCCATGGAAACTGTTTGCTTAGTTATCTTGAAATTTCTGTCTTGAGTGCTCCAGGCCACTTGGCATAGGTGGTTTAAGGGAACTTAATATGAGGGACCATATTTGCTCATGCACCTCCTTTCCTTCCTGCAAATATTGGACCAAACTACATCCTCAGAAACAGAAGCAAACAATAATTGATGGTCATATTAATAACCCTGAAACATCAAGAAAATGTCAAATTGTGTTCAGTGCCCCATATATAATCAGGCAAAGTATGCATCTAATATTTCAGAAAGATTTTTAATATGTTTATTTTTATAAATATTAGCACCTCATTCCACTAATGTCAACTCATCAGTTGACATGTTGCTTAATTTTTTAAAAGTCCTAAGAGGTGTTTGGCATGGTTCTTGTCATCAAGAATTTCTACTCTTGTTCAGTCAACAAATATTCAGTAAGTACCTACTGGATACTGGGCAGAAGTCTAGAGGCTAGAGATAAAGCATTGAATGAACTCAAACAGAACAAGAAGACAAAAGACATTAAATAGTTGAGGGGGTGGCTAGATGTAGTGTACAGACTTCTAAAATTTGATGATTCCATAAAGAAGGGAAATGTACAATGTTTGGGGAAATTTGCACTTGGCCAAATAGAGGCAGATTTTAATTTCTCAAAGAATCTAAAGTTTAATTTAAAAAGATCTGACTCCTCTTAAAATTGATGTCTGACCAACACATCCTTTTCCCCAGAGACACTACATTGATACCGTCCATCCATTCACTCATTCATTAATTTATTCAACATATACCTGAGCGCCTACTGCATGCAGGATAATGGGTTGGGCCTTATCAATATATTTGAACAGAAGAGCAAGCCCTGCCCCTCATGGGAAGATTTATATGTTGCAAAGTACAAGCAAGGAAAATAGCAAAGAGCTATTTGACAGGATACATATTGAAAGGCCTCTCTTAGGAGATGACATTCATGCTTGAAACCTGATGCCTCAGAAAGAGGCAGACCAGTGAAGACGTGAAAGAAGAGCATTGCTAGCTCAGCATTCAGCTTTCAGAGGGATGCAGGGGAGAGTGAAATTAGCATGTATAAAGAAAACGAAAACAAGGCCAGTTTGGCAGGTGCATTGGGAGTGAGGGTGGCAATTTTATAGGGTAGGAGAGGTGGCTGGGCTTCCCTGGTGGCTCAGACAGTAAAGAATCTGCCTGCAATGCAGGAGACCCAGGTTTGACCCCTGGGTTGGGAAGATCCCCTGGGAATGGCTACCTGCTCCAGTATTCTTGCCTGGAGAATTCCATGGAAAGAGGAGCCTGCTGGGCTATGGTCCATAGGGTCACAAAGGAATTGGACATGACTGAGTGACCAAGCACAGAGAGGTGGTCAGGGATCAGACTGTCAGTACCTTGGAAGTTATGATAAAGAACTTATGTATGAAAATAAATACATTTTATTTTCAATATAAAGGCAGTTGCTGATTGGTTTTAAGCAAAGAATGGTCCAAATCATGTTTATAAATGCTATTTTGGCTACTTTGTGGAGAATGGACTAAAAATGAAAAACAATTAGAAGGCTTTAGTTACAGGTGGAAATATCACAAGCTTTTCCCTTGGCAAAACTAGCAGATCATAAAAATACAGCCGGTAATTTTGCCTTCCATTTGTCTGAAGCACTTATTCTTCTTTTGGTTTAGAGATATTGAATCAACTCAACAGTGGCAAATAGCTTTTCTCTGGGGAATCGCTGACTCAATAAATTTTCAAAGCCAGTGTCCAGTTTAATTCACAGTGGTGTCTTTTCCCCTAGATGTTCAATAGCCTTTTCTCTTACTTCTTCTCCTCCTCCTTCCTCTTGTTATTGCTGTTATTATTATTTTCTTAGTCCTCCTTGATTCCTCCAAGCAATATTTATTATCTTATGCCACACTTACTCTTCTTCCTTCCAGCTCAAACAAGAGGCTTCTCACATTCTCAGTCATCCTAGTCCAGTCAAAATGTAGATTATGACCACAGTCTATACTGTGTACAGAGCAGGAGAAGAAATGATCCTTGTAAGATTAAGGAGATGATATCATGTTCATCATTAACAATAAACACATGAAAACCACTTGGTGATGAGAATTATGATTGCCAAAGGAGAGTGCAGTCAGTGGGTAAACTAGAAGGTGAGACAAGGAGGCACTCGCTCCAGGCTGGAGGAGAGTTGGCTTTGAACTAGCTTACAATAACCAGGGTTCAATTCCAGAGTGTATGAGTAGAGCAAATCCTGCCCTACCTTCTGAATATCTACCCAGGGAGGAGAGAAGAATGGATGTCAAGGATATAAACTCCTTAAATGCTGGGAAATATTGAAGGCAAAAGGAGAAAGGGGCAGCAGAGGATGAGGTGGTTAGACAGCATCACTGACTTAGAGGACATGAATTTGAGCTAACTCCAGAGATAGTGAGAAGGAAATGGCCACCCACTCCAGTATCCTTGCATGGAAAATCTCATGGGCAGAGGAGCCTAGTGGGCTGCAGTTGGGCACGACTGAGCAACTAACACTTACTTACACCAGAGATAGCGAAGGACAGGGAAGCCTGCTATGCTGCTATCCACAGGGTCACAAAGAGTTGGATATGACCAAGCAACTCAACAACAACAGACTTCTATTAGTCAACTTGGATTGTTGTAACAAAATACCATCGAGTGTGTGCACTAAACAAGAGACATTTATTTTTTCACAATTTTTGATGCTATTAGTCCAAGATCAGGGTGCCAGCATAATGGGTGTCTGGTGAGGCCCCTCTACTGGCTTGCAGATGGCCACATATGGTGGAGAGCAATGTCTCTGGTAGATTTCCTAATGTAAGGTCATTGATCCCATCATTAGGGCCCTACTCATGATGACATCTAAACCTAATTACCTGCCCTGGTCCTCACCTCCAAATACCATAACATCAGGGATTAGGTCTTAATTTGGGGGGTGGGGGGAATGAAATCAGTCTTAACACTATTTCAGGCCCTGTTTCAACTTTTAATTTTTTTACTTTCTTTTGTAATATTTGTTACGGGGATCATGAACTCCTTATTGCCAAATTCAGACTGAAATTGAAGAAAGTGGAGAAAACTACTAGACCATTCAGGTATGACCTAAATCAAATCCCTTAAGACTATACAGTGGAAGTGAGAAATAGATTTAAGGCACTAGATCTGATAGACAGTGCCTGATGAACCATGGATGGAGGTTCATGACATTGTACAGGAGACAGGAATGAAGACCATCCCCAAGAAAAAGAAATGCAAAAGAGCAAAATGGCTGTCTGAGGAGGCCTTACAAATATCTGTGAAAAGAAGGGAAGTGAAAAGCAAAGGAGAAAAGGAAAGATATACCCATTTGAATGCAGAGTTCCAAAGAATAGCAAGAAGAGATAAGAAAGCCTGCTTCAGCGATCAATGCAAAGAAATAGAGGAAAACAACAGAATGGGAAAGACTAGAGATCTCTTCAAGAAAATTAGTGATAACAAGGGAATGTTTCATGCAAAAGTGAAATGAAAGTGAAGTTGCTCAGTCGTGTCCGACTCTTAGCGACCCCATGGACTACAGCCCGCCAGGCCCTCCATCCATGGGATTTTCCGGGCAAGAGTATTGGAGTGGGGTGCCATTGCCTTCTCATTAACAGCGGCTAGGCATATTATATTTCATGCAAAGATGGGAACAATAAAGGACAGAAATTATATGGACCTAACAGAAGTAGAAGATATTAAGAAGAGGTAGCAAGAATACACAGAAGAACTGTACAAAAAAAGATCTTCATGACCCAGATAATCATGATGGTGTGATCACTCACTTAGAGCCAGACATCCTGGAATGTGAAGTCAAGTGGGCCTAAGGAAGCATCACTACGAACAAAGCTAGTGGAGGTGATGGAATTCCAGTTGAGCTATTTCAAATCCTGAAAAATGATGCTGTGAAAGTGCTGCACTCAATATGCCAGCAGATTTGGAAAACTCAGCAGTGGCCACAGGACTGGGAAAGGTCAGTTTTCATTCCAATCCCAAAGAAAAGCAATGCCAAAGAATGCTCAAACTACCACATAATTGCACTCATCTCATGCTAGTAAAGTAATGCTCAAAATTCTCCAAGCCAGGCTTCAGCAATACGTGAACTGTGAACTTCCAGATGTTCAAGTTGGCTTTAGAAAAGGCAGAGGAAGCAGAGATCAAATTGCCAACATCTACTGGATCATCAAAAAAGCAAGAGAGTTCCAGAAAAACATCTATTTCTGCTTTATTGACTATGCCAAAGCCTTTGACTGTGTGGATC
>NW_011494942.1:1063453-1072056 GCF_000754665.1 Bison bison bison
TCAGCTACGCAGATGACACCACCCTTATGGCAGAAAGTGAAGAAGAACTTAAGAGCCTCTTGATGAAAGTGAAAGAGGAGAGTGAAAAAGTTGGCTTAAAGCTCAACATTCAGAAAACTAAGATCATGGCATCTGGTCCCATCAGTTCATGGGAAATAGATGGGGAAACAGTGGAAACAGTGTCAGACTTTATTTTTGGGGGCTCCAAAATCACTGCAGATGGCGACTGCAGCCATGAAATTAAAAGACGCTTACTCCTTGGAAGGAAAGTTATGACCAACCTAGATAGCATATTAAAAAGCAGAGACATTACTTTGCCAAGAAAGGTCTGTCTAGTCAAGGCTATGGTTTTTCCTGTGGTCATGTATGGATGTGAGAGTTGGACTGTGATGAAGGCTGAGCGCGGAAGAATTGATTCTTTTGAACTGTGGTGTTGGAGAAGACTCTTGAGAGTCCCTTGGACTGCAAGGAGATCCAACCTGTCCATCCTAAAGGAGATCAGTCCTGGACGTTCATTAGAAGGACTGATGCTGAAGCTGAAACTCCAATACTTTGGCCACCTCATGCGAAGAGTTGACTCATTTGAAAAGACCCTGATGCTGGGAAAGATTGAGGGCAGGAGGAGAAGGGGATGACAGAAGAGGAGATGGTTGGATGGCATCACGTATTCAGTGGACATGGGTTTGGGTGGACTCCGGGAGTTTGTGATGGTCAGGGAGGCCTGGCGTGCTGTTATTCATGGGGTCACAAAGAGTTGGACATGACTGAGTGACTGAACTGAACTGAAGTGATATCATATGAAATACTATGCATATGTAGAGACTCTGTCTCTTCCATGAAACTAGGCTCTACAAACACAGTGATTGGGTTCTTTGCTCATTACTTTTTTCCCAACTGTTTAAATGATAGGTGCTTGGTACATATCCACCTAATGAATGTTTAAATTTGAAGTCTAATACAAATTTATATTTAAAAAGCCCTTCTGTGATTTATATATTGGGATTCTGCATTAATATCTTACTTTTTACAATGAAATACATTGTAATGCATGCTGAGAAAATACGTGTAATTCATGCTAAGAAACTCTGAAAATATTGAATACCTCTCGATAAGCTCTTCCATCATTTGCATTATGGGCAAACAGACAAGAATTTATAGTGTTTCATAAAACCCTCTGTGGATTATATTGACTAGCTTCTCTTACAAAAATCACTCAGTCCTTTGGTCCAGGATATCTTAGCCAGGAACTCAGGACTCCCTGCAACCTGGTTTCCATTTACTGTCTAGTGTTGTCGGTTCTTCTCCTTCAGTCTGCTGACTCCACTAGAAACTGCTTGCTAGTTTATCTGTTTCAAAAACATGCCCTGCAGCTTTGCCCCTGTTGCTCTCCTAAATCTGCTGATGGTATTCTGAGATAAACTTTTCCTAAGGCTTCACTTATGGTGGTGGTTTAGTCACTAAATCTGACTCTTGCAGCCCTAGGGTCTGTAGCCCCCCAAGATCCTCCATCCATGGGATTTTCCAGGCAAGAATACTGGAGTGGTTTGCCATTTCCTTCCCCAGGAGATCTTCCTAACCCAGGGATCGAACCCTCGTCTCCTGCACTGCTGGCAGATTCTTCACCAGCTGAGCTACCAGGGAAGCCTTCACATATAATCCTATTTGATCCTTACCATGATCCTATGGGGTGGATATTGTTGTACATATTTTAGCTGAAGAAATTCAGGGTCAGGAGTGAAGTAACTTGCCTAAAATGACATGGCTAGTAAGTTGCAAACCCAAGCCTCTACCCCAAAGTTTGTAATCCCCAACATGATACCTTTACTTCTGAAAGGACCTGTCTGCATCTCCCTAGATCCTCAAGGCCAACTTAGATGGTACTTCATCCATCAAGTCTTTGCTGAATACTCTAGTTCAATGAATCATCCCTTCTGGTAACAAAAATAGCTATTATTTGTTGACTGCCTACTATGTACCAGGACTTCTGTTAAGTTCTTTTATGTTAATTATCTTATTTAATGCTCTCATTGACCTTATGCAATTAGTATAACATTATTACAGATTAGAAGCTAGCTTCAGAGTGATAAGGATATCTTATTCAAGGTGACAGAGCTACAATATTTCAGGGAAGGGGTTCAAACCCAGGTCTGTCTGGCCTTGGAGCCAGAGTTTTGCCTTGTAATCTCCCATGTTAGAAGTACAACCTATTCCACCAGGCATGGCTGGTTATAGGATAATGTGTTAATGTGAATAATTTGAATGAAGTCATCCTGATTAGAAATAAGGGCAAGGAGTGACCAACACAGCACAGATCTGTATAAAAGAGTATAAGCTGGATGGCTGTATTAGTTTCATTTGATGCTATAACTACCACAAATGCACTGGCTTAAAACAACACAAATTTATAATCTTATGGCTCTGGATATCAGAAGTCCTAAAATCAAAGTTTCGGCAGGGCTGCATTTTTTTTCTCAAGTCCCTAGGAAAGGATATGTTTTCTTGGCTAGTTTTTACAGCCTGCTGGCATCGCTTGGCTTGATTCTATCCTACAGCTTCAGTGTCAGCAGTGTTGTATCCTTCAAACTTTTTCCTTTGACTCTTCTCTCTTAAAAGGACCCTTTTGATTGCACTGGGTTCCTCTGGACAATCCAAAGTAATGTTTCCATCACGAGATCTTCTGCTTAATCACATTTGGAAAGTCCCTTTTGACAGAGAAGATAACGCATTCATGTTCGTGGGGTTAGGACATGAACATCTTTGGGGAAGGGGGAGGCGTTATTCAGCCTGCCACAGTGATGGTGGTGTACAGGACTTTCAGCTCTCAAGGGCTAGGGAGAGGGAGTTGAGGACTGATTGCTTTAATCCATACTATGGGTCTTTTTATTTTAAGGAAAAGCAGAGAGAAACAGTTAATCCAAAGGAAAAAGCTCTAATGGTGAGATTTCAGGCAGTGCTACCTGCAGCACTTTTCAAAATTCAAAAGGTAAGTCACTGCCTATTGTACCGACACAGAACACTAACTAGGAAAAATTCCCACAGAGATTTCTCCGTAAGTCTTCACTAGGGATACACCTATGATGATCAGACATCATCTCTGTGAAACTCTTCAATCCTGTTGGAGTACTATAAGTGGAGACATGGTCAGATAGCAGGGCAGGGGCTGCCCGGAGGCCATGCCATGGAGATGACCTTACCTGTTTTCTAGATGATGGAGAGATGGC
Source organism: Bison bison bison (assembly GCF_000754665.1). Taxonomy (NCBI): domain Eukaryota; kingdom Metazoa; phylum Chordata; class Mammalia; order Artiodactyla; family Bovidae; genus Bison; species Bison bison. The sequence goes on from NW_011494942.1 coordinate 1,066,675, forward strand.
ATTTGGATGCCTGACTTTCCTAAGTTTTCATTGCAAGTGAGTTGAAGGGTTGGAACTGAATTGGTGGTTGCTTGAATCTCAGTCCAGTGTCCTCCTTCATTCTGACTGAACTTGAGGGATGTTTTTAAAGGCAGTGGAGAGAAAAGGTGTCTGGTAGGAAAGAACAGTATAGACAGCAGAAGGCCAGAAGCTTAGAGCAGCATGTCAGTGGAGCACCAAATGTCTTTCCATGCTTCACTTTTTAATAGAGCCCTACTTTCCTTTTTCTCCTCTTGCTTGCTTTTCTCTCTTTAAGACAATGTCAACGTCTGTGGTGGAGGCCCTGTGGTGTGGGCACTTGATACAGGAAAGATTGGAGGTGATAGAGGAGTGCAAGCAATGATTTTTATTTCACTTCCAACTCTGTTCCTGTTGCTCACATGACTTAGAAGTTAAGTGGGTAAAGAGCAAAACACTTGTTACACTTGTGGAAAATGATTTAGGTTGTTATAGTATACCTATCCCAATGTCTCTATTTCCATGTGAACAACACCTACAAATTGGACTGTAAACCTCATGGTACTCTTCCCCTCCTGATTCTGCAGCATAGGCAAAATTCTACAGCACAATGCTGTTTTTTAAAAGCCACTTTATTGACACATGATTGAAATATAAAAAGAGGTATATATTTAATGCATACAACCAGATGAATTTGGTGATCAGATACACGCATGACACTATCACCATCACCACCATCCAGGTCATGAATGTATTCATCACCTCCAAAACTGTCCTTCCACCTTTATTATTATTATTGCAACACTTAACATAAGATCTACCTTCTTAACAAATTTTAAGCATCCAGGACAGTATTGTTAGCTATAGGTGCTTGCTATATAATGGATATCCAGAACTTATTTATCATATATAACCAAATGCTGAGGTTTTTGAGGCTACTAGATCAAGCCCTCGGAATAAAGATATACATGTAATTCTAGCCTCTGGCAAATAGATGGGCAAATAGTAAGAGGAAGAGATAGCAGGCATTTGCAGAGTAACTTGAAGGAAATAAGTTTCTTTATACTGAGAGAATTTTAACATAGTTAATTTCAGCTAAGGACATATTCTTTGAGTTGGGTATCTGTTTATTGTATTTAAGATCTTGGTATATATTTGGTGAACTCAGTTAAAGCAACACTTTTTGAGGAACATTGGCTTCACAAGAAGTATTTAAGTCTCAAGATGCTGCATATTAATGCTTCCACTCTGGAAAAAAAAAATCTGAAGATACAAGGTAAGATTTGCTTCAGCCAGTATGATTTCTTCTTTGTCTATTTACCTCATCCAGACTGACATCAGCTCCCCTGCTCATTCACACAGACATGTTAGAGCAGACGTGCTCCCCATTCTAAGGAAATTTGCTGTAAAGAGAGTCTGAAGTGAATGATACTTTCTACTATAACCAATACAGAATTGCAAAAGTGAAGAAGAATTGTAAAAGTGGAGAAGATATTTGGGAGAGAGGGGATTTTCTTCCTACAAATAACCACTGCATTTTATACTCTGTTTATATCCACTTTAAATCTCCTTTACCACCAAAAGGAATTTAAATGCTTATTTCTCTCTCAGTGTAATATCTAAGTATTTTTTCCCCTAATGCTTCCATCTCTAGAATGCATACAAACCTACTAACAGTTGACTTGGGAATGGACATCCAAAGGTTGATCAGCTGTTATTTCTCAGGGCCAGGGCTGCATCAGCAGCATGACAACCTACAAGCAGCTGGAACATCTGGAACAACATCATAGGAGTAAAGGGAATGATGTCTCATGGCCAGATCTCAGACTAACTCAAACAAAACAAATTCAGTCTGATGATAAATTCACTTTGGCTCTTGCTCTTGTGTTGGAAGCATCCAGTCCCTGCCAGGACAACCAGTATGGCTGAAAGGAGGAAGTTAAAACAGCAATTAGATGGTACTAATGTGGCTCCGGTATAATCCCTCCCTTGGTTTCAGGTCTGCCTGCCAGGGCTTTGGCCAGCATCCCAGTGCTTAATTGCATTTCGCAAGTAGCCGTGGTACACAATTGCCACTCTATCTCCCTAACTAATTTCAGACACAACCCTCATAACCAGTTCACTAAAGGGAACTGAAATACCTCTGACAGAAAAAGATGAAAGTATTTTCTAGTTTAAAGACTGATTCAATTGAGGGAATAGTTGGTTCTGAGAGAGAAAAGAATAGGAGGTAAAATAGATGAATAAATCATACCCTTGAATTCTAGAAGTATCTTTCATTATTATTATTTTGTAAAGCATGATAGAGTAACTGTTAACAAGATCTGAGACATTGCTACTGTTGAAATTTTATATACATTTTCAAGTGGAATAGATCTTAATTGGAATTCGGCCTTATGGTAATTGAAGGGCAGTGGAGCTTAGTAGAATGGGTCCTGGTCTTATTCTGGAGATCACTGGTTCTAGGCCCAATAAACTATTTTAGTCTTGTCTATGCTAGTTGCTAAATATATGAACTTGGAGAAGCCACTTAGAAATTTAATATTTCCATTTTCTCCTCAACATATTGAGGATAAATGTTTCCCTTGTCTAATTTGCAGGATTGTTAAAACACTTGTAAAATTGCAAAATAATGAGTTTGAGGACTTATGTTAAAATCTTAACTAGTAAATATTTCTAGTAAAAAATAAATAGATGTGTATCCACTATAGCCATCTATAAAATTATAATGAAGGCTGGAGGAAGATTAAAGAAGTGTGAGTTTTAAGGGAGATCAACAAAAAGCATCCACAAAAAAGAGCACAAGGGAAATGTTATCTCCTTGAGATAATGCTAATCAGAATAGACAAACTCCATTAGGCTACAGCGCAATGGGAATGGAGCTGGTCAGCCACCAGTTGACACTTCTGAGCACTTACAGGCCACTGAACACTATGATGGCCATTGTGGGAATTAGAACATCCCTGTGTTCTTAAGGGGACCATAATCTAGCTGAATAAACAAGACCCAGATATTATGCCATTGGACAAGAAAATATGCACTTATAAGTTGTTAAGTACACGTTTAAAGGTCAGTAGAAGTTGAAGTCACAAAAAAGAAGAAAATCAGAAGAAGAGAACAGTTTAGAGAGGCTTCATGGAGGATCCAGGATTTGAGTGGGACTGAAAGAATGTTAAGATTTGAAAGTAGAAAATAGGAGAAAGTTTAGCTGTTTCAGGAGAAGGGAACATAATGAATAAAAGTGTAGAGGAGAGAATAACTATGATGAAAAGAGAGGTGGCTATGTTAATTAAAGTGTGATTTATAAATCTTGTTTATAGTTCCTACATACATAAGCAGCTATGGCAAAGTTTCTCACCAAAAGGCGTCATGCATTTAATACCTATACCAAACAGTAACTCAGTAGCTCATGTAATGTATAAATGTCTGAATCTTCCTGAAAGATGACAGAGATCCTAGACAAACAAGGCTTAGCTGAAAATGGTGAGAACACTTCAAGTACAAAAGAACAAATAAAAAGGAAAGGACCAAATCTAACAAGGGTCAGAAACAGACATCAAAGTCAAGTTAGAGAATCAAGAGTTCAAAGAGATGAGGTCAAACAAGAGCAGAGTCTAGAGAAAGCTCAGAAAAGAGGGCCTTGAACCTTTGCCTCTAAGACCAGCTGGTCACCGGGGCTTGCTTCTATGAGCTAACAGAAGACATTCAGGAGTCTGGTTCAGAGGCCTGGGGGTTGGGGGAATTGACAGGAGGCCATTTAGATCAGTGCAGTAACAGCTTTCAATAATCAAATTCTACTTTGCAGTCCTGTTCCCTTAAGATCCTTGTCATAGGAAGAAAGCTGATGTTTACTAAGCCTGAAGAATCATGGAACCTGAAAGTGGATTTAAATAGGTCTTCTTATTTGATTTTAGCTGAATTGTTAATACCAATATGTTTAAAGGAATCTTTGGGAAGATTTGACTTTATAGGTTGGAAGGAAAAACATAATTAAGATCCATTATATATATATATAAAATAAACTAATTTGTTTATTTTAATTGGAGGATAATTACAATATTGTGATGGGTTTTGCCATACATTATTAGGTAGGAAGTTAGATATCAACCAGGCCTCCCCTGGAGAAGCCCCTGTGGTTATTTTGTATCCACTGTGTGCCTAGAATGCATGGGCAGGAGTTGAAAAGTCTCTGGTTATTTTGTTGCATATCTGTGTACTCTCCTGGGTGTGTCTGGGCTGGAGTTTAGAGATCAGCTTGCATCCCTAAAGGTCAGTTTTCATTCCAATCCCAAAGAAAGGCAATGCCAAAGAATGTTCAAACTACCGCACAATTGCACTCATCTCACATGCTAGCAAAGTAATGCTCAAGATTCTCCAAACCAGACTTCAGCAATACGTGAACTGTGAACTTCCTGATGTTCAAGCTGGTTTTAGAAAAGGCAGCGGAACCAGAGATCAAATTGCCAACATCCTCTGGATCATGGAAAAAGCAAGAGAGTTCCAGAAAAACATCTATATCTGCTTTATTGACTACGCCAAAGCCTTTGATTGTGTGGATCACAATAAACTGTGGAAAATTCTTCAAGAGATGGGAATACCAGATCACCTGACCTGCCTCTTGAGAAATCTGTATGCAGGTCAGGAAGCAACAGTTAGAACTGGACATGGAACAACAGACTGGTTCCAAATAGGAAAAGGAGTATGTCAAGGCTGTATATTATTACCCTGCTTATCTAACTTATATGCAGAGTACATCATGAGAAACGCTGGACTGGAAGAAACACAAGCTGGAATCAAGATTGCCGGGAGAAATATCAATAACCTCAGATATGCAGATGACACCACCCTTATGGCAGAAAGTGAAGAGGAACTCAAAAGCCTCTTGATGAAAGTGGAAGTGGAGAGTGAAAAAGTTGGCTTAAAGCTCAACATTCAGAAAATGAAGATCATGGCATCTGGCCCCATCAGTTCATGGGAAATAGATGGGGAAACAGTGGAAACAGTGTCAGACTTTATTTTTCTGGGCTCCAAAATCACTGCAGATGGTGATTGCCGCCATGAAATTAAAAGACGCTTACTCCTTGAAAGGAAAGTTATGACCAACCTAGATAGCATATTCAAAAGCAGAGACATTACTTTGCCAAGAAAGGTTTGTCTAGTCAAGGCTATGGTTTTTCCTGTGGTCATGTATGGATGTGAGAGTTGGACTGTGAAGAAGGCTGAGTGCCGAAGAATTGATGCTTTTGAACTGTGGTGTTGGAGAAGACTCTTGAGAGTCCCTTGGACTGCAAGGAGATCCAACCAGTCCATTCTGAAGAAGATCAGCTCTGGGATTTCTTTGGAGGGAATGATGCTGAAGCTGAAACTCCAGTACTTTGGCCACCT
>NW_011494942.1:1072156-1084727 GCF_000754665.1 Bison bison bison
AGTTGACTTATTGGAAAAGACTCTGATGCTGGGAGGGATTGGGGGCAGGAGGAGAAGGGGACGACAGAGGAGGAGATGGCTGGATGGCATCACTGACTCTATGGACGTTAATCTGAGTGAACTCTGAGAGTTGGTGATGAACAGGGAGGTGCTGCAATTCATGGGCTCGCAAAGAGTCAAACACGACTGAGTGACTGAACTGAACTGAACTGCATCCCTTTCAGCTAGGCCTCCCCTCATTACTCATGTCTAACTTTCTACCTAACATCAACCTGAATCGGCCGCAGGTATACATGTTTCCCCCCTCTCCTGCCCCCACCATCATGAACCTCCTTTCCACCTCCCTCCCCATCCTGTCCCTCTGGGTTGCCCCAGAGTACCAGCTTTGGGTGCCCTGCTTCATGCATCGAACTCACACTGGTCATCTATTTTAAATAAGGTAATTATACGTTTTAATGCTGTTCTCTCAAATCATCCCACCCTCACCTTCTCCCACTGAGTCTCCTTTGCTGCCCTGCATGTAGGGTCATTGGTACCATCTTTATAGATTCCATATATATGCATTAATATGCAGTATTTGGCTTTCTCTTTCTGACTTCACTGTATAATAGGCTCCAGGTTCATTCACCACATTAGAACTGACTCAAATGTGTTCCTTTTTATAGCTGATTTAATATTCTATTGTGCATATATACCACAACTTCCTGATCCATTCATCTGCCAATGGAAATCTAGGTTGCTTCCATGTCCTAGCTATTGTAAAGAGTGCTGCAATGAACCTTGGGGTACATATGTCTCTTTCAATTCTGGTTTCTTTGGGTTATATGCCCAGCTTCCTTAAAAAACTGGGAATAGAACTGCCATAGGACTAAGATCAATTATATTTTGAAATATCAAATTTTGACTTCCAATAGTTATAGGAGACTATTCATCCTATACTACTTGAGATAATAAGAAAGACTTAGGGAGATAAAATTGAATTTTCGAAGTAATTGATTTGACTATATCTATAAGGTAGTCTCATGTAGATTTAGTAATTCTGTCTGCAGCTTTCTCCAGAGAGACCAACATTCCTGCTTGGGGTATCAATGCCCATTTTTGCAAAGGTAATGCCCTGGTGGCTCAGTGGTAAAGAATCCCCCTGCCAGTGCAGGAGATGCAGGAGATACAGGTTTGATCCCTGGGTTGGGAAGATCTCCTGGAAAAGAAAATGACCTATCCCCTTATAGCAGCCTCAACCTAGGACCAGGTTTGGCAGAAGCAAAAAAGGGAACACAATCAGAATAGTTGTTACAAAGCCCATTCATTTTATTAAACTTTATTCACTTTATTAAATTGTATTAACTTCATTAATAAGTTTAGTGAATTCAAGTCAGAGTCTATTAATTAAATTATTGCATAAAATAATGATCTGAGTTTAATTAATCTGGTTTACTTTTTCTTCTTGGTCCCTTTGCTTCTGTTTTATTAATAGCTCATCAGTTAAAAAATCAAAGACTAGAAGTTATGAGTGGGAAACCCAATCAATTGAATTAGCATGTGAAAAAATTGAGATACTTACTGCATGTCTTAAACCAAAATAAATGCCAGATGGATTGAAATTTTAAACATAAATAATAGAAGCCTGAGAGAACTAGAAAAAATAAGTGAATAATTATACTTGATAAAGAAGAATTGCCTATGCAAAGTCCCCAAAACACAGCTCATAAGGGAAAATATTGATAGACTAGATAACATAAAATTTTTAAACTTGGTAAAGCAAATAAAACCACAGACCCAAATTAAAAGGTAAATCACAGCCTGGAAAAGTATTTATAATACATTTGACAAATGGAAGATTAATTTCCTCAATACTTAAGGAAATCTTATAGGTCAGTAAGCGATGAAAATCCCAATGGAAAAAAAAAGAAATGATAACCATAAGAAAGAATGTTCATCATAACTAGTAGTGAAATAAATATAATGTAATTAGCAGTAAGAAAAACACTAAGCTTGGCAAAGAAAAATACCCAGTGTTGGTAAGGGTCTGGAGGAAAGATAGTCCTGTACACTGAAATAACAGTGGTTAAATTTTATTTAGTCTATAAGATTCCATTTTATATTTTTAAATTTTCACATTTAATCTTCAGAACAACTCTAAAAAATAATAGCATTATTTTAGTTATTTTTCACATATGGAAATTAAGACCTAGAGGGATTTAGCGAGTTGCCAAGTATTTTCAACCAGAGATCATTAAGCTAAGACTGGACCCTGAAGTCTGTCTCAGAGACCATCATCTTACTCATCAGTGTGAGGTTATCTCTGTTTAAGGGGGATATGAATTGATAATGCCTTTCTGGAAGGCAATTTGGCAAAACCCAATTCAATTGCAAAAGTTGTTAAACTGTTCATACCCTTTTACCCAAGAATTCTTTTAGGAATATAGTAAGTGATGTAAGAAAGATGCAAAATTATACTTGTAATGATATTTATTAAAGTGTGGTCCACAGTAAGAAGATAGTACAAATTTCAAAGTTGGAGGAAATGGCATTACAACTGTAAGGGACATCTGCAGTGGAGTGTGATGCATATATTACAAAAGATGATGTAACAATATAATGAGGGTCAGGGGAATAGGCTTTATTTGAGTTCTAAAAGTCTAGAACAACAGCTCCTGTATTCCATTTATTGCCAAGTCCAATTATAAGCTCTTCTATGGTAATTATAAGTTCTTCTACTTTTTATTATTAACATTTAGAGACAGCCTGCTATTACTGAGTATTTATGACCAAAATAGACAAATACGTTGTTGTCATGGAGCTTACATTCTAGTTGGGGAGACAGACTATAAGCAAAAATAAAGAAGGAAAACACTTAGCGTATCAATGGTTAAAGAGAAAAAAATAAAGCATATGCAATGTTGGCAGGAGGGTGACAATTGAAATTTATGTAGAGTGACCAGGAAAGTGACCTCCCAGAGAAGATAACTTTTTATTAAATAGCTCATATCCCATGACAACATTAAAATAGAGAGTAATGAAATCATTTCCCTGAGGTCTGGCACCCAGTTAGTGTTAATACAAGAGGCAGAACATGAGCACTCTGATTCCATTATGCTATAAATAAAACTTTTAGAGTTATGTTTATAATTATTAATAGTAGTGAATTATGAGTGGTGAAATGTATTGATTTTTTTAACTTTAATATTTGTTGATATATGAGATACATGGTGTCTTAGTGCTGATGTGTGTGGCTCTAATATTGGTGGTGATGAGACAGAAGAATAGCCGATTAGAAATCTTTAGACAATTTTTGAATGCATTTCAGGGCTCACTAGACCGACTCACTTCTCTGGCTTCTACTGTAGTTGCTGTACTTCAATTGAACACTTTGATTCTCATCATTATAACCTTTATCTCCCAGATATGGGGTCTCCAATGTGACTTCTCCGCTGGCCTACCTGTATGGTGGCCCCACATTGTCCAAGCCACTGACTCTCTCCCTCCTTTACTTCCTACTCCTTCTGGTCCCACCTTCAGTTAATTGTCAAATCAAATCAATTTGTATATCATAATTTTCTTATTCATTCCCCCTTCTTTCCATTATCATGGCCATGGTACCAATTTAGTGTTTAATTCTTTCCCTAGCCAGGAGGCTAACTTACAGATAATAGCTGGATTTAACCAAACCCCATTAGGTCACTCTGCTGATCATACACTTTCAATGATCTCCCCAGTTCCTTTTAAGAGAAGAGCAAATTCCTCGCCCTGACATTCATGGCTAAAAGTGATGGACATTTCCCATTTCAGGCCTTACTCCCAGTTGTACATATTTTTTAATCCAGCCATTACAGGGATACTAATGCTCACCAGACAACCTACTTTCCATTTACACGTTTGAGCTCTTTGCAGTTCCCCAAGACCAATGACCATTTCTGGTTTATTGGCTAGGAGTAGAGAAGACACGTGTTGCTTCCATTCTAGAATGTAGAAGAACAGGTGGGAGTTCTCCATACTTTATTCTCTGGAAGCAACAGGGGAAGCTGCATATTTCAGATCATGCAAGTACAAAATGGTGGCATCTGAGTGTCCCCACTGATCTCTGACAGATGTGTAGGGTGAGCAAGAAGTAAACCTTTGATGTGTTGGTGTGTTGTTACATTGAGCTCCTAATTTGTTACTACAGCATAACCTAGTTCATCTCAAGAAATCCATCAACCACTGTGGGTAAACTCACCAGTCCCTGCCCAACTTTGTGCTTTCTGTATCCTTACCTTTGCCTTGGTTTATGCCTACATTGTGAACTTTCTTTAATCAATTCCTTCATCACCTCATCACATTAATCCGCTTATTTAAATTTTACTCATCCTTCCAGATTCATCACAAATGCCAACCCTGCCTTAGTGCTTCTCTTTATTTGCCCAATCAGATGTAATTTATCTTTCTTCTAATCATAAAGAAGCTTGTTGGTTACCTTTCTGATTACTCTTCACAATTTCTGTCTCATTTCATAGTTATTGGTATACTTCTTTTTTTTCTCGGTTAGAATAGCAGGGCCTCCTGAGGGTCTGAGTCATATGTATATGTCTAACCTTCGCAGCTTCTTATACCTAATAGTTTTCTGGAAAAAAAAAAAATTTGTGAACCTGAGTTGAAGACTCATTAAGTATACAGTACAGTTTTCAAAATTTCTACCTTAATGGCTAGCGATCTCTTCAAGAAAATTAGAGATACCAATGGGATATTTCATGCAAAAATGGGCACGCAAAGGACAGAAATGGTATGGACCGAACAGAAGCAGGAGATATTGAGAATAGGTGGCAAGAATACATAGAAGAACTACACAAAAAGATCTTCATGACCTGGATAACCATGATGATGTGATCACTGACCTAGAGCCAGACATCCTGGAGTGTGAAGTCAAGTGGGCCTTAGGAAGCATCACTATGAACAAAGCTAGTGGAGATGGTAGAATTCCAGCTGAACTATTTCAAATCCTAAAAGGTGTTGCTGTTAAAGTGCTACACCAAATATACCAGTAAATTTGGAAAACTCAGCAGTGGCCACAGGACTGGAAAATGTCAGTTTTCATTCCAATCCCAAAGAAAAGCAATGCCAAAGAATGTTCAAACTACTGCACAATTGCACTCATTTCACATGATAGCAAGGTAATGCTCAAAATTCTCCAAGCCAGGCTTCAACAGTATGTGAACCATGAACTTCCAGATGTTCAAGCTGGATTTAAAAGAGGCAGAGGAACCAGAGATCAAATTGCCAATATTCATTGGATCATAGAAAAAGCAAGAGAATTCCAGAAAAACATATACTTCTGCTTCATTGACTATGCTAAAGCCTTTCTTTGATTGTGTGGATCACAACAAACTGTGGAAAATGCTTAAAGACATAGGAATACCAAACCACCTTATCTGCCTCCTGAGGAACCTGTATACAGATCAAGAAATAACAGTTAGACCTGGACATGGAACAACAAACTGGTTCCAAATTGGGAAAGGAGTACATCAAGGCTGTATATTGTCACCCTGCTTATTTAACTTATATGTAAAGTATGTGTGTGTGTGTGTGTGTGTGAGTGTTAGTCACTCAGTCCAACTCTTTGCGACCCTATGGACTGTAGCCTGCTAGGCTTCTCTGTCCATGGAATTCTCCAGGCAAGAATACTGGAGTGGGTTGCCATTCCCTTCTCCAGGGGATCTTCCCAACTAAGGGATTGAATCTATCTATCCTAAATTGCAGGCAGATTCTTTACCATCTGAGCCACTAGGGAAACCCATATGTAGAGTACATCATGTGAAATGCTGGGCTGGATGAACCACAAGCTGGAATCAAGATTGTAACCTCAAAAAAAAAAAAAAAAAAAAAAAGATTGTAACCTCAGATATGCAGATGACACCACCCTAATGGCAGAAAGTGAAGAGGAACTAAAGAGCCTCTTGATGAAGGTGAAAGAAGAGAGTTAAAAAGCTGGCTTAAAACTCAGCATTGAAAAAGCTAAGATCATGGCATCCGGTCCATTACTTCATGGCAAATAGATGGGGAAACCATGGAGACAGTGACAGGCTTTATTTTCTTGGGCTCCAAAATCACTGCAGATGGTGACTGCAGCCATGAAATTAAAAGACACTCGCTCCTTGGAAGAAAAGCTATGACCAACCTAGATGGCATATTAAAAAGCAGAGACATCATTTTGCCAACAAAGGTCCATATAGTCAAAACTATGGTTTTTCCAGTGGTCATATATGGATGTGAGAGTTGAACCGTAAAGAAGGCTGAGCACTGAAGAACTGATGCTTTTGAACTGTGATGTTGGAGAAGACTCTTCAGAGTCCCTTGGACAGCAAGGAGATCAAATTTGTTAGTCCTAATGTAAATCAACCCTGAATATTCATTGGAAGGACTGATGTTGGAGCTGAAGCTCTAGTACTTTGGCCACCTGATGCGAATAACTGACTCATTGGAAAAGATGCTGATGCTGGAAAAGACTGAAAGCAGGAGGACAAAGGGACCACAGAGGATGAGATGACTCAATGGACATGAGCTTGAGCAAACTCTGAGAGACAGGGAAGCCTGCCATGCTGTGGTCCATGGGGTTGCAAAGAGTCAGACACAACTAGGCTACTGAACAACAATGACCATAATGGCTAAAAGAAAATAGGATTTGGGTGTTTGGGGAACTAACTTTTATATAATGATTTTTTATGCTGATTCTATTAGTTTCCTGTTTCTCTTCTATTTTCATCATTGCGTGTTAAACTTCTTTTCACTTTTGTCCTCTCAAGACGTAGGACATTGCTTGGTACAAAATTAGTACTAGATAATATGTCAGTGAGTCAGGAAAGATTCAGTACATAAAATATTACTGTGTTAAAAATTGAGTTAGCTAAGATTTAATTGTGTACAAGACCTCTAGACCTGGAAATAGCCATCGACATATAAGATGAGAGAGTTTTAAAGCTAATAGTGCATCCAGAGAAAGGGAAATGAAAGCTAAATTTTGAAGGTGTTACATTTTGAAAAGGATTCTCATGTAAAGTATCTCATCATTTGATTGTTAATCACTCTCTCAAATAGGCAGGTGTTAGTCCCACTTTGGACAAAAAGAAACTAAATCCCAGAGAGGTTAAGTGACTTGTGCAAGGTCAAACAGGTTTAAAAATGGAGTTCTCAGACATCCCAGTTCCTGGCCACTGCTCTTTACTCTATATGTTCTGGCCTTTCCTTATCTAACGTCAGGACAAGGAGCATCTTCAGAATCATCATTGCTCTTGTGTAATGTGTTATTTCGGCAGCATCAAGTAGATTAGTAGCTGAAGAAGGTACATGTACACACACGCTAACACACACACATAATTATACAAGCCACCTCCAGTCTAGGCTAAAATAGGATTAATCCTGTGTTCATTGCTGGTGAATGCTGAATCCTTCCATATCGGTGTTTGTGTTTAAGACTAAGTCCATATACACACTCTGTAATTGAATGTCAAGAAATATGAAAATATATTGTTTTATTGCTACTGTTCATTGATTTATAGAAGTGATTTATTGTCAATGGACATGCAGTAACACAAATCATTTTGCTGACACCATCAGCTGCCTTAACTAGGTTGTCAGTTCACGACATTAAAGGTAATGGATGGTGATTATTTTACAGTAATGGGTTTAATCAGCACTTTGAATGACTTAGCAGTCATGTCAGAGTAGAGTCAACTCATCATTCATCAAGGCAGCATTTTGTTTACCAACATCATCTATAATTCATTTGATTGTTGACAATCATCAGCAAATACCTCTCAGGCAAAGTTTTATCAAAGATAGAAATCTGCACAGCTGCAGCCTGCTCAGTAACTCTATGGGCTGTCTGAGCAGACACAGATGGGGAGGGAAGGATGCCCATCCTGTGAACCCCCAGAATGAAGGTTCCTACCAACTAGGCTTCCAGTCTTCTCGCCATCCCCATGGATTGGATTCTTTTATTTCCATCTGTTTAACTCCCTCATTTCTTAAGGTCTTTAGTCACCCAGAAAGAATTCAGAAAGATCTTCAGTCCAGGAAGTAGGAAAGTGAGAAGTGTATGATCTTATTGTTTGGATCAGTTCCACCCAGCTAAATACATGGTCTTGAACTCTGCTACTTGTGACTAGTCACAGTGGCAATGCATCCATTACTGAGGTTCTGATGTGTCTGGGCAGGTTTGGTGACCCATTGGGGTAGATGTAGCAAGTACCTGGTTTTGTAAGAGATTGTTGGGCATCCTATAGGAAAGTTCAACAGAAACCTGGAGACTGTTTGACCCTTTGAATATTTCATATTTGTCAACAGAAAAAGTTATATACATGCAATATTTTTGTACATGATTTTAGGGAGTTAGCAAACTCTGGGAAGTCAAGCTATTGGCAGTAGAGTAGAGTTAGGATCTTGGATTCTGGAGGCAGCTACACTTGGAATATCTGTTCTGCCATTACCAGTTGTGAGCCTTGAGCAAGTGACTAAACATCTTTTGGCTTCATCTATAAATGGGAGCTAATTTTATCTTTGTCATGAGGGTGGTTGCAAATATGAAACATGTTCATGTAGATAAAGTGGTTAGCACCATGCCCTACACAGAATAACTTTTCAAAAAGTGTTGGTTCTTATTTTTGTTATTGTGTTTTACTAATGAATTCAGTTTCAGAGGTCCCGTCCTAATGGATGAATCAGAAAGCCAAATTAAAGTAGAAACAAAAATTGTCTGAATTCATTATTATGTTTTTGTCCTGCTTGTCTACTCAATTTTAAGTGCAACCCCAGCCAGAGATATAAGGGAGAAAAACAGTCATCCTAGATGTCCTAGATAAGCGGGGCCCCTGGTGAGCCTGTAGCTGCATTGTCTAGCCCTCCTGCATCAGCGGTCCCTGAAGAATCCAACAAAGTTGCCTTAGCCAACCGAAGGATGATAAGATATGCTGTGTTGTTATTTTAAGCCATCAGGTGCTGGGGTATAACTGATGCAGTATTTTAAACCCAATTTTTCATTTAATATGCTGTGAGAAATATCTTATGTTCTTAAATAGAACTCAAGAACTCTATTTTTAAACAATTTCATCATATCCCATTACAACATGTACCATAACCAGTTTTAGCTAATGCCTTATAGTTTGACATGCTTACATTTAATTTTTAATGTTCAGCTGGTGACTCCTTAATGCCACTTCCACAGTATGTGGTTCAGGGGATGTAAACTTATTTTAAAGCAAATTTATATATTACTCCATTCTAAATTGAGAACAGTAGCCATGAATTCATCGTCAGCCCTTTCCTCCTGTAAGATCTTGCCCTGTGCATGGCAAATAGTGCTCAAAGTGTTTACTGAATTAGAAAAGAATAAATAAATGTTATATAAGTACTTTTGAAAAATAGCAGTAAATAGCCTATAAATTTCAATAGTGTGTCATAAATAGGCAAAAGATAATGGGGAATTCTTGGTACTGATACTCTCTCTTCTTCTACCTAAGACTTTTCTGCCATCCAGAGCACTGAGAAGTGAGTGTTTCCATTGAGTTCAGTCTTGCCACATCAAAACTTACTATCCCCATGTCCCATTCTTTCATTGTCTTGCTTAGGATGGAGGTGATAACTAGCTGCACTGATGAACTAATCTGTACGGAACTGAGTTACTGTGTTAGCCTTCCCCAAAGATGTGTATGCTCGTAAATAGTTTGTATTGCCTCATATCATATGACATACCCCTCATTTTTATGACAAGAAAATACTTTCAGGCAATCTGCTGGTTTAGGGATTTTGTTTCTTTGGTTCCCTCTATAAATAAGGATAATTCAGAGAGGAACACATTGCATTTTTAAAGAAATTATCATCCTTTATTCAGGCTAATCCAGTATTCAATTTAGGTTTGAATTGAAATGTTTTAGAAAGGTAAAAGAATCAAGATAACCGGTTCATTTTCATATTAAACTCTAGGGCAACTTCTTTTGTGTTTTGTTTCCTTTGGATAAGGGGAGGTATGTTGTGATCTTCATCTTTAGTTAGGTTTTAAAGTATATTTAATCCCTAGTTAAAGCATGTTATTCATGTTTAATAGGGAAAATGAACAAGCTTAAGGATGTCAGCTTCAGATTGAAGCTATTTGTGTAACGCTGTCTGAAAGAAAGTGAGAGTGAAGTCCCTCAGTCATGTCTGACTCTTTGCGACCCCGTGGACAGAGGAACCTACAGCCTATTTCCTTCTCCAGGAGATCTTCCTGACTCAGGGTTTGAACACGGGTCTCCCGCATTGTAGGCAGACACTTTACTGTCTGAGCCACCAGGGAAGTCCATAACGCTGTCTAGGAGGCACCAAAACTTCAAAGGTTATTTTTGCTTCCACCTGGAAACTCTTTTCTTTTACTGCTTTTCACAGTTAACCATTTTGAATATCCAGTCATTTTACTTCACTTTCCCCACTAGAGCATTCTGTCTTTGCAAGCAAAGGAAAGAGAATCAACATTCCTTAAGCACAGACTGTGGGGCAAGCACAGACTGGCCCCACAGAATAGACTCTCTTATTCACATTTTACAGCCAGCAAAACTGAGACTCAGAAGACTACAGAGGAAATTGGTTTGTATGAGCTGACACTCGAATCTCTCTGCATCCAAAGCATGTTGTTTCTGAAACTGAACAATCAAAAGGCCTAGATTCTAGTCATGGTTCTTGCAATACTTGTGAGGTCTTGAGCAAATACAAGAGCCTCAATTTCCTTATTAGCAACACATTTCCGCTTTTCTATTCAGAGGGATGGCATTGCTTTTCCTACCTATCCCATAGGTTGATATGATAATAATTGGGAATGTGTTTTAAAAACTGAAATATCTCATAGAAATATTTGGCCTTAAACCTCACTTATGAATGAGTTTAAATAATGTGATGGCATCCGCATGTGGTCCCTGAGCATCTTGGCCATCCCCATGAGTAAGAAAGACTAGAACTCCTTAGATTGTCCCTTTGAACTGAGTCTATGGGTCCTGTGTTTCATGACAACTCATTGATTTTCTTTTCTTCCTGCCTCAAAGCAGTCTTTGGATTTTTTTTTTTTTTAAACTTACGTAACAGAACTGAGGTCTAACTCAGCAAGAATAGCTTTTGAAGGGAGAAAAAGTGACAGCTATAGAGAAGTATGTGTCTTAGGAACACATATTTTGGATCTGGTCAGAGAAGAACTGAGATGAATGCCCTCTAAACACAGTGAGAACTGTCTTTTAGTCAGTGATTGCCATGACAGACTTTATTTGCATTTAGTGCACTAACACCCCCTCTATTGTCCTCCAAGCTCTTAGGTATCTTGCCCCATTTTTAAAGTTTTTGTTATTTTTGTCAGTTCTTTTCTTCTTTTAGCTCTGCTTTTTAAAAATTTATTTATTTTCATTGGAGTATAATTGCTTTATAATATTGTGTTGGTTTCTACCATACACCAACATGAACCAACCATAGGTAACTTCCCTTTTCTTTCACCACTTCTGTTTCTCTACAACAGTTTTCCTCCTATTTGCTCATTCTCTAAAACATCAAATTTTTTGTGCCAAGGATTGGATACTAAATGATGAGGAATGTATTGGCCATCAATTTACATTATGGTTGGTCAACTTAGTTTTAGTGCTCCTTTAACCTTCCAAGGCAGGCTTCAGCAATATGTGAACCATGAACTTCCTGATGTTCAAGCTGGTTTTAGAAAAGGCAGAGGAACCAGAGATCAAATTGCCAACATCCTCTGGATCATGGAAAAATCAAGAGAGTTCTAGAAAAACATCTATTTCTGCTTTATTGACTACGCCAAAGCCTTTGACTGTGTGGATCACAATAAACTGTGGGAAATTCTGAAAGAGATGGGAGTACCAGACCACCTGACCTGAGAAACCTATATGCAGGTCAAGAAGCAACAGTTAGAACTGGACATGGAACAACAGACTGGTTCTTAATAGGAAAAGGAGTACATCAAGGGTGTATATTGTCATCCTGCTTATTTAACTTATATAGAGTACATTATGAGAAAGGCTGGGCTGGAAGAAGCACAAGCTGGAATCAAGATTGCTGGGAGAAATATCAATAACCTCAGATATGCAGATGACACCACCCTTATGGCAGAAAGTGAAGAGGAACTAAAAAGCCTCTTGATGAAAGTGAAAGAGGAGAGTGAAAAAGTTGGCTTAAAGCTCAACATTCAGAAAACGAAGATCATGGCATCCGGTCCCATCACTTCATGGGAAATAGATGGGGAAACAGTGGAAACAGTGTCAGACTTTATTTTTTGGGGCTCCAAAATCACTACAGATGGTGACTGCAGCCATGAAATTAAAAGATGCTTACTCCTTGGAGGGAAAGTTATGTCCAGCCTAGATAGCATATTCAAAAGCTCAGAGACATCACTTTGCCAACAAAGGTTCGTCTAGTCAAGGCTATGGTTTTTCCTGTGGTCATGTATGGATGTGAGAGTTGGACTGTAAAGAAGGCTGAGCGCTGAAGAATTGATGCTTTTGAACTGTGGTGTTGGAGAAGACTCTTGAGAGTCCCTTGGACTGCAAGGAGATCCAACCAGTCCATTCTGAAG
>NW_011494942.1:1084827-1104920 GCF_000754665.1 Bison bison bison
TGATGCTCAGAGGGATTGGGGGCAGGAGGAGAAGGGGACGACAGAGGATGAGATGGCTGGATGGCATCACTGACTCAATGGACATGAGTCTGAGTGAACTCTGGGAGTTGGTGATGGACAGGGAGGCCTGGTGTGCTGTGATTCATGGGGTTGAGAAGAGTTGGACACAACTGAGAGACTGAACTGAACTGAACCTTCCCACCTGCGAAATGAACATCTGATGTTTTCTCCAGTTTTTTCATTTTGAGTATTGAAAAAGTATTTGGGAAAATTTTGAGTTCCTTAGAGTCACATTGATTGTCTACCCTATCTTTTTGTGATAACAAATATTAGTTCACTGTTTCAATAACTTTTTTCCTCCAAAGGCAATATGCACCTAGTAAAATAATGTAATATTTCTGTTAGGTTGAACTATATAAGATGACTGTGTATGTAGGGAAAAAAATGGTCAAATACCAACAATTTCATATAGTTTATCCTAGTACCTCAAATGATTGTTTTTCTCCATACATGTTTACTTTCTACTATGTAGCCCAACCATATGTATCCTGCTTTCCCAGAAGAAATTATATCATCATGGGTTCTTACTAACACATATTGTGAAGTAACAAAGTTTTCCTCTTCTGCAGTCTAGTGTGATGATTCATCAGATGATACAGCTCAGAAGTTTATAGACGATATAGTTGTGAGGAAAAACTGTATCACCATTTTGCGGGTAGACATGTTTGTACCATTTCAGTGCTCTGGTAAACAAAGTTGTACAGACCATTCTTATAAATTAAGAGGAAGAGATGGGGGTAGCAAGGATTAGGTTGTGGCCTGGGTCTGGGTTCCTAGGTGGCTCAGTGGTTAAAGAATCCATTTGCCAATAAAGGAGATGCAGGAGACATGGGTTTGATCCCCGGGTTGGGAAGGTCCCCTGGAGGAGGAAATGGCAACCCACTCCAGTATTCTTGCTTGGAAAATTCTGTGGACAGAGGCGCCTGGCAGGCTACAGTCCATGGGGTCCCAAAGAGTCAGACACAGCTGAGAGCCTGAACATGCATGTTGGGCCAGAGTAGCACCAGTAGAAGGGGCGCTGAGAGGATCCCAAAGCCTTTTCTCTAGGAAATTGTCTTGTTTTGGAAATGAGCTTCTGACTGTTAGAAGATAGGGCCAGAGAGTAGGGAAGCCTGAACTCTTGGAATTACAGAGTCTTTGCCTCCAAATCCTACTTTACCACTTACCCCAAGTAGAATCTGTATTCTCATGTTGTTAAGCCACTTCAGTCGTGTCCGACTCTGTGTGACCCCATAGACGGCAGCCCACCAGGCTCCTCCGTCCCTGGGATTCTCCAGGCAAGAACACTGCAGTGGGTTGCCATTTCCTTCTCCAATGCACACATGCATGCTAAGTCACTTCAGTAGTGTCCGATTCCGTGCGACCCTATGGACAGCAGCCCCCCAGGCTCCTCTGTCCATGGGATTCTCTAGGCAAGAATACTGGAGTGGGTTGCTTTCCTTCACCAGTATTTTCATGATAAAAATGGAATTTTATGATCTCTTTCATTGTAATTTTTTAATCTCTGTGTTTAAAGTCTATTAATTATATGCTTTTTTTCATTAATTACATTTCTTTCTATAAATTCATTCTCAAAATTCATGTTAGAGGTCAGTATTACAATGCCCAGTAGGTTAGATATTTCTACATATGTCAGTGAATCATGCCAAAAATAGTGGACTCCTAATATTGTGGGCTAGGTCCAGAGTGGCAGCTATAACCTCAATGGCAGCAGTGGTTGACTCCAGTCAGTCATTCTGTTAAATGGGAATTTACTACATTTTATAACGTAAGGAATTTGGATGGTTATTAGATACAGAAAATGTGTACACTACAGTAAATGTTTTTTTTTTTGTCTCAGTTGATTATGCTTTTAATACTGTTGCACTATTTTTCACTCATAGACACTGCCTGTATAGCATTAATGATTATAAAAATGATATCAACCATTTATTGAGCATTTTTTTTTACCTGGCAGGTTCTCTACTGAAAGATTAACATACTTATCTCATTTAATCATTACAAAGTTCTTGCATGCTAGGTACTGTTAGTAGCCTCCTTTGCAGATGGAGAAATCTAAATTTGAGAGGTTAACAAGCTCCAGATGATTCAGTTACAAAGGGTAGGAACAAGAGAAGTTATGATTTGTCTGACAGTGAAAGCATGTTTGTCTATGACCTGTAGGTTATATCACTCTGATGAGCTTATAAAAGGACAGAAAGAAGAATCCAGCCAGACACTTAAATGACTTCTGACTGAGGGATGAGATAAATGCAAATAAGGCACTAAGACAGCAAAATAGCCAAGTAGTCTTAGCATCTATACACAGGAATAAAGCTCTGCATCCCCATAGCCATATTATCAGGAAGTCTGCTTCATTTATTCCAAATTGACTGCCCATTCATCTTCAAGTGACCCTCTGTTCTTCCATTTTGAAACCTGAAGTATTTCTAAGTGAAATAAGATGGAGATCCACTCAAACCTTAACACTCTTTCTCTTAAGGTTTGAAACACTGGTATTAAAACTTAAATATCCCACTGGTCTTCAGTGGCCTAATATTTCTTCTCTTAACATTGATTTTGCTCACCTTGGAGATGGAATTTGAAAATAGATTAAATAATTTCAGAACCTTTGTTACTATGGTGACCCAGGATGGAGCTGGTGAGATTTCTTCCCTTTATATCTTGATACTAAGAAATCTGCCTCTTTGTCCCTGTCTTTTACAGAAGCTCACGGTATGATAGAAGGGATAAGGTGTGGGAGAAGTGTTATTACAGACACATTGGGAGAAATGCTGCTTTGAAACTGGCCTCTGTCTGCCTCTGAGGGATTCTAGTAAGGGTAATTCTGTGACTCATGTTCAAAAAGTAAAGAAGTCTTGAGTGGTTGGAAGCTTGATAACCACACTGTACTGTGCCACTTATTTATTTACTTTTTAAGATTTTTTTTGATGTGACCTTTAAAAAAAAAAAAGTCTGTATTGAATTTGTTACAGTATTGCTTCTGTTTTATGTTTTGGTTTTTTGATTATGAAGCATGTGGAATCAGTGATTGATCATTCCATTCTTCTGATTACTCGGTCCGAACCCTTTGACTTTGTCATTTTTGCATATCTATGTTGAATCCAGTGGTAAATGACACTGATTCTACCTTTACTATCTGTCAAAATCTGACTGCCATTGCCTTATTCTTTGCTGCTGCCTTGGACCAAATCACAACCATCATCTGTTGGATTTTTGAAATAACCGCCTTGCTTTACCCCTGTAGTCCTTATCTACACTTGATTGATCCTTTTAAAGCATAAATCAGAGCATGTCAGAAAGCTCTAATTCTGAGTAAAAGCCAAAGTCCTTGAAATTGTCCACAAAGCCGTGTGTGTCTGCCTGCCCTCCCACTGCCATAGTATCTTCTTCTTCATCCCTAACCACTCATCCTCTTACTTGCTTTGTGCCATGCTGGCCTTTTCATTGTTCCACAAACACTCCAAGAAAACTTGACCCCAGAGCCTTTGTACTATAATCCCGGTTGCCTGAAAGTTGCCTTGCCTCATATATGCATGGCTGCTCCCTCACTGCATCCTTCAGGCTTTTGAGTGTTATCTTGTTGAAGGGGCTTTCCCCAAACTTCCTCCACCCTCCAACATTCACACTTCCATTTGCATTGTTTAATTTTTCTCTATTGAATTGTTTACCACCTGACATGTATATGCTTATTTGGTGGTTGTTGACCCACATAGAATGTAAGCTTAGTGAGGGCAGGGACCTCTACTGTTGTAGATCAGGGTTTAGGATAGTACCTGGCTCTGTGGAAATCTGGTGAATAAGTGAATAAAATCCACAGTCTGCAGTCACCAGATGCAGAAAAAGCAGAAGAAAAAAATGGGTCTGTGAATTAGGATATGCACGGTTGTATATAAGGAGATGTGTGTGGGCAGAGAGGAATAATCATCTTTGTGTCAATGGGAGGGCCTCATAATCTTAGTATGCTTGAGTGACAAGGATACCGAAAGACATACTTTTCCTTCTCTATTCTCATCTCTGTTATTACCAGTAATCTATTTTTGTCTTTGTCAAATGCTTTTTGTGTGTATAATCAGAGTTTATCTTTTTGCTTACATTATTTAGAGAAGAGACGAGGGAGTTTATTCCCTTAATATTTTGGGTAATGCCTCCCTGCATCATCTATTAGCAGTGATAACTGTTTATCTGGGCCATCCCTCTTTCTCCTGGCATCTGCATGATTTCTTTTAATCACATTCCCATTACCCTCTAATTATGTAAAATTATGTTATATTAAGTATGATTTCTGCTGGTAGCCACAGGGTGGCATTCATGTTCTTTGCTATCACTTAAATGACTGATAGATTACAAGGTCACTTTGAGTAGATAAATAGCCTATAGATCCTTTTCAATGAGGTTCGCATTCTGATTTTTCGTATTAACACTGGTAAATTGCAGAATTTATTATGCTTTCCCACCTGCACCTCATTTGGCTTCCAGCACCTCCAGTCCCTTTCTACAGGAATCCAGGATGACTCTATCAGATGGCCTTGTTTCAATATTCAACTCAGTCAAAGAGTGTCTAATGAAAGCCAGCCGCTGATGTGCCTTGGTATTCATTTCAACTCAGTCATCATGGGAAGATTTGCCAGCAGCCTTTAGCACATGGCTCTGACACAATGTTTGCTGGTAAATACTAATCTGAATAACAAGTAGGATCATTCACCCCAACAGGTTTGTGCCAATCTAGGTGGATTCTCCAGACTGGGCCTGAGGCTATAAAACCAGCTTTTTAATATTTAAACGTGACTTTGATTATAAAAGCAAAACGCACACACACACACACACACACAGAAATGATTACATGGGGAATTTCAGCTCTAATGTGGCATCTGGTCTAGATTTCAAGATGCAGAGCTTAGCCCTTCTTCCCTCCTAATCTTACCCTAGAGTCATTCATTCATTCACTCTTTTCTATACCTCAGTTTCATTTAACTTGTGGTGAGTTCATCTATTATTATGTATTTTATCACATTCATATCTCAAGCATGATTTTCCTATCAAGACTAACAGTTGAAGACAATGTTGAAAATAAACTTTACAGGTGGTATGTATCTAGAAGATTTTGATTAACTTTTTTCTCTTTCTGCATCCTCACAGTTGTTCTGGGGGTGGGTGACACAAAAACCTCTTATTACCTCCAGGCCCCCCAAGTCTGGAAGGCCTCTGTTCTCTCACTGTCTCACAAAGGAATATCATAATAGTGGCTTTGCTAGCATTTCTGACTTTAACCTCCTTTCCATATAATCCATATTATTTTTCCCTCCTGGAGTCATTTTACTGAAACTATGATGTCATTTTTTTCTTACTCAGAAAAGTGGGATCTTATCAAAAACTCAAGTTATTTTTACCTCTCATTGACCCTTTAAAATTAACTCACTGAAAATTTCTTTCTCCTTCTCTGAAAGTGACCTCCATTAATTTTCCAGTAACTTCTAGGCAATAGAAAGCCCTCTGGTTTCTTTAAACCACAAATATAAACTCAATACAGAAAGCAGGATATCCAAGCTGATACATTAAATAAGCAAGACTTTAATCTTCATTTACTGGAAAGATTTCTCCCTTCACCTGCAGCTAGGGCTTCCTGCCTTCAAGGAGCGGAATGCAATCAGATCCAGTCTTTTTGTTTGGTCACCTGTTTTGTCTGCTAGATGCTATTCCTTTTCAGGGTTATAGTGCATGGAAAGAAGAGTAGTGGAATGAACAGCTTTTATTCAACTAGTTTAATTAGAGGGCTGTTGTGTCTGACTCTTTGTGACCCCATGGACTGTAGCCCACCATGGAATTCTCCAGGCAAGAATACTGGAGTGGGTAGCCATTCCCTTCTCCAGGGGATCTTTCTGATCCATGGATTGAACCCATGTCTCCTGCATCGCAGGCAGATTCTTTACTGTCTGCACCACCAGGGAAGCCCATCATTAGAGGAGAGTTTTGCCTTCATGATGCCTGAAAGATGTATAAAGTGTCTTTCTTATGGAATTGGTGGATTCTTCAGAGGCTCCCCAGCTAATTTCTAAGAGTGCAGCTTCTTTCATTTGGGAATTGCCTCTTCTTTGACTTGCCATTCCTTTTGCCCCTCAATTTCTGGTTTTCTGGCAGTCCACTTCACATACACCCTTGGTTGGAAATTCGTGGTCCCCAGAAGTAACCCTTTGGGTGCAGTGTCACTTTAAACATGATCCTAAGTTCATACGTTTGCCATGGGTTCCGTACCTAGTCCCCTGCATTCTTGCATGTTTGATCATCACTGAGGATAGTTACTCTCCAGATAAAGCATTTACTCTGCCACTGTAGGAGTCTTTATCTGGCCTCTCATCTTTGGACTCTTTCAGACTGAGTCAGCAATGTTCTTCTGTGTTCTACTGCAGAGAAAGTTTCTCAAACTCTAAGACTAGTAGTATAAATCCTTTCTCTGAGCTTTAGAAAATCCACCTCTCCATTGCATTTCTCTCAGTACCTTTTTGTCTTCCTTGTGGGACAGTTGTCTCACTGGCTCTCTGAAACCTATTTTGAAAAGCCTGCTGCTGCTGCTGCTGCTAAGTCACTTCAGTCGTGTCCGACTCTGTGCAACCCCATAGCCGGCAGCCCACCAGCCTCCCCCATCCCTGGGATTCTCCAGGCAAGAACACTGGAGTGGGTTGCCATTTCCTTCTCCAATGCATGAAAGTGAAAAGTGAAAGTGAAGTGGCTCAGTCATGCCTGACTCTTAGCGACCCCATGGACTGCAGCCTACCAGGCTCCTCTGTCCATGGGATTTTCCAGGCAAGAGTACTGGAGTGGGGTGCCCTTGCCTTCTCCATTGAAAAGCCTGCCTCTTCATCAGTTCATTTTTGTTTTTGATATCTATTGTTTGAGGCTTACAAATTGTCTAATTATATAAATTTCAAAAATATTATTTAGATTCCAGTCTTTGGATTAGTTGACTAAGTAGTTCAAACTAATCTCACCGAGCATAAAACATATACTGAATTTTGCGTTTTAATCTGCTGGAAGGCCTTGGGGAACTAAGTTTGGGAGAAATTATTACACCAGCATCTTGAAAATCCCAGTATTTGGAGTCCACTTTTGCGCAAGAGCCATATGCTGACCAAATTCACATCTAGAAAGTGGAATAACTCTTTTGACAGATTAGAAGGGTCAGCAGAACATATCTGAATTTTAGGAGTTTCCTTGAGATGCTTCTAAAGAGTTGCGTCCTAGGTGAAATGAGTAACTTTTAAACCTACTGATGCATTAATTGCAGCGCTTTGAATCCTCTCAGTAAATCAGGAATTCTCAGACCTTATAATTACATCAAGGGGATGCCTTCCTGATTATAGTTCTCACAGGCACTTGGGTGAAACAAAACAAAGTTCCCTACCAAGGAATCTAGCGTCATCTTAGGATCCAATCAATTCCGTAAATATTTTTTAAAAATACAACTCTCTGGTACAGAATCAAAGAACCAGGTGTCTGCAGATAAGAAAACATAAATGAGAAATAGTAGAAACATCAAAGATATAAAACAGGCCCACAAGGACTTCAGATACTGGGATTTAAAACAATTTAACCTATCATCTTCAAAAAGACAAAAGATAAGTTAGAAAATATTGGCAGAAAATGTGACACTCTAAAAAGTCACCTAACAGATTTTAAAAGGAATTGATATGAATTCTGAGGTTGAAAATGCAAGAAACAAAATTACGAATTCAATGAAATTGTTAAACAGCATATTAGACATAGATGAAGAGAAAAGTAGTGGCTTGAAATGTAAGCTGGAAGAAAATATCTCTAACAAAATACAGAGGGACCAAAGAATTGAAAATATAAGAAGATGGGAAAGACAAAGATGACCCAGTAAAATCCAATATATACTTACGATAGTGATTTCTGTGCTGATAAGTGTCTGTCTAGTCTTTGAACTTGGGGTGGGTCCATGGATATTTGATTTATTGTAATTCATTGAGTTGAACATTTATGTTTTATGTTCTTTCTGTATATGTGTTTTATATCAAGACAAAAATAGAGGTTTAAAAAATAATAAAAAAAAAACAAAACCAATTACTCTGGTTGCTGTGTGGAAAGTAGATTTGAAGAGATAAGAATGGAAATGGGATGATAGGGGGAACTTGCCATAATCTATGCAATAGATGGTGGTATACAGAAAAAGAGCTAGGTGAATGGATTCTTGACATGGTTTGGAGGTAGACTTCCTAAGACTGTTAGATTCCACTAACTTAGTAGACTTAGACTTAGTTATAATCCACTAACTTAGAGAACTTAATCTGTTCTCTCCAGAATAGAATTATGTGTAGACTAAGTTCTATTCTCTTTAGAAAGGAGGTATAATATCTCAGTTTTTGGACTGAGTATAACTGATGAGGCCACTGACTGAGGGGGAGAACAAGAAAGGGGCAAACTAGAAGGAAAAAACCATGAGTTGTATTTTGGAGTGTACAAAGACAATGCAGTGGAGACCAGGACTGACTCTCGGAGCGCTCTGGAGAATGTGGTATCATGGAAAGAAAGGAAATGTGTTTCAAGAAAGAAGGATTAGTCAAGCAAGATAAAGACAGAGAAGTGACTTTAGAATTTGACGTTATAAGTCATTGCTGTAAGATTATAGCATTGCTATTATAGCATTAATTGCTATTATTGCTATAAGATTATTAGTCATTGCTATAAGAGCAGTTTTGGTGGAGAGGTAGATAAGGGATGTGAGCCTGTTTGAAGTGAGTCAGACAATGGGAGTGGGGAAGTCAGGAAGCAAGAGTTAACAGCTCCTAAGACATTTTGCAGAGTACATCATGAGAAACGCTGGACTGGAAGAAGCACAAGCTGGAATCAAGATTGCCGGGAGAAATATCAATAACCTCAGATATGTAGATGACACCACCCTTATGGCAGAAAGTGAAGAGGAACTAAAAAGCCTCTTGATGAAAGTGGAGAGTTTAAAAGTTGGCTTAAAGCTCAACATTCAGAAAATGAATATCATGGCATCCGGTCCCATCACTTCATGGCAAATAGATGGGGAAACAGTGGAAACAGTGTCAGACTTTATTTTTTTGGGCTCCAAAATCACTGCAGATGGTGACTGCAGCCATGAAATTAAAAGATGCTTACTCCTTGGAAGGAAAGTTATGACCAACCTGGATAGGATATTCAAAAGCAGAGACATTACCTTGCCAACAAAGGTTAGTTTAGTCAAGGCTATGGTTTTTCCTGTGGTCATGTATGGTTGTGAGAGTTGGACTGTGAAGAAGGCCTGAGCACCGAAGAATTGATTCTTTTGAACTGTGGTGTTGGAGAAGACTCTTGAGAGTCCCTTGGACTGCAAGGAGATCCAACCAGTCCATCCTGAAGGAGATCAGCCCTGGGATTTCTTTGGAAGGAATGATGCTAAAGCTGAAACTCCAGTACTTTGGCCACCTCATGCGAAGAGCTGACTCATTGGAAAAGACCCTGATGCTGGGAGGGATTGGGGGCAGGAGGAGAAGGGGACGACAGAGGTTGAGATGGCTGGATGGCATCACTGACTCTATGGACGTGAGTCTGAGTGAACTCTGGGAGTTGGTGATGGACAGGGAGGCTTGGCATGCTGTGATTCATGGGGTCGCAAAGAGTCAGACATGACTGAGTGACTGAACTGAACTGAAGACATTTTGTTCTGAAGCTGAACAAGATAAATTGTGTCATGGCTAAACAGAGACATGGGGGGCAACAATGAGTTTTTGATACGGAAGAAACAACCCATTTCTAGATTGTTGAGAATTCAGTGAGAGGAAAATGATGATACAAAAGAAAGATGAATACTTCCAGATGTGAGGTCCTTGAGTAGAAAAGAGGTTATGGGTATTATTGAGCATCCATTATGTGACAGGCATTGCTCAAGGAACCATGTGTATACAGCATAAAAATTTATTTTCTGCCTTTGGGGACAACATGGAACAGGAGTAGGAAGTGGGGAGAGAGCTCAGTAGACCAGCCATTTCATTATACTCTGATATAGAAATGCATGGAATATGCCAGGAAGAGAGTGCTCCTAGATAAGCCTTGGAAATAGTGAAAAGTTTCTCAAAGAAATGATTGACCCTTAAGGATTCATTAAATCCTTGTTAATCCCTCCCTGTGGGAGGGATAACATAGTAAAAGTTCTTTTATAAGTTTATCACTACTGAATGTCCCAGCATTATCACTTGTCACAGTATCCCTGCCTCCAAACATGTGTGTTTGAAGATGCCCTCATGTCAACATACCCGTCGTTGCCTAACGTGTCATGCTATTTTGTGGTGTACACACTTGTTGATATTCTGTGAAATGCTCTTGCTTCCCGGTAAACTTCTGTATGTCTCCAAGACTCAGTTTAACAGCTACTTTATCTCCCACACCCTTTCCAGAGAAGTTAGAAAGAGGGGGCTCCCAAAACAAAAGTCCAGTTCTTGCTCTCACCTTCATGCCCCTGGGGCACTTTATAAGTGCCTCTATGGGTGCTTGTGATTTTTTTTAGGAAAGCAGTTACCATAGTGGTTACAAGAATGGATTCAGTGCCGGGTTCCCTGCGTCAAATCATAGCCCTGCCATTTACCAGCTGTGTCACCTGGAGCCTGTTTCTTAATCCCTAGGTGTCCCAGTTTCTTCCTTTCTAAAATGAGACTAATGAAGCCTACCTGCTGAACTTGAAAGTGAATTATTATAACTCAAAAAAAAAAAAAAAAAAAAGAACGGAAGGTACAGAGGATGTAGATGCAAGGGATGCTCAAGATGAAAATTCCAGACTTTGTGGGCTTGCCTGCTGGTCTGTCCTTTCCCCCAACCTGCCTCGTTTACCTTCCCTGGAGAAGAGGTGAATATACATGTTAGAGGGAAAGTTGCTCCTGGTTTCTTGACTGTTTCAACTATGAATTATGTGTGATTCTAGAAAGGAAACTTTTTATTTTTGACATTTTTTTTTGTCCTTTTGCATTCTCTCTCTTTCTTTATTATTTTGAGTGTGCTGTCCATTTTGTCAATTTGTTCCCATAGAAACCACTGAAAATTTACAGCTTGCTTAAAGTGGATCCGAGAAGAAGCACAGGTTGTTGTGGGTATGAAGTGAGTTTATACTGCAAAACACTTAGAGCAGCATCCGGCATGTGAAAAATGCTTGATACATTGTAGCTATTATTACTATAATTATATATGTTTTTCAACCACGATGAGAATAGCTCTTATTTATATTTGTTTTATGCATCCTTCCACTCTTCCAACAACCACCAACTTGACCTTGCATGACATGAAGAAGCTCAATAAACGTATTGGAAGGGATACATGAATGGATTTCCCTCCTTTCTCCCCAACTGGTGTTATAGCAGGGTTCTAATCTTGGTGTCTCCTTTGGGCTTAGCATACATTTGGACATAAGACACTCATGGCATAGTGCTGTGGGGATGATTTTTTTTTAAATATTGGACCCTAAAGATTTCTAAAATTACAAGAATATCAGGAGAGATGGTGCATTAAATCCTTAACACCTCAGTACAGTTGCTAACAGAGTCAGAGGTTGCCTGAAAGAAACCTCGAGCTCAAAGAGTTGAGTCTCCTTCTTTGTGAAGGGCATCCCTTCTCACATCCTTGACTGATGGCTAGTCATTTAAGCTTTTCTTAAAAGTAGGTAATCAGAAAGCTTCTCTTTGGGGAGAAGGTGAACACTGGATGCCAGAGTGGGAGTAAGAGAGAACTCAAAAAGAGGGGCAAAGGGCAGAGAAGATGGAAAGAGGGAGAACCCAGAACAAAAAGTCCTGATCCTCTGCATTTGCCTGCAGATTCTGCCCTCTTGTCCAGCCTTGCCCAGCTTCCTGGAAGAAAGAGTCAAGTATATGCTGGAGGGAAAATTGGCTCTGATTTTTATCTTTTGAAATCATAAGTGTAATGACAGAGACACATGTGTGATTTTAAAAAGGAAAGTGTTTTTACTTTCTCACAGGGTCCATTTTGTTCTTTGTGGTTTCTCTCTCTCAATTTTTTTTTTCCCAAGAGCATTGTCCATTTTGCCAATTTGTTTCCATGGACACCATTGACAGTTTACCTGTTATTTATGTGGATTTGAAAAGAGACAATAGTAATAAACTCTGATATGGGCTATGAATAGCACGAGTGTTTCGGACTGCCCATCTTCTACCTCTCTACTTAACTACTGAGCAAATCAAGTTTATGATAATAATTTAAAGAACACAAGACTCTGTTTTCTTTCCTGGATGTGAGTGGTAGGAGGGACTAGAAGGCTCTCCAATCTCCACCTCTTTGGATATTCTCATGGAAGTCATGGCCAATTGAAGGAGAATGGGACTTTCTTAAAGAAACAGATGGATCATTCGGTGGGGTCTGGCCCACATGCAGCGCTTAGCATTTACTCTTCTCAGGGAACCTGGGGCAAATGAGGCTTCTAAAAATGACTGCAAACAATAAGGAAGAAGGAACTTGGGATTTCTGTCCTTTTCACTGGTGGAGAAGCAGGTAGACAAAACAGGGAAGAGGTTGTTGCTGAGAACTGCAACAGACAAATGCCTAGAGGAGGAGGCAATTTTTTTGCCTTGCAGGGGACCAGCTCCATAATATCTAAGACAAGAGCAGAAGGACTGAGCCCCAAAGGACTGGCTGGCTCAAAAAGAGGGTTTCCTCCATTCAGATATTTGCACCTCCAGCTTCATTTCCAGCCTCTGCCCCTCAATAACCATGATGTTTAGAGACCATTCCCTGTTGCTCAGGTCTAAATGAGGAGGGAGAATATAAATGGGACATCTGAGTCCCATAAGAAATAAAAGAGGAAAAGAAATAAGGGTGAAAGAAAAATTAGGAATGGAAATACATAGAGAGATTTAGAGATTGAGAAAATTTAAGACTATGTTGAAGGAAAAAAATAAATCATTAAGTTATAATGGTCAATATTGTAAGACTGACTAATGAAAAATAAATGATTATTCATCTGCTATTTCCCAGCATTCTGCTACAGCACAGTGAATTGAAAAATGAGGGCTGAAATTTCTTCCCTAGAAAATTTATGACAGATGAAGGAAAGCTTGAATGTCAAAGTAAGTTTATTTCCCCAATCCCATAGGTCTTCTCTCTGTGGGGGAACTACAAATTAAAGCTGATACAGTGGTAAATGGAAAGTCATGCTTTGGACAAGGCTAAACAGCCTCCGAGAATGCAGCCACTCTTCTTGCTGTGGGTTAATGCTGGATAAGTATCAGTCTAGATGCCAAAATATCCCCTGGTCCAATGCTTCGGAAAGTAAAGAAGTTGAAATTAGTTTACATTTACAGTATGGTAATGAGTGAACTAACGAGGGTAGCTTTTGCAGTCACCCTAACTCCTTTGTCCTGAGCCAAACAATTGCTCTAAGGCTCAGTTGAGATATTACTTCTCATCACCAAGAGGTGGAAAACTGGGGATATAATAAGAGGCTGATGACCATACTGGATCTCTTAGACTTTTTACCAACTAGATGTTCCAATTCAGCATGGAAGGGAGTGGAATCTAGGAAATTCCTGGTCTGACTCTTCTCTCTATATACACGGATTAGAATCTCCAGAAAGTGTGGAGATGGCATTCCTACAGTTTACAGTGCCAAACTTATACCATAGGATGAAGTGTTTTAAATGACATTAAAATATCCATTCTATTTATTGATTCCAGTAGCCTGAAGTTACACTGAGTGTATGAGATAAGGGGCTGTAAATAAGGTTGCTGTTGTTCAGTGTCCAACTCTTTGCAACCCCATGGACTATATAGCCCACCAGGCTCCTCTGTCCATGAAACTTCCTAGGCAAAAATACTGGAGTGAGTTGCTATTTCCTTCTTCAGTGGATCGTCCCAGTGCAGGGATTGAACCTGGGCCTCCTGTACTGTCAGGCAGATTCTTTACGGCTGAGCTACCAGGGAAGCTGTAAGTGAGGTAACAGAACAATGAAACAAGAACTCAGGACCTTGGTGTACATCAGTATCCAGAATAATTAGATAGAAATAAAGCTCTAATGGGGCCCTAAACCTCACTAGGCAACAAGAGAAACCTCTCAGTAAGGACTGATAAAGGGGAGCCATCCTTTCAAGAAACCCAAGGGACAAGCCAGATGGATAAAATATCCAGTGAATGACAGATCTTTGCACAAGATGCTGAGAACCTTGTCAGTGACAGTTTCACCAGCTAGACCAAAGACACGCAAACAGATGAATAGCCAGATAAATATTGCATATAGTAATTATGCACCAGCTATAAATATGGTGAGTTGATGTTTTCTGCCCTCAGGGAAGTGCAGTTAAAATTGGGATAGCAATTTTGATGAGAAGGGAATCAGAATTCAGGGAACTTGAGTTCAGAATTTTAAAGAGCCCTGGAGACTGGGTCATCATAATAAAGCGTTATACATCAGCAAGGAGAATTTCATTTTCCTGGGTCAGTCCCATGAGGTTTGCATGCGAAGAGGTTACAGTTCTTTCCTGCCTGTTTGTTTCCAGCAGTAGGATTCCTTGGGCTATAATGTCCATTTATGTTATAGTCTTTAGCCAGAGGCAATCTGGCCCAGTTGCTTTTTTCTTTCCTTGAATGCTCCACTGGAGTAATAATAAGATTAGATTTAAAAAAAACAAAAACAAAACAAAACACCAAACATCTTGACCCCTGTCTTTGCTGAAACTTGTTCTTGAACATTAGGGAAGTGTAAAGCTGTGGTAAAGGAAGGAAAAAAAAAAAAACTCTAAGCACCTCAGAAAGTTATATCTGCTAGTCTGCTAGTGATTTATGTTTTCTGCTTTGTAAGCTGTGATAGAAATATAGTTTTAGATATGAAGATAAAGTTTAATATCCTAGTGTTGGAAATATACATTCCCTGTGCAAACTTTCCCTATGCTGAGTTGTTATCATTTTGGTTAACTGTTTTTCTTTCTTTTATTCTTGAAAAATCTTTGCTTCCTGTTATTATATGCCACGAATAGGTCAACAGCAATTCTAGGAAATGGCTGCCTTCTCTGCTTGGAATGCCACTGTTTTGATCCCAGTATCATCTCCCCTCTCCAAGTCTTCTTCCTGATCCACTCATTCTCAAAGACCTAGCTTAAAAGTTACCTGTGAAGTCCTCCTGAACAATTCTCCTGATATTGATGTAGTAAAGTGTTGTCTTTACTTGTTTCTTTTCTAGCAAGGTCAGGGATGTTTTCTCATTAACCCCTGTATTCTGCTGTGCCCAGGAACACATACTAAGCACCTCCCAGGTAGGGAGGAGGGGGATGAGAAAATAATGGATAGTTATTAGTAAAATATTGGTAAAAAGGAACAACTACACCAAAAAATCATATAGTTTCTAAATGTATGATTCATCTTTTAATTTACACAATTATACTATGCATGTTGATTCTGTTACTGCAAAATAAACAAAAATTTTAAATCAATAGAAAATCACAAAGTCAAATCTTTTTTGTTAGTCCATGGCAAAATTTCAGATTTACATGTTAGGGGTAATTATTTTGATGATCTCTTTTGGTATTATAAGCTACCTTAAAACCTAGAGGATTTAAACAGTTAATGCTTAAAATTTTATGAATCAGAAATGCAGGAAGAATTTGACTGGTTGGTCCGTACAGTTGGAGGAGTACCTTCATGGTGGCAGTTTTCTACACGGGCACTTCGGTGCTTCGTGGTTTCTTTCTCTGTCTCTCATGTGACAGAGCCTCTTACCTGGCCTGGACTTCTTACAGGGTGGTGTCTGAGTAGTTACATTTCCTACCTGGTGGCTGTCTCCCAGAGGCAGGATGGGATACTGCCAGGCTAGGTAGCAGCCATCCCTGGAACTGGCATGAGTCAGTTTCTGCAAACCCTGTTGATCAAAGCAGACAGAGTCCAACCAGATTTGTTGGAGTGGAGAAATGACGCCACCTCGTAATGGTATGTGACAAGATTACATTGAATGAAAGCATGTGAGATGGAGCATGATTTGCCGCCATCTTTGGGAGCTATAATCTGTAATTAATGTAATTAATTACATGTAATTAATACATGTTTGACAAATCAGTGCCCAAGGGACCATGTCATGAAAATCAATTAACTCTCTAGAAATGTTCAATGCCTCTCAGTGTGATAAGGTTTAATCCAGTGTAAACTGCTTTTTTTTCATCTCTATCCTAGAGATGAAATCTTTGGGGAAGAGAAGGGAAACCAAGCCTGGTATTCTTCATTTAGATCTTTCAATCACATTTATCTTATCAGGCATACTACAGAATCACAAGCGAGAGAAAGTTCTACTTAGACTGTAAGTATTTGCCTTATAGAACTCATTTCCCCCAAAAGGTAGCTTTAGGTAAATTTATGGGTAGTTGATCCTCACACCCCACTCCAGTGCTCTTGCCTGGACAGAGGAGCCTGGAAGGCTGCAGTCCATGAGGTCGCTAAGAGTTGGACACGACTGAACAACTTCACTTTCACTTTTCACTTTCATGCATTGGAGAAGGAAATGGCAACCCACTCCAGGGTTCTTGCCTGGAGAATCCCAGGGACAGGGGAGCCAGTGGGCTGCCGTCCATAGGGTCACACAGAGTCGGACACGACTAAACCGACTTAGCAGCAACAGCAGCAGCAGGTACAAGAAGCAGATGTTAGAGCTATATACCTAGCCTTTGTGGCTGACAATATAGAGAGCAAGGTTTTCCAAGTTGTAAGTTGTGATCCTATTAGTGAATCATGAAATCTATTTAGTAGGTCAGGACCAGTGGTTCAACGTTAAAAAAAAAAGGAATCAGATGGAATACAAAGTATCCTTTGTTACATGTAACCTAGAAGGTATATATAATATACTTAAGTATGTACAAGTGAGTGTTTTTGCATGGGTATGTATGAGTACTGGATTACCATGTAAGCTCTATTTCTAACTGGGACCCACAGTCAAAAATGTTTTTGAAGCCACTAAAATAGAGTATCTGTGTCCTCTTGTGAACCCTCTCTTGGTGTCACTTTCGAACGCAAGACACTGGACTGGAAGGACTGTCGGTTTGATTCAGCATGGCATTTCTGATGTTCTCATGAAAAATATTTTGTTTGGGGCCCAGAATGACAAATAGCTCAGAGTCCAATAGAAACACCTTTTCCTAAAAGAAGAAATTGCTTTACAGACAGTACAGCAAAATAAAATGTCTCACCTCCACAGCATATGCCCTGTGTTGCCTATAAAGAGTTTTTATAGAAGACTGTTTTTTTTTTCTTTTTCCCTTTTAAAATTTACATTTGGTTGAATAGATTTCCCAAGAGCTTAATGCTTCACCTACCCAATGTTTCTAACCCTTGATAGGCTACAAGACATGGTCCAGGTTAGATCCGAAAGTGCTGTGACGTGCCTCGTTGTACATTGAGGGCTGCTTCTGATTGGGCTGGAAAACCCTGGGCATCATCCTTAGCACAGGTGTGGAGGGTGGGGCACAGATAACGTTTTTCAGACTCTCGTTTTTCACATGCCACTCTGTCTCCTTTCTTAAGTAGAATCTTTCCCTACTCCTATCTCAACTACACCTGTTAAAGCACAATGGTATAGTCTAGTGTCTATTTTTGACTTTCCAAATTAAGCCCCTTTAAAATTATAATTCATTGTGAGCAGTAAATATAGTTTATAAAAATACTTTTTATGTATTCTCTTCGGAGAAGGCAATGGCACCCCACTCCAGTACTCTTGCCTGGGAAATCCCATGGATGGAGGAGCCTGGTAGGCTGCAGTCCATGGGGTCGCTGAGGGTCGGACACGACTGAGCGACTTCACTTTCACTTTTCACTTTCATGCATTGGAGAAGGAAATGGCAACCCACTCCAGTGTTCTTGCCTGGAGAATCCCAGGGATGGGGGAGCCTGGTGGGCTGCCGTCTATGGGGTCACACAGAGTCAGACACGACTGAAGCGACTTAGCAGCAGCAGCAGCATGGATGCTCTTGTACTTAATTTTCAGAACAAGCTTATGTGCTGGTTATCATAAATATTTTCATTTTAAAGTTGGAGAAGTTGAGATTCAGAGAGATTGACTGCTTGTGCAAGGTCATACATGTATGTGAAGCAGCAGGGCCAGGACTTGACTTTGACTACAAATCCCACATTATGTTTCCCTTGGCCAGAGGAAACTAGGCCTGCATTAGGTCTCTGGACTTGCATAGTTCAATTCAGTCGCCCAGTTGTGTCCAACTCTTTTTGACCCCATGGACTACAGCACGCCAGGCCACCCTGTCCATCACCAACTCCCAGCGCTTACTCAAACTCATGTCCATCACATCGGTGATGCCATACAACCATCTCATCATCTGTCGACCCCTTCTTCTCATACCTTCAATCTTTCCCAGCATCAGGGTCTTTTCCAATGAGTCGGTTCTTCCCATCAGGTGCCAAAGTATTGGAGTTTCAGCTTCAACATCAGTCCTTCCAATGAATATTCAGGACTGATTTCCTTTGTGATGGACTGGTTTGATTTCCTTGTAGTCCAAGGGAGTCTCAAGAGTCTTCTCCAGCACCACAGTTCAAAGCATCAATTCTTTGGCGCTCAGCTTTATAGTCCAACTCTCAAATCCATACATGACTACTGGAAAAATCATAGCTTTGACCAGACGGACCTTTGTTGGCAAAGTAATGTCTCTGCTTTTTAATATGCTGTCTAGGTTGGTCATAGCTTTTCTTCCAAGGAGCAAGTGTCTTAATTTCATGGCAGCAGTCACCATCTGCAGTGATTTTGGAGCTCCCCCCGCTCAAAGAATATGTTACTGTTTCCATTGTTTCCCCATCTATTTGCCATGAAGTGATTGTACTGGATACCATGATCTTAGTTTTCTGAATGTTGAGTTTTAAGCCAAACTTTTTCACCCTCCTCTTTCACTTTCATCAAGGGGTTTTTTAGTTCTTCATTGCTTTCTGCCATAAGGGTGGTGTCATCTGCATATCTGAGGTTAGTGATATTTCTCCCAGAAATCTTGATTCCAGCTTGTGCTTCATCCAGCCCAGCATTTCACATGATATACCCTGCATATAACTTAAATAAGCATGGCAACAGTAAACAACATTGATGTACTCCTTTCCCTATTTGGAACCAGTCTGTTGTTCCATGTCCAGTTCTAACTATTGCTTCTTGACATACCGATTTCTCAGGAGGCAGGTCAGGTGGTCTGGTATTCCCATCTCTTTCAGAATTTTCCACAGTTTGTTGTGATCCACAGTGTCAAAGGCTTTGGCATAGTCAATAAAGCAAAAATAGATGTTTTTCTGGAACTCTCTTGCTTTTTCAATGATCCAGTGGATGTTGGCAATTTGATCCCTGGTTCTTCTGTCTTCTCTAAATCCAGCTTGAACATCTGGAAGTTCATGGTTCACATACTGTTGAAGCCTGGCTTGGAGGATTTTGAACATTACTTTGCTAGTGTATGAGATGAGTGCAATTTTGTGGTAGTATGAGCATTCTTCGGCATTGCCTTTCTTTGGGATTGGAATGAAAACTGATCTTTTCCAGTCCTGTAGCCACTGCTAAGCTTTCCAAATTTGCTGGCATATTGAGTGCAGCACTTTCACAGCATCATCTTTTAGGATTTGAAATAGCTCAACTGGAATTCCATCACCTCCACTAGCTTTGTTCATAGTGATGCTTCCTAAGGCCCACTTGACTTCACATTCCAGATTGTCTGGCTCTAGGTTGGTGATCACACCATCATGGTTATCCGGGTCATGAAGATATTTTTTGTATAGCTATTTTGTGTATTCTTGCCACCTCTTCTTAATATCTTCTACTTCTGTTACATCCATGTCATTTCTGTCCTTTATTGTGCCCATTTTGCATGGAATATTCCCTTGTTATCACTAATTTTCTTGAAGAAATCTCTGGTCTTTCCCATTCTATTGTTTTCCTCTATTTTTGCATTGATCGCCGAAGAAGGCTTTCTTATCTCTCCTTGCTATTCTTTGGAACTCTGCATTCAGATGCTTATATCTTTCCTTTTCTCCTTTGCCTTTAGCTTCTCTTCTTTTCTCAGCT
>NW_011494942.1:1105020-1119664 GCF_000754665.1 Bison bison bison
CTCTGCTAAGAATTTGTCCATTTCTCCCTTGTTATCACTAATTTTCTTGAAGAAATCTCTGGTCTTTCCCATTCTATTGTTTTCCTCTATTTTTGCATTGATCGCCGAAGAAGGCTTTCTTATCTCTCCTTGCTATTCTTTGGAACTCTGCATTCAGATGCTTATATCTTTCCTTTTCTCCTTTGCCTTTAGCTTCTCTTCTTTTCTCAGCTATGTGTAAGGCCTACTCAGACAACCAGTTTGCCTGTTTGCATTTGTTTTTTCTTGGGGATGGTCTTGGTCACTGCCTCCTGTACAGTGTCATGAACCTCCACCCATAGTTCTTCAGGACTCTATCAGATGTAATCCCTTTAATCTGTTTGTCACTTCCACTGTCTGATCATAAGACATTTGATTTAGGTTATAACTGAATGGTCTAGTGGTTTTCCCTACTTTCTTCAATTTAAGTCTGAGTTTGGCAAGGAGTTCATGATCTGAGCCACAGTTAGCTCCCAGTCTTGTTTTTGCTGACTGTATAGAGCTTCTCCATCTTTGGCTGCAAAGATTATATTCAATCTGATTTCAGTATTGACCATCTGGTGATGTCCACATGTAGAGTCTTCTATTGTGCTGATGGAAAAGGGTGTTTGCTGCGACCAGTTTGTTCTCTTGGCAAAACTCTGTTAGCCTTTACCCTGCTTCATTTTGTGCTCTAAAGCCAAATTTGCCTGTTACTCCAGGTATCTCTTGACTTCCTACTTTTGCATTCCAGTCCCCTGTAATGAAAAGTACATCTTTTTGGGTGTTCATTCTAGAAGGTCTGTAAGTCTTCACAGAACTGTTCAACTTCAGCCTCTTCAGCATTACTGGTCAGGGCAAGACTTGGATTACTGTGATATTGAATTGTTTGCCTTGGAAATGAACAGAGATCATTCTGTTGCCTTTGAGATTGCACAGAAGCACTGCATTTTGGACTCTTGTTGACTATGATGGCTAGTCCATTTTTTCTAGGGAATTCTTGCCCACAGTAGTAGATATAATGGTCATATTTGTTAAACTCGCCCATTCCAGTCAATTTTAGTTCACTGATTCCTAAAGTGTTGATGTTCACTCTTGCCATCTCTTGTTTGACCACTTCCAATTTGCCTTGATTCATGGACCTAACATTCCAGGTTCCTATGAAATATTGCTTTTATAGCATCGGACTTTACTTCTATTACCAGTCACATCCACAACTGGGTGTAGTTTTTGCTTTGGCTCCATCTCTTCATTCTTTCTGGTATTATTTTTCCACTGATCTCCAGTAGCATATTGGGCACCTACCGATGTGGGGAGTTCATCTTTTCAGTGTCCTATCTTTTTGCCTTTTCATACTGTTCATGGGGTTCTCAAGGCAAGAATACTGAAGTGGTTGGCCAGTGCCTTCTGCAGTGGACCAGGTTTTGTCAGAACTCTCCACTATGACCCATCTGTCTTGGGTGGCCCTACCTGGCATGGCTCATAGATTCACTGAGTTAGACAAGGCTTTGGTCCATGTGGTCAGTTTGATTTGTTTTCTCTGATTGTGGTTTTCAGTCTGTCTGCCCTCTGACTGATAAGGATAAGAGGTTTACAGAAGCTTCCTGATGGGAGAGACTGACTGTGGGGGAAACGGTGTGTTCTGATGGGCAGGGCCATCCTCAGTAAATCTTTAATCCAGTTTTCTGTTGACGGGCGGCACTGTTGTTTGACCTGAGACCAAGCTCTGGTGGAGGAATGAAGATAATGGTGACCTCCTTCAAAAGGTCCTGTGCACGCACTGCTGTACTCAGTGCCCCCGACCCTGCAGCAGGCCACCACCGACCCAGGCATCTGCCGGAGACTCCTGGACACTCCTGGGCAAGTCTGGGTCAGTCTGTTGTGGGGTCACTGCTCCTTTCTCATGGGTGCTGGTGTGCACAGGTTTTGTCTTTGCCCTACAAAAGTCTGTTTCCCCAGTCCTGTGTGAGTTCAGTAATCAAATCCCACTGGCCTCCAAAGTCAAATTCCCCGGGGAGTCTCAGTCCCTTTGCCAGATCCCCTGGTTGGGAAATCTGCTGTGGGTCCTAGAACTTTCTTAACAGTGCGAAAATTTGTTTGGTATAATTGTTCTGCAGTTTGTGGGTCGTCTGCTCGGTGGCTCTATGGTGGGGTTAATGACACCCTCCTCCAAGAGGGCTTATGCCACACTTAGGACTGCTGCACACAGAGCCCCGCCTGCAGCAGGCCACTGCTGACCCGTACCTCTGCAGGAGGTACTCAAACACTCTAAGGCAGGTCTGGCTTAGTCTCTGTGGGGTCTCCTGGTGTGCACAAGCTTTTGTTTGAGCCCTCTGAGTAACTCTGGCAGGTATGGGGTTTGATTCTAAAAGTGATTTTGCCCCTTCTACCATCTTGCTGGGGCTTCTGCTTTGCCCTTGGATGTGGGGTATATTTTTTTGGTGGGATCCAACATTCTCCTGTTGATGGTTGCTCAGCAGCGAGTTGTAATTTTGGAGTTCTTACAACAGAAGATGAGCACACATCCTTCTACTCCACCATTTTGTACAGTCAAGTGGATTTACACAGTGTTTTTTAGTTTCTTTCCTAAGGATGCCTTCAGGGCATTTATTCATTTACCGACCCAGCTCTCAAAATCAGGAGATGGCACAAATTTTGCTCTACTTCTAAAAGTCCATGTCACTATAAAAAAATTAAAGTGGTAAGGGAAAATAGCCAATGATGGCCAAGGGAAGGTGTTTAATTGAAGTACTTTGTCTGCCTGTGCCTCTGTACAGCTTTTGATTTGGGTGCTTGGCTGTTGAGCCCCCCAAGTACTGGCATATGATTTAAAAAAGGAGACACCATATGACACCTGTGTTGTTCTTGAAGATATACATTCTTTAAGGGTATATAATGTGTGTAAGAAAGAGACTTTGATTAGACGTTTTTTTGGTATTGCTTTTCTAGGCACCTTGGGAACCTGTTAGTTTAATATAACCACTGTATTAAGTTAACAAACAAGGGTTCTCATACTGATTCTGTTCTATGGGGTGAATTATCTCCTTAGTTAAATAATTTAAGCATAGTTATAATATAACAAACTACATTATTATACATTGCATTTGAGTACTAACTTCTCTTTCTTAATATTGGTAAAACTCATTCCAATGAGACCCAGGGAAAGGTCTCTGTTTTCACCTTTTATACACTTCTCTCATGCTTTTTTGTGTATCAGTGCATACCGTATTCTTACTTGGGTAAATATAAAACCTACCGCTATATTGGGGCTGATACCCTAATTATAGATATAATTTATGTGTCACAAGTCTGAATGGTGAGTCTATAATATAATGATACAGTTACATTGATACCCAAATTATCGTAGAGAGTTCTCATCCTGTTTAAGTGCAGGAAGTCTAGTCTTTCTGCCACATGGTTCCTCCTTGGAGCCTGTTTATACTTCCTCCACCAGTCAGCCTAATGTCCCTTCCTGTCTCAGCAGCCACTGGCTCCTGACTGCCACTCTGACTTATTGCCTGACATTGAGTGCATCCTTGAGCCTGGCTTCCTTTAGCTTTGCCTGCTCCCGCTGTACCCTAATCTCAAGGCTAGTGGGCATTACCAACACCTCTGTTCTTGCCTCCAGAAAGGGACATGGCTCTCTCCTGAGCTACTGCTCCTGAAGTGTGGCCAGAAACCCCAACTATTGCAAAAAGAGGCAATTCCTAAAGAGCCTACATACACGAATCAGATTTCAAAGTTCATTGGCAGATGAGTTCCCTGCTTAGTTCCCTGGTGTTCACCCATGACAGGAATAAGCTGACACAACCTCCATTTTCCACCAGTTACTAAAAATCTCTATGGTCCTTTTCATTTTAGAGCCTAGACCCAGTAGAAATTACCTTATCCTGCTGCCTTTAAGAAAAATGGTTAATGCTTGTGTTACATCTGTGTGATCAAATGGACTTTACAAAGCATTACCTCCAAGAACGAAGAATCCTGGCCTTAAAAACAAAACCAAGAAGCACAAATGACTTTTTTTTTTTTTTTAATAGAGGTTTTCCTTGCTCTGAAAAAAAAAAAAAGTTAAGGTTTGGTCTTTTCTGGAATTCTACATCTTGCCATTTTCAATTGTCCCAAAGTTCAAAATCTTCACAACATTTTGGCCACTTTTTAATGTTTTTACTCTTTTAAATTAGCTGTTTAAAAGTTGGAAGTACTAATTTCCCTAAAATTTGTGAAGTGAAGAAAGAACACATGTGTATGTAAACCTGTTAGTATTGATCTTCTGCTATTTACATTTTTGAAACTTTCTCGTAAGTTTCCATTTGACTTTATTTTTATTTGAACTTTTTATTTTGTATTGGGACATAGTGAATTAACAGTGTTAATTGTTGTGATATCACAATGGTGTGATAGTTTCAGGTGAACAGCTAGGGGACTCAGGCATACATACACATGTACATTTGACTTTATTTCTTATTCACCTCCTACCCCATGCACACAACCTCCCCATCCTACACCTTTGATAAAGTGGTATAAACTGTTATCCTTCTATAGCCAAAGGTACATCATTCCTGTTCTCTCATCTCTTTCCACAAAATTCTGGAGCCTGAAGATGTCACCCTGCCTATTTAACTTATATGCAGAGTACGTCATATGAAATGCTGGGCTGGATGAAGCACAAACTGGAATCAAGATTGTCGGGAGATACATCAATAATCTCAGATATGTAGATGACACCACCCTTATGGCAGAAAGTGAAGAAGAGCTAAAGAGTTTCTTGATGAAAGTGAAAGGGGAGAGTGAAAAAGTTGGCTTAAAACTCAACATTTGGAAAATGAAGATCACGGTATGCAATCCCATCACTTCATGGCAAATAGATGGGGAAATAATGGAAACAGTGAGATAATTTTCTTTGGCGTGGGCGGGGGGGGGGCTCCAAAATCACTGCAGTTGGTGATTGCAGCCATGAAATTAAAAGATGCTTGCTCCTTGGAAAAAAGCTAACCAACCTAGACAGCATATTAAAAAGCAAAGACATTATTTGCCAACAAAGTTCTCTCTGGTCAAAAGCTATGATTTTCCAGTAGTCATGTATGGATGTGAGAGTTGGACTATAAAGAAAGATGAGTGCCCAAGAATT
This sequence comes from Bison bison bison, assembly GCF_000754665.1. Taxonomy (NCBI): domain Eukaryota; kingdom Metazoa; phylum Chordata; class Mammalia; order Artiodactyla; family Bovidae; genus Bison; species Bison bison. The sequence continues at coordinate 1,110,146 of NW_011494942.1, forward strand.
AATGCTTTTGAACTGTGGTGTTGGAGAAGACTCTTGAGAGTCGCTTGGACTACAAGGAGATCCAACCAGTCCATCCTAAAGGAGATCAGTCCTGAATATTCTTTGGAATGACTGATGCTGAAGCTGAAACTCCAATACTTTGGCCACCTGATGGGAAGAACTGACACATTGGAAAAGACTCTGATGCTGGGAAAGATTGGAGATGGGAGGAGATGGGGGCGGCAGAGGATAAGATGGTTGGATGGCATCATCGACACGATGGACATGAGTTTGAGTAAGCTCCGGGAGTTGGTGATGGACAGGGAAGCCTTGCATGCTGAAGTTTATGGGGTCACAAAGAGTCAGACACAACTGAGCAACTGAACTGAACTGAGTTGAAGATGAACCAGGGAAATGATTTTCCAAGCTATGCATTAGTCAGTTCAGTCGCTCAATCATGTCTGACTCGTGACCACATGGAATGCCACATGCTAGGCATTCCTGTCCATCACCAACTCCCGGAGCTTGATCAAACTCATGTCCATTAAGTTGGTGATGCCATCCAACCATCTTCTTTGTCATCCCCTTCTCTTCTTGCCTTCAATCTTTCCCAACATCGGAGTCTTTCCAGTAAGTCAGTTCTTCGCATCAGGTGGCCAAAGTATTGGAGTTTCAGCTTCAGTATCAGTCCTTCCAATAAATATTTAGGACTGATTTCCTCTAGGACAGACAGATTGGATCTCCTTGTAGTCCAAGGGACTCTCAAGAGTATTCTCCAACACCACAGTTCTAAAGCATCAATTCTTCAGTGATCAGCTTTCTTTATAGTCCACCTCTCACATCCATACATGACTACTGGAAAAAACATAGCTTTGACTAGACAGAGCTTTGTCGGCAATCTCTCTGCTTTTTGATATGCTGTCTAGCTTGATCAGCTTTGTATATTGATCAGATTTCCCAAAGAACAAAAGAATTGCCAATCCATTCTTGTCAATCTTGCTCCTTGCTCTGGGCAAACCAATTGGAAGGGGTTCAAATTATCTTCCCTAACATTTACTTTGACAGACAGTTGTCTCTTTAACTTCCAAGCTCCTCTCTCCCCAGCTGAGTTGGAATCCTCGGCTAAATTCCCATCTTATACCAACTATAAGTTGGTTGCGCTTATACCAACTAGGGCCAATTTGCTGACATTTAACATTTCCCACTGCCAGTTATTCACAGAAGCCTTGTCTATTCAGTTAAAATATAGTAGGTGTTGGGAGAGGAGGATGTATAGGAATGGATGAGCGAGGAAAAAAATTTTGATTCTATAAATAAAAACACGGACAGACTGGAAATGACCAAACACCTTAGAGCCAGGATTTGGGGACTGTATTTTCAGTATGCCTGCTTATTCTTATGTATCTTTCCCTCTCTCTGTCTCTCTCCCCACCCCTCACCCCCACACACTGCCCTAAACATAAATCATAAAATGTTGTATCAGCACATAAGGTCATTAAACCCGCATTTCTGTTTTACAAAGCAAATTCATTGTTGTTATAAAATTTTCCCTTACTCCCTGTAATGCATCATGGTTTGCATTAGATGTGTAGCCTTTTGTGAGAGCTATTAATATGAATGAGGATTTGATTGGCTAGATTAGAATTTGCAAGTGTTTAGTCAGTTCCACCCTCCCTCCCTCCCTCTTCTTCTTCCTTCTTTTAAAACCAAGTCATTGAATGCCTACTAGACATACAGTACTACCTAAGTTTTGTGAAGAATTCCAAAAAGTGTAGATGAAATTGTCTTTGCCCTCCAGACAATTGTAGCCTGGGAAAATAAAACAAATGCATAAAGTGTCAACTGTCATATGACCATCATCATCACCACCACAACCACACTCATCATCCTGCTGTTTATGTCATATATAAAATAGGAACCATTAAATGTCAAAAGACTAGATGGGTTCAGAGCAGAGAATGATTGTGAGGTCAGGGAGTGTTTCATAAAAGTGATGGAACTGTAATTGAGTTTTTATGATAATATTCAGTTGCTCAGTCGTGTTCAACTCTTTGCAACCCCATGGACTGCAGCACACCAGGCTTCCCTGTCTTTCCCCATCTTCTGGAGCTTGCTTAAACTCATGTCCATCGAGTCGGTGATGCCATGCAACTATCTTATCCTCTGTCTCCCCCTTTTCCTCCCACCTTCAATCTTTCCCAGCATCAGGGTCTTTTCCAATGAGTCAGCTCTTTGCATCAGGTGGCCAAAGTATTGGAGTTTCAGCTTCAGCATCAGTCCTTCCAATGAATATTCAGTAGATTTAGAATAAATGGAAATAAGGTGAAGGAATACATTGCAGGTGGAGGACAGAGTATCTGCAAACTTCTTTTCACTGAGGCAAGGGGGGATCTGCTGATGAGTTCCTCAGAGCAGAGACTATGCCTTTTACACTGAACATCCACCTTGGAACCCGGGAGCACATGGAACAGGCTGTATGAATGCTGAGTGCAAGGGTGAGATTCTAAACAAAAGCACAAGGACATCCACACTCACCTTCTATATCTGAGGCTCTATATCTGAGGCTGTATATTTTGATATGGAAGATTTAGGGGGCAAAGTGTTTTATTTATTTGGCTTTGCTTTTTAAGTCTCTGGCAGTCATTGTAGACAGAGGTTATGAGCCACTGTCTGGGAAGAGAGATATTTTAGAGAAGATGGGTGATGAAGACAGAAAAGTTGATTACTCACAACTTATATGATTCTACGGAGAAGACAATGACACCCCACTCCAGTACTCTTGCCTGGAAAATCCCATGGACGGAGGAGCCTGGTGGCCTGCAGTCCATAGGGTTGCTAAGAGTTGGACATGACTGAGCAACTTCACTTTCACTTTTCACTTTCATGCATTGGAGAAGGAAATGGCAACCCACTCCAGTGTTCTTGCCTGGAGAATCCCAGGGACGGGGGAGCCTGGTGGGCTGCCGTCTATGGGGTCGCACAGAGTCGGACACGACTGAAGCAACTTAGCAGCAGTATATGATTCTAGCCCCCAAACAGGAAGCCCACCCCATGTAATCCATCTCTCCTTTCAAAGCAGATCTTAGCAGACTGTATGCTCATAAACTTTTCGGTGAATAACATCCGTACTTTCCCTTTATAAGTGTTTCTTGTGAACTTGGAATTAATATTCCTTTTATTACAGTCAAGGGACAGTAAATCAGGACAAGGTGATTTTTTTCAATTCTAGTCCAATACTACAATCAATGAGTCTAGGAGGGGAAATGGCCCAAAACCCACATCTGTCCAACTTTCCAACTTCTGAGTGAAAATTAAGAAATGACCTTTGAAAATGTTCTCTTTTACATAAGATTATGGTTGCTGCCTATGAAATAAAACAATGATATTCTCCATTCCTGAGACTTTTTCATTCCTGTGGTGAACTTGGTTCAATTTAGAGGAAGGAATCATCTTTCATCCTTACTGCTTGTAAATGGGAATGTGTAATCTGATTGGGGCAACTGTCGATAGTTTGACATTTCTTCCCCAACAGCAGAGTTGCACATATGCCCCAAAGTCTGAGATCTTATTGCTAATTTACCGGATTTATTGGGTTATTTTTTTATTACACTCTTCCGGGGCAAAAGCAGAAAAAAATCTGATTTCTGATGCAGCTTTAATCTGATGAATACTGTTGGGAACTAATAGAAATGCAGCCATAAATTCAAAATGCACTAATGTGCTAGTTGGGGCCCAGGAATGGGAAGGAGAAGTGTTTGTGTGACTTAGACTTAGAAGATAGCATCTACGGTCTCAGTGATAAGGGATACAGTGTAACAGGCAGCTAAGGAAATGCAAGGAGTTTTAGAACTAATTCTATTAATTTTCTTGGGCCTAGACAATTAGAAGCTGAGCTTGATCTTATGTTCTTTAATAATGAAACTTCAGGGCCTAGAGCGCCCAGGGAGTATAGCTAGCTTTATAAGACTTGGCTCAAGTGGCTGTTAATATCTTCCCGCCTGCAGTCCTGGGCCACTTTCCCTGGGGATGGCAGCTGTGATGCTGCATATGAACTGAAAAGATGAGTCATCTGCTCAGAGAGCTCATGATATATCTTACATGTTTCTGTATCAACAGTGTCTAGAACTGTGCCTGGAATGAAGGCGTTTGTCAAACACAGCACGTGTTTGTTGAACTGTCCCTTTTATTGCCTGGTATGGGTTGTTGCTGTGACTTTACCTCTAGCAATTTATCAAATATGCACAGACAAAATCACCAGAAAATATAAAAGTACTATTTCACTCTCCATTGTCTCTAACTTGGCTGGAATAAATAGAAAGAAGTGAGGAGTCTTTGTTTTCTCTGTCAGAGCTTTATGTGAGTCCTAATAAATTGCAGAATTCTCCTCCACTGACTTTTCCCCTCAGTTTTACTGAGAAGCCATTGACATATTTCATTGTATAAGTTTAAAGCACACAGCATGATGGTTTTATTTATATATATACACACACACATATGTATATGATTATCACAATTGATTCAGCTAACATCCGTCTTCTCATATAGATACAGTAAAAGGAAGAGAAAGAGGTAAAGAATAAAACAGAAATTTTCTCCTTAAGAACTCTTCAGTTCAGTTCAGATCAGTCACTCAGTCATGTCTGACTTTTGTGACCCCATGAACCGCAGCGTGCCAGGCCTCCCTGTCTATCAACAACTCCCAGAGTTCAACCAAACTCATGTCTATTGAGTCGGTGATGCCATCCAACCATCTCATCCTCTGTCATCCCTTTCTCCTCCTGCCCTCAATCTTTCCCAGCATCAGGGTCTTTTCCAATGAGTCAGCTCTTTGCATCAGGTGGCCAAAGTATTGGAGTTTCAGCTTCAACATCAGTCCTTCTAATGAAAACCCAGGACTGGTCTCCTTTAGAATGGACTGGTTGGATCTCCTTGCTGTCCAATGGACTCTCGAGAGTCTTCTCCAACACCACAGTTCAAAAGCATCAATTCTTCGGCGTTCAGCTTTCTTTACAGTCCAACTCTCACATCCGTACATGACTACTGGAAAAACCACAGCCTTGACTAGATGGACCTTTGTTGGCAAAGTAATGTCTCTGCTTTTTAATATGCTGTCTAGGTTGGTCATAACTTTCCTTCTAAGAAGTAAGCATCTTTTAATTTCATGGCTGCAGTCACCATCTGCAGTGATTATGGAGCCCCAGAAAATAAAGTCAGCCACTGTTTCCTGATCTATTTGCCATGAAGTGATGGGACTGGATGCCATGATCTTAGATTTCTGAATGTTGAGCTTTAGGCTAACTTTTTCACTCTCCTCTTTCACTTTCATCAAGAAGCTCTTTAGTTCTTCTTCACTTTCTGCCATAAGGGTGGTGTCATCTGCATATCTGAGGTTATCAATATTTCTCCCAGCAATCTTGATTCCAGCTTGTGCTTCATCCAGCCCAGCATTTCTCATGATGTACTCTGCATATAAGTTAAATAAGCAGGGTGACAATATACACCCTTGATGTACTCCTTTTCCTATTTGGAACCAGTCTGTTGTTCCATGTCCAATTCTTTTTTTTTTTTTTTTAATTAATTTTATTTTATTTTTAAACTTTACATAATTGTATTAGTTTTGCCAAATATCAAAATGAATCCACCACAGGTATACATGTGTTCCGCATCCTGAACCCTCCTCCCTCCTCCCATGTCCAATTCTAACTGTTGCTTCCTGACCTGAATACAGGTTTCTCAAGAGGCAGGTCAGGTGGTCTGGTATTCCCATCTCTTTCAGAATTTTCCACAGTTTACTGTGATCCACACAGTCAAAGGCTTTGGCATAGTCAATAAAGCAGAAATAGATGTTTTTCTGGAACTCTCTTGCTTTTTCGATGATCCAGCAGATGCTGGCAATTTGATCTCTGGTTCCTCTGCCTTTTCTAAATCCAGCTTGAACATCTGAAAGTCCCCGGTTCACATATTGCTGAAGCCTGGCTTGGAGAATTTTGAGCATTACTTTACTAGCGTGTGAGATGAGTGCAATTGTGCAGTAGTTTGAACATTCTTTGGCATTCCCTCTCTTAGGGATTGGAATGAAAACTGACCTTTTCCAGTCTTGTGGCCACTGCTGGGTTTTTCAAATTTGATGGCATATTGAGTGCAGCACGTTCACAGCATCATCTTTTAGAATTTGAAATAGCTCAACTGGAATTCCATCACCTCTACTAGCTTTGTTGGTAGTGATGCTTCCTAACGCCCACTTGACTTAACATTCCAGGATGTCTGGCTCTAGGTGAGTGATCACACCATTGTGATTATCTGGGTTGTTAAAGTCATTAAAAAAGTAACCCCCCCTTCCCGAGAACTCTTAGGGTTTCCTTTTTTAACAACTTTCCTATATTGCTATCATACAGCGGTGATAGCTGTAGTCATCAGGTTATATCCCTAGTACTTATTTATCTTTAATTTGTACTTTCTGACCACTTTCCTCCAATTTCCCCTCCCACTTAGCATAATGTCTTCAAGCTTCATCCACGGTGTTATAAATGGTAAAATCTCCCATTTTGCATGGCTGTATTATATTCCATCATGCATGTCTCTGTGTGTGTGTATACACACACATATGCATACAACATACATATATGTGTGTATATACATACACAGACACCATTACTCCTTTACCTACTTGTCCATTGATGGATACATGGTTGTTTCCCTGGCTTTGCTATTGTTAATAATGCTGCTATGAACGTGGGGTGCAGATGTATATTTTTTTAAATTACCGCTGTTATTACTTTTGACTGTAAGTTCGGAAGCGGAATTTCTTTTATTGCCTTTCCACAGTGTTTTTTTTACCCCTCAGTGGCCTTTTCTAGCCCTGATCCTTAATTTCACTTACCGAAATTATGCCTGTGACCATCTTGAAAAAATTCTCAGTTGGTACCAATGACATTGGTTTTCCAATGTTCCTGTCCATAACACCTACATGCAAGTGAGAGTGGGAAAATCTGCCATCTTGAGGCAATTCTCACAGTGTTCCATACTCAGTTCTATCTTAGGCACAGGCTCTGCTTGGAGCCCCGGATTCTGAGTGACAGCTTACCAGTTTCACAACACTCAGCACAGGGCTCATGTTGTGTGGGAAGCTTTTACTGCCTCCCATGCTGCAGTGGGGTTCTTCCCTTGCATGCCTCTAAATCCATATGTGTTTACTAACTGTAGTACTCACTTCTTTCTCAGGCTGCTGACTTTAGAACCCTTGCCCCCCAACACACTAAATCATGAGCTTCTTAAAAACAGAGAATTTATAAGTCTGATTCACCTCTGTTGTCTCTACCTAGCACAATGAATGGCAGATATTAGGGATGCAGATGCTGTACATGTTTTTTAATTAATGAGTGAGGTAATTCCAAAGAAATTATCCAATGTGGTTTGGCAAATGGAAACATGGTAGAAGAAGATGAAGATGAAGGATGGAGAAGCTTTTTTAGGTACTTCTTGGATTGATCTAATTTGTAAAAATCAACTACAGTCCTGGGTCAAAGGTGGTAGACCTGGATTCTCCAGCCCTGGGGTGATAAGCATGATGTCTTTCCCTCTTTAAGCAAACGATTCCCCTGAGAATATTGAAATAACCTTACCACTTTTCTGAGCATAGGGACAAACATCTGAGCAGTCTTTCCTGGCCCAGATGATTCTGTGCACAAGATACCCAAGACCAGACTTATAGAAAAGGGGAAATGGCAGCATTCTTGAGCCCTCAGCCTCTCTCCATGAGCCTGAGTCAATGGCTGCGCTAGGTCTGCCTAGATGGGATGATTGTCACTTATGGGAAAAAAGGTACCGTGAACTTCATAGGCTCCAAAACTTAGACAGCCCTGAGGGAAAAGATGACACTGCCCCCACAAGCCATGTTTCCGTTTATTGAGGCCTTCTTATCCAGGCCTGTGTCAGATGCTAGTCTATTATTTCTGTGAAGTTGTATGAATGAGCAACACTCACAGGGTATTTGAATCAGTGTTTTCCCTCCTGGGGCCCAGAGCTTACAATATGGTCAAAGAGAACAGTACGAGGCCATATCTGTTGACATATTTTTAAAATTAGAGTCATAAATGTGTTATATATTCAGCAACTTACTGTGAGTGGTCCAGAGGAGAAAAGTCAGCAGTGACTCGAGTTGTTCAAGTTGAGAAGTGAGATCATTACAGTCTTCAGGTCCCAAGGACACTTTTCGGATCCCAAGGCCTCTTTTGGTTCCTACTATCAGGCTGTCTCATCCATCCTCCACTGTTACCTTCAAATTCATCAAATGACCAGGAACCTGGCTTGCAGCTGCTCTCTTACCCCCTTGCCTACCATGTTTTTCAGTGATTTCAAGGTTCATGTGGCATCTGTCCCCAAATCTTGGATTCTTGGTTTCTTTTTTAAAATAATTTTATTTATTTATTTATTCATGACAGTGCTGACTCTTCATTGCTGCACAAGCTTTTCTCTAGTTGTAACAAGCAGGGGTTATTCTCTAGTTTGGCTGCATGGCTTCTCATTGTGGTGGTTTCTCTTATTTCAGAGCACAGGCTCTAGGGCGAGTGGGCTTCAGTAGCTGCAGTACGCAGGCTCAGTAGTTGGCAGGCCCAGACGCTAGAGCACAGGCTCGGTAATTGTGGCTTAGTTTCTCCATGGTTTGTGGGGTCTTCCTGGATCATTGACTGAACCCATCTCTCCTGCATTGGCAGGCAGATTCTTTACCACTGAGCTACCAGGGAAGCTCCAGATTCTTGGTTTCTTAATCTACTTAATCTTAATAACATCCATACTCACATCTCTCTGGAACCTGACATCACTTGAATGTTTCCTACTGTAAAATCTTAAATTTAAGACCTATCACCCAGGGAGAGAAAAGAATACAGATGGAGAAGAGCTCTGGAATGCCCCAGCATGTAGACATCAGGTAGCATCAGGTAGAAGAGAAAAAATTAGCAAAGGCCAGTAAGACTGGAAGAAAACCAGAAGAAAACCACAGGAACACAGAATGTGTTTTTTGAAGGTAAAGGAGTCAACTGTGCCAAATGCTCTTAAAAGGCTGATTAAGATGAGAGGAAAATGGCTGTTGAAGTTAGCAATATTAATATTAGTGGTGCCATTGATGAATATATGTGAGAGCTTGGACATGGTATCCTAAACAATGCCAGGCTCTGAGTAAATACTTCCAGGAAGGTGAGGGTGACTGGAGGCAGAGGGGACTGCAGAAAATTAATTGTCTTGTAGACCATTGGGAGTGTGATTTATGACAAAAAGGAATGAGTAATCAACTAGGGAGCAGATTCTGTAGAGTATATGAAGTTTTTAACTAATACTCTAAAAATATTGGGAGGAAATAAGTAACCTAGAGGGAGCCAGAGAACTAAAACAATGAGCAGTAGGGTTGAGACATCCAGACAGAACCAAATAGGAGTTTAAACAGGGACTAGATAGAATTGGCAAATGGCAACCCACTCCAGTACTCTTGCCTGGAAAATCCCATGGACGGAGGAGCCTGGTAGGCTACAGTCCATGGCGTCA